>NC_141628.1:3833118-4140167 GCF_047967505.1 Dipteris shenzhenensis | reverse complement strand
CAAATGACATCCCAAGAGATCGCCCTGTTGGTTTTCAAAAGGCAAATTCATCAAGCATGTATCGCTAAGCCAATATACCCCCAAACTGGCGATTACAGTTAGGGTTAGCCAGGGCCCCAAGGCCACTGTAAGAGCTTAATCAACCTAGAAGCACCAAAGAAAGAGAAAAAGAAAAGGAAAGTTACCAATAATTTAAAAAATAAAATAAAATAAAAAATAAAGCGGTCATACAATGAAATAAACCAAGGAGAGCAACTAAAACAAAACGCAAAAGCACACTTTTTAAAGAAATAATTTTTTTTCAAATTCAAATTAAGAGAGAGAGAGACAATTAAAAATAAAAATTAAATTAAATTATTAAACAAAAAGAAAAGGATTAAGATAATAATAAGAATAAATGAGAATAAGTTTAGCTGTTGGGGCTTCTACACCCGCGTAAGATAAAACGATGTAGTCGAACAACCCACACAACAGTAAAAGATACCCAAGATATCATAAGACAAGAACACATACAATCTTACAAATTAGAATTTTAGTAACATGAATGAAAGAACCGTGCGAGAAGACAGAAGAGATAGAGACAGGGGGGGTGAAGGGAGGGAGGTGGAGGAGTTAAAAAGAGACAAACAGAACTGAGACTACGAAACAACCAAATAGTACAAAAAGAAACATAAAACTTACTTAGTAGCAAAGCTACACCTAATCCAACATTGGACATGTATGCTAGGAAGAAAAACACGACTAAAGAGACATAAGTATCCTCTCAGCTACAAAATCAAATGACATGCATTGTTGTCAGATCCAATAATTCCTTCCCAAAAAGGGCAATGGTAATTAACTCTATCAAAGACTATCCATTAGCTCATACAATCTAGCATCCAATCCCCTTATTAGCTATTTAAACAAAGCCCTAAAATCTTAAGCAAACGTCCATGGTAACTTATAAAATCTTCGACATGCATACATAAGATATTCAATACGCCTCCAAGTATGATTTTACATCCTAAGCTTAGAGCTTCCAAACCATCTTTGACAAAAGAAAGGCACGATCTAAAAATGAAAGTAGCATAATAGACCACCAAGTGAAGTATCCACTTTCCATGCATACAACCAAAACTAGAGCCAACTCATTTGAAAGCAAAACAACCATCAGCTCAATTGATGTTCAACTTAGAATAGACACATACAGAGCTTAGATTAATCAACAATTTAAAAAAGGGTTACTAGATCATTAATGGGTTGTCTAAAGCATGTCATATAACTTCTTTTGAAAAGCCCTACCACCTAGCAAGTAGAGCAAGCGAGAGTATAATGCAAAATTTTGGTGAGCCTAATTGCTCAAAGCAATGTAAGAGCCTAATCATCATTGATGTTTGGAAAGCTTATCTCACACTAATACCAAAATATCACGGCCTACATCTATAACACCTCTAGCTTTGAGAATATAACTATAAGCAAAGAAAGAACGAAAGAAAGAAAGAAATTTTATTAGAGTCTTTGGAAGATCAATGGGTCTATGACACTGAAAGAAAACCTGATACAAATCACAAGAAGGGTGGACCTACCGAGACGAGCATCATCACCCGTGCTGAACCCTAAGTCAGATCATACATAATCAAATACATCTAGATGCAACAATGAAAAGAAAAGAAAAGAACTGAAGCGGAGCGAAATCCTCCGTATGTCATGTTGCCCTGGCTGGTGCATAGTCAGTGATGGGACGCAGGCGCCCGTCAAGGTGTGCCGTGCATCTCGATCTCCTAGACGAGGCTCGACACAAGACCAGAGCCCCCCTGACTCCCATGGGACGTATCCGAAGTCTAAACAATGACAGGAGGTCCCCCAGAGTGATCTGTGTCCCCCCTCGATGTCTCATGTGTCGTGTTACGATCGTCGAATCGGTGTCTATGTCATGTCTGCGACTAGACACTAGACGATCAATGTCACTCGATGGAAAGAACTCTGTGATCCTGCTCTGAGAGGTGTCTAATGATGTGGCCAAGCCTCGACGCCTAAGTAACTACTCTCTATGTCGGACGCCCTTGTGAATGAAGGCCACGAGGCATCTCTGATCTAGGTTGGTGAGGAATCTGAAAAGGAGCCCGGAGCTGTCTCTGAAGAGGTAGTGGTAGCGACCTTGGATCTTGTAGTACACTGGGCACCTAAAAATAAAATGCTCCTCCAACTCAACCTCCTAACAATCGCACAATATGCATAAGCAATGCTCCCTAGGAATCCCCTCTGCTCTGCCGCTCTCTATGCGGAGGCGGTGTGATGATACCCGAAACTGTCCGATGAAGATCCGTAGTGAGTGAGGCATATGAAGCTCAGTGTACCCCGGTGGTGTGATGAATCCCTCCTCCGAAATACAAAGACAGTAATCTCTGTAGAAACTCAACTTCACTAGGAGCTCCCTCGGCTCCAACCAAGTCCTAAAGGTGTGTAGCTACAGGAGATTCTCTCGAATGACCTGGTTGGTGTGTCACCCAATCGGGATGGTGGATGAGAGTACCGGAGGGGCATCTAAACTGTACTGAAAAGGAGGTATCCTATGGATGTGGAACCCTAGTCTCACAAACCATCTGTGAGTCCGTGCATACCAGCATCGCTCGTCTCCCTCTGCTGCCAACCTCATGGAGAAATCGAAAGCCAACCATGGCAACCTCTCTCTCCCTGATGTGTAGTCCCCATATGATCTAACCCGATGTAGATATGTGATGGTCTGCAAGGCTGCATCTAGCTGGAGTGAAGAAGCATCAAACTCGACCTGAATGATGTAATGTAGTACAAACGGTTTCCCCCGGATCATCCGTGAGAGCATGAGGATCTGCAGGCGCTCCACCCGTGTCCACTCTATCTCTGATATGTCAAGCCCCCAACAAGGGATGCCATACATACCGGCTGGTCAGACTAAGGAGTCCAAGAGAAGAGCCTTGGACCGAGGGTCCTCGAAGTAGGAGTGAAAGCATTGTCTCTCTAGCTGAGCCAGTGAGGCGTATCCCCTGCTCAGTCTGGCTTGCATCGCTGGTCTCATCGTGAAGATCGGGCCGGAGAAGATGACCCCCAAGTAAGTGTATGAGGATTGGTGACCCACAGAAGTAAAAGTAACCTGCTTTCGTTGCATGTTTGCTCGAGAGGTGTTAAAGATCATGACCTTGATCTTGCCAAGGTTGACCTCCAAATCATGGGATAAACAAAAAGCCTACAATGCATATAGGTGTCGCTGGAGCCCCTTAGGTGTGGACGACAAGAGTGCCACGTCATCTACATAAAGAAGAATCCTGATAATGGTCCCTCTGAACGCCCCCATGAAAGTCTCAAGCTCATCGATGTAGAGGCCAAACAGGGTCGATGATAAGGGACAACCCTGTTTGACCCCTATGGTACTCAGGATCTCATCTGTTCAACCTGCGCCTATTCGAACTCAGCCTGAGACTCTCCCATACAGTGCCATGACTGCCCAGATGATCTGATCAAATCCCAGTGTCTGTAGGTGTGTGATGAGACGAGCTCGAGGTACTGTGTCAAAGGCTTTATGGAAATCCACAAAGCAATAATATACCCTCTCCTTCCGTGATCTGGCCTCCTCAATGACACTCCTGAGTGTGAGTATGTGATCCATAGTCCCATGGTCTCACCTGAAACCGGCCTGACCCTCTACTCTGAGCCCTCTCATCTCTGCGAACAGGCTGACCGACGCATCCAATATAGCTACATAGATCTTGGACATCACATGTCCAATCATGATAGTCCTGTAGTTACTCGGGTCCATGGGATCCCCTGCCTTGTGGATTGGGGTGATGGTGTTGAGTGTCCAAGTGTGGGGGAAGCCAAGGCAAACAGCGTCATTGAATAGCTTTGCTAGAATCGGGGCTAACGTGTTGACCCCATATGCGATAAACTCAGTGCATAGCTCCTCGTGATCCTTCGCTTGGCCATTGTGCAGTTTCAATGTCGTGTCCTTGACTCCCTCTATGGTGAACAACGTGCAAGTGATGGGGCGAGGCGTGTGTATAAGGTCTGGAGTGGGCTGGTGTGGGACATCATAAAGATGATGTGCATACGTGTACCAGACTCTCGTGTCAGTGAGGGGTGATGGGAACCTACGCTCAAGAAATCTCCGCCAAAAATCCTTAGAGTTGCTATTGTACAAGATGTGCAGCAGCTCCTCATTTCGACGAAGAAATGCCTGCTTCTTTCGACGTACGAGACGTCGGTACTTACGTACCATCTTTGGTGTGTTCGGGAGATGACATCTGGTTTCAAATCGGAGCCTTAGGTAATAAGCCTTGCACTCCGCATCGTACCAATTGTTGCAAGGTACAGAACCAAGAGGTGGTCTAGTGGACTGTGTGGTGTGGGGAAAGATTTGGAGGACAGCCTCGTGGAGTGTGTGACTAATCAAGGCAGCACGGTCCTCTATGAGTGGTATGTGATTGATGTAGGTTAGGAGTCTATTTAGGCATCCAAAGTAGGCCGATAAGAGACTGTGATCAAAGTGTGTTGTGGTAGGTGTTGTGCTTCTTATGTGATGCATGTGGTGTGGCTAAACGTGGGGTGGCGATAGTGAAGAATAGGTATGTGTCATCAGCTCTTGGAGGGAGTGGTACTACGGTGAAGTCGGTGATACATGAAGTGAAGGTAGGGGATCCCATGATGTAATCTACTACATTAGTGCCCCCTTCTATGGGAAGCAAGTAAAACCACCTGAGAAGGGCAATAGGTTGAGCCCGTTGTAGATGATGAGATCATGCATCCTGCCAAGATCAAGGAGCGCGTGTCCATATGGTGTAACAGGCCTGTGTCGATCTGATGAGGTCCTGGTCATACTTGCTCAGTCTAGGTCCATGTCTGGTAGCATGATAGAGTCGTCTCAGAAGACCAAGAGTGGTGCCTGGCGAGTGCTCGTCTTGGCATTGAAGTCTCCAACGAGAACTTCCCCATGGGCTAAAAGGTCTGGGATATCCTCATGTAAGGGTGCATATGGCGATGTCTCACCCTCCTCTCATGTCACTCTAGTGAAGTGAGATGTGTCTGGCGGGAAGTAGCATATTGCTATGAAAAGGTCACAGGTGTGTGCATCGGATCTAGATCCACATGAATCGGGAGTGTGCCTCCTTCCTCTCAATGGAGATGGCTCCAACGAGGAAAGACCTATACAATACTGCGACCCCGCCTGATCCTCGGACTCCTCCTGTATCCCTCGTCACATCCATTAAGATTGACTCCCATGTGTAGCCACTGACTATATAAGACTCCAACAAGTTCCCTAGGTCTGACCATAAGGTACCATTACAGTTCCAAATGGTGCAGTCTAGGGTCTCGAAAACCTAAGTCTCATAGGCCCGGTCTCCCTAGGAGATACGGGTGGGAGTCCAACGTGTGCCGATCAGCAACCTACCATCTCGGACCACAGTCCATTTCCCCTCCTTGCGGGCAACATCCCGCTGCTGCAGAAGAACTCGTCACTCCTCAATCTGTAGTGGTGTCAAATCCTTGTCCATGGACAGGGTGGGATGCTCTCGTAGAGAGGCTTGACGTCGGAGTGTCGCTAGTCGAGCATGTGAATCTCTGAAGCGAATGACTAGGGACTGCTCTTGGTTGGGATCTCTCCCAACACGCCATGCTCTCTCTATGCCATGATCGGGGACTCCCATGGTGGTGGTCACAAAGGTGATCGCCTCCTCCATGGGCGTCGTAGTGGTGCTGCTGCTGTCTCGCATGATCCCTCGTACCCAAATGTTGAGGACCCTCGAAGCCCTCTGTTGCTGCTCCTGTATGGCGGCTAAAACGGTTGCCTTTGCGGGCTCTCGTTTCGCCACGTCCACCCATCTAGTCGTCTCTCCTATAGCCGACTGTATCGTGGCTATCTGTGCCTCCATCTCTATGATTGGGGTCTCTCCAAGCGCTGCTTTGAGGGTACCGAGCTCCTCTTGAAGCTGTGTGATGTCACGTCTGAGTCCCTTCTCTTGTATAATGTGGGCCTGCTCCTGGGTGTACGGGCCAACTCCTGGGTGTAATGTGTCAACTCCGCCTAACGGGCCCGAATGCTATGAATCTTGGCCAATAGGGAGTCCCAAGCATCTGGCGGGGGCCTAAGATGTCCTAGTCTAGGTGAAAACTAGATCTCGAGAGGGGTTGGAATGAAGGTGGACTACTGAGGTTATACTGATGGTGGGGGCAGCATGATCTAGGCGGGGGTGTGATATGTAGGAGTAGCGAGGCTTGGACGAGGTGATGAAGGATGGTTGACTGAGAGGTGGAGATGATACGAGGGAAAAGTACTATGGAGCCGTGGCTAGTGGGGCCAGTGGTGAGGCTACTGGAGAGGAGACCTATGATGATGTAGGAGAGGAGGAGCGAGGTGGCGTAGATGATGAGGCGGATGATGGTGGTGAAATAGTCGTGATAACCATAGAGGTCGAGGATGTGGTGAGCGACATGGGCTTTGGATGGGCCCCTTTCTTCTGGGCCGCAGTGCTGTCCACTGTCAAACCGCTCCGGTTGCTGCGTTTGTTGAAGTCCTCCAAACTGAGTTGCTTTTGTGTTTTCGCCTTGTCACCGTTCCCCTTTCCCATCTCCACGCGTATGCAGATTTGGATCGAAGTGTCTCCCACCTAGTCTCCTGTCCTCATCCCCTGTTCCCTTCATTATGAGGGAAACAGCAGTGGGCAAAGAAGGGAGTGCAGGAGGTCAAAGCTGCTTCTCTTTTTTTTCTTTTTCTTTTTTTTAAAGTCAAAGCTGAGAGCGGGGGGTTTTTTTTTTTTTGCCAAAAAAAAAACAAAAGAGGGAGTAGCGGGGGGTTGCGAGGGGGTAGCGGAGGGGGTTAGCGGGAGGCGTAACGGGGGGTAGAGAGGGGTAGCGGGGGAGGTAGCGGAGGGGGTAGCGGGGGGTAGCGGGGTAGCAAAGGGAGTTAGGGGGGGTAGCGAGGCGGTAGCAAAGGTAGCGGGGGTAGCAGAGGGGGTTAGCGGGGGGTAGCGGAGGGGGTAGCGGAGTTGGCGGGAGGGGGTGGCAGAGGTAGCGGGAGGGTAGTAGAGGTAGCGGAGGGGGTAGCGGGAGGGGCTGAGCGGAGGGGTTGAGTGAGGGGCTGCGGGGGCTGAGTGGAGGGGTGAGGCGGGCTGCGAGGCGGGGCTGGGCAAGGGGGTAGGTAGAGAGGGTGGCCGTACAGCCGTCCGGCAAAGGGGAGGGCAGCGGGGCTGAGAGGTAAGGGAATGGGGCTGAGAGGAGAGGGAGCGAGGCTGAGAGGAGAGGGCGGCAAGGCTCAGAGGCGGTACTAGAGGGAGAGGAGAGCGCTAGGGAGGGCCATACAGTCGTATGGCTGAGGAGAGGGAGAGGAGCAGCAAAGGTCGGGGAGGAGAGAGTAGATAGAAGTTCTAGAGTCTAGAGAGAGGAAAAAATGATGATGATCTATGTAGGAGACGCAAATAGTCCCTAGAGGAGCACAAGGACAGCAAAAATGGAGTGCAAACTGCTAAGCTCTCCTTGTCTAATGAGAGAGACTAAAAGGGAGACCATAAAGGACAGAGTGTCAAATCATATCACTAGTACAGACAAGTGGCAACGAGGCTTATCCCATATCCCCCCATTTAGCCCTGTCTTACTAAAATGAGTGCCAACCTCCCTCCCTTGGTTGTATTATAACAAACAATATACAGATAAAGGTATTAAGTTTTGATGCCACGAAACAACCCCAAACAAAGCAAGAATAGGAAAATAACCTTGGCTACAGCATAAACGCCAAAGAGTCCTGCATCGCTGTAATTTGTGTTGAAAGCCATCACACTCTCTGCCAAATCATTTGCTGCAACCTTCTGTGCCAGCTCTGACCTGCAGAGAACATGGAATTTATTACAACTTTTCTGTAATAGCATCAAAAAAGAATGGATGATACGCAGAAATAGGGGGTTTCAGAAAACTGACATGAGGCAAGCAGAGACTATAATTAGCACCTATAGTGCGCTCTGTTATTAAGCCATCAATTAATAGTCCTTACCCCATATGCTTTCCAGCTCCTGCAGCCTTGTTCCAACCACCAAGCATGGTCTGCATTACCATGAGAGCTATAGAGTCTGGGTCTGTCCAAGGTGCACCCAAGACAGCCACTGCAACGTGCGCTAGTGGTAAGTCATCATCCCTGATACGAACCTGAATCAAAGGCAGATGACTGCGGAATGAGCCAAGAGGATCCCACGAGAACCATCCAGCAAAATCAGACTTGCAAACTAATAGATCATGCTCCTCTACCTATCCCACCATTTGCAAACTCTCCATCATAATGCACTTGTAGAAAAGGTACAAAGCACCTACTACAGAAAACGAACCTCTGAACCCGTAAAAACTGCAGGTTCCTTCTGTATTAGCTGAGCAGCCGTTGTAGGGTTTGTTGAGAGATTGGTGAACAGTTTTCCAGCAAGTTCCACCACATCTTTGTGCTCAACTGCACCCGCAGCTGCGATGACCTGGAACAATAAAGTTCTCAAATTTATGAATGGGCGTAAAAGAGCTTGAAATGTATACAGCACGAATCTTGATAATGAAACAAAACTCCTTCTGTCGACTGAAGCAGCGACTTACCATTCGAGGACCAGTATAATGAGTAGATATATAATCTGCCAAGTTTTGTTTGGTTATAGACTTGATATTATCAGGAGGTCCCAGGATCGTCCGTCCAAGAGGGCTATACTGAAATGCGGTGGCATGCAAATGATCGAAGATCACCTCTTCCGGTTGGCCTTCTACCTGCCACACTTCACTCGTCCAGCCGAAATGTCACTCAAATTTAAAATCGTATTTTTTTTCCTCAAATCCCATCAAACCCTGGCAGCCACATGTCATACTATTTTATAGACAGAGTAATCCCATTATAAAACCCCGCAAAAGAATCGACATACAACAAGTCAGGTCACAAAACCAAAAACACTGGAAGAATTGCATTTTTTCCCTACCTCTTGCATTTCCCGAAGTATCACATTACGCTCCCTTTCAATCCTGTCCTTATCAAACGAAGAATTCTGGAGGATATCCGCCAGAACATCCAGAGCAAAGGGCACATCCTTCTTCATAACCTTGGCATAGTACGTGGTCTGCTCCCGGGATGTGTAAGCGTTGAGGTGCCCACCAATGTTCTCGATCTCCTCTTCCAACTGCCGCATGGAGCGCTTCTTGGTGCCCTTGAAGATCATGTGCTCGAGGAAATGGGCGGTGCCGTTGGTGGCAGCGGTCTCGAAACGGCTACCGGCGTCGATCCAGACGCCAATGGAGGCAGTCTGGGAGGAGAGGTGGGATTCAGTAGCGACGCGGAGGCCGTTAGGGAGGGTGGTGATTTTGGTAGCGGGGGTGGAGAGGACAGGGGAGTGGTCGGTGGGAACGGGAACGGCGGAGGCAAAACGGGTGAAGCGATCGTCTGCAACGGCCAGGGCCTGGCTGGAGAGGGGGGAGGAGAGGCTGAGAAGCCATGGACGAACGCGAGAAGCACCTCGTCTCAGGCTTAGGGCAGCCATCGCCATAGCCAAGACCTTCAGAAGAAGATGAAGATAAAGAAGATGATGATGATGATGAAGAAGATGAAGGAGAAGAAGAGGAGGAAAAGAAGAAGAGCGGTTAACAAAACCAAAAACTAAGGAAACTTCAAGGCCTCGAAAAGCCTGGAATCAAGTTCTACAAACTCACCCTAGGGTCATTTAACCTTTGTTGTCTCCAAGAGCTTGTCTTGGTTTGTCAAACCTCTTGGCATCCCGGTCTTGGCACTATGAGATATGAGCCGTTGGATCATCCCTCTATGTATCCTTGACAATCGTGGGTGCTTCGATGTTACTTGACCTCCCAGAAACTTTGCAACCATCCCATCACAACCTTCCTTAAATGATGACGTGTTAAAAACTTCCTCACGCAATTCCAAAAGCGTTTACCCTCCTTACCCCAGTGACTTTGACGGTTGGTAGAGGCCTTGAGTTTATCTTTACCTCAGGTAAAAGTGACTTGCGGCTTCGCCGCTCACCACTTCTACCTGAGGTAAAGGCCTCCCCATAGCATCACAGTTAGGGTCTTGACAAACCACCATAAGGTGTCCAACGAGTGTAGGCCGTTCGCCCCCTAAAGGTGTTAAAAATCCATCAATCATCAATAGGTAGCAACAAGAAGAGTCCAACCTAGCGGGAAAGCATATGAATGGTTGGTTTACATCCGCAGGCAACCAAGATTGGCTGCCATGGATCGGCAGACTTTGGATTGACTTAGCAACCAACAAGGATCCACGCATTGCAGTCAAGCAAGCGGTGTTTAAAGCATTCACCGCCCACCATTTCATTCACTTGTTGTCATTGGTTGAAATGGTTAATCATGGCAAGCACCTACTCAATGTGTAAGGGCCCTTAGGTTCATCCGTACAGTGCATCTTTCTTGATCATGAGGCTCTTGAACACTCATCTACCCACAGCTACTAGGAGTTTGTAAACCAGTTGTGGACAGTCAGGTTAACCCTCCAACTTGCAAAGATGAAAATGCAGAGGGCTCGTGGGCTATAAGCACCCACTTGTAATCATGATGCTTGGTTTCCACCTGAGCCCCTCCTTTGAAGTATGGGTCTACTAAGCAGCAGTGGAAAATCGAAAGTAATCATTACTAAACAAGCTGAATGATCTAAATCATTCTATAGGTAGTGGAAGTTTGTGCATTAATTTTTTGTTTTTGCATTTGTGTAAATAATAGAGTGATCGAACCAGTATATGAAATTTGTCCCTGAGATTGTATTGTTTGTGTTGTTATTTGTCCAAATGTGGTCTATGGTTGAACCATATATTGTTGTTGGTGACTCTATTATTTGTTTCATATTTCTTTGTGACATGAATTCTTTCACATTTGTTGGCTGGTTTGTATTTTTTTGGACGTCCATATTGAAGTCTCCAATTATGTATGTTGTTGTGGTTGGTTTAATGTTTTGGCAAATTTCTTCTAGGCATTTGATGAGTTGCTTTGGTTGTGTATAAGGTTTTTTGTAGACATTAATTATTGCTATTTTTTCTCTACTTTTTGTTGTGAAGATGGTGAGTAGGCGCTGAGTTCCATTTTTGTAGATGTAGCTATGTTCTTGTAGTTGTATCTATTTTGTGTAATATGTTGCAATTCCATGCTCTTCGTCTTTGTGGATGTATTCAAATCCATGCAGTTCCAACATGTTATTGTTTGTCATGTGTGTCTCTTGAAAGCATAATATAGTTGATGCCATGAGGCTTTTGCTTTCTAATACATCGTGCTTGTGTGCAATCAAGGGTGTTGTGTTTAAAGATTGAATGTTGATGATGTTTGGTTGATTGGCTTCGAAATGCCTCTGTTGCAGTTGCCATTGTGATTGTTGCTCTTGCTGCATGTTTTGTGCTTTTTGTATATTGTGGTTTTAGTAAATGTAGCTTCCCTTGGAGAATATTGAAGACTTCATCATTGTGTTTATCCTTTAATGCATTTGTGTAAAATAGATGCGGGATGTTCTCCTTGTTCGTGGGTTGTCGATGGTATATTTTGTTTAGCTTTGTGATGTCCTCTTTCAACTATTTGCCGATGCGTATTTTATTCAGGATGTCTAGGTATTCTTTTTTCTCTTACCTCATTGGTTGAATTAGCTCGTAATATTTGATGTGATCTCTCCATATTGAATTTGGTATTGCCATTGTCGGTGTTTTTTGTGAGAAAATATAGCTATCTTTAGTTGGGCTTGCTTGGCAGAGGTCTCCACAAAGTATGACGTCCACCCCTCCAAAGGTACATTGTGGTTATGTTTAATTTCACGCATTTGCATATCTATAGCTGAGAAAGTGTTTTGTCCAACTAATGATATCTCCTCGATGACCAGTAGTTCCAATTCCTCATACATCGTTGACAGCTATTGAAGTTTTTATGGAGATAGTCTTGTGTCTTTTGACAACAATAGAGGCAAGTGAAGAGCTGAATGAATTGTTGATTCACCAATATAGTATGTAGCTTTACTTGTGTATGCAAGAAGGAGTGCTCTTGGTTTGACAATATCATTTGTTTGCTTGTGTGAGTATTGCCTTAGTAGTGCTTGTACTATAAGCACGAGCACAAACGTCTTTCCTATTCCGGCTAAAATAACCTAATTTGTTCTGTGGGTTTTTTCCTTTTCTTTAGTGCAATGTTCTCCACAAGCAACCATTGTTCTCGGTTAAGTCTTCAAAACATTTTTCGGTACTCGTTATTCGGCATTATTTGATATGTTTTGAAGACATGTGGTAATCTTGTGTCGTGCTTTCGGGCATGTCTAATTGCAGATCGTAATGCTCGAATTGTCATTGTTACTAGTACTGGATGACATTATTGATTCTGTTTTTCGATGGTCATTCTCATTTAGTGCCTCTATGTGTTGATTGAACTTTGCTCTATTGTGGTCTACTGTGTCTTTGTTTTGAGCATAGAAGTTGTGCCAGCTGTCGCTTGTACCTCCTAATGTATGCTCTTCATTTTTGAAAGGCAAGTATAGGAGGCAAAGCTCTTTGTTATGGTTTTTTGGGTCTCCTACTTCGTTGTAATTGTTGAATCTTATTATTTTGTGTTTTCTTGTTGTTGTTTTTTTACTGTACACTGTGAAGTTGCTAGTATACTCTGCGAGACAAATGTGTTCTAAACTGAAGGTTCTCTTTTATATTTCGTGATGATATCTTCATAGAACACTTCCGTGCTTATGGAATCCATTTTCTCAAGCTCTGATCGGCGTTTCAATAGCAGGGTACGTTCATCTGCAACACTTGTGTTTATGTATTTGAACTCTCTCGTGCTGCTTATGAGTGGCAGTGATAGTGCAATATAAAATTCATGTTGCGCATTTATGTGGTGTGTGTTAAGAATTGCATTTCCCATTCTCTATACTCTTTCATTCGCTGGTGCTCTTGTTTGAACACACTGTGACAGTGCACATTGGTTGTGGCTTTATTAGCTTTGGTCATGTAGGATGTGCAATATGCTTCTGCTCTGTGAGGGTTCAGTATGAACTGTATGTCAGTGTTTGCCTCCCATAGTCGTGATAACTTTGGATTGAAGTTCTTTGTGTATATGGCTTTGGGATTATGTCGCAAAAATATTATCGGTTACCTGATTCTGCATTGTAGAGCATGCATGTAATCCTCCTTACTAAGTTGTAATTTCTGTATGAAAGATTTGAAATCTAATTGGGTTGTCTCAGCTTCTTGCAGTGCCACGTCTATTTTCTTCAAGTTGTGTTTGTTTGTTGCATTATTTACATCATCGGGTTGAGGCATCATGATTCTGGTTTCCTTCATGGGTGGTCTCGGGAATCCAAAATGACAATGTTTGTTATGCTTCTGACATGTTTTCCTTTGCTTGTGTGTTTGTATTTCCTTCTCCAACAACTCTAATTATGCCAAGTCTATAGTTATGTATTTGTCAATGAATTCAATGATTTCATCCAGCATGGATTCCCTTGTAGAAGGGTGCATCTTTTATCCATAGCAAGCTGTGGTCGTGCTGGTTCCCTCTATTCTGGAACTCTGTCACAAAAAAAAGTAATCCATCAACTTTCCAATGATGTCACTCTCTTTTTGAAGTAGCCTCTTCAGTGCTTCGAATTTGTGCACATAGTATCGTGCTGTTGTGACAAGGCCTGAACGTATCAACTCTCTTATCTTTGTAGGAGTTGTGGGGTTTTGAATGCTAATTGTTGGCTTTCTAACACGTTTTAAACAATCCACCAGTGGAGACCAAAACCTTTCTGCAGATGAGAGCGTTATGAAAAATGTTTCGTGCACCCAGTTGACGGAGCATTGTAAAGACATTCCTCTTAAGTTTGGCTTTGGAGTCCATTGAAGTGTGGAGGCATATAAAGTCCTTGTATCCGATGTTTGATTGCAACATTTTTTCAATGTTTGTGTCCACTATTGCATCTTGCATATGCAAAGTCCTTCCTCTCAATTGAGCTTTTCGCATTCTCATCCATGTCGATGACAAAACTTGTTTTGTCATAATTTTCATTGCTTTGAAGAACAAGTTCTCGATTGACAGTGCAAATTGTAAGTCTTTATTTTTAAATTCCCATTACATTATCCTTTGGTAAAAGGCTTTCACCGGTACATTGTACTGCCTGGGGTGACCATATAATAGAGTTGAGAAAGCAAGCTCCTCGCAATTCTTGTCCTTGAAAAACCCAAGTGGGGAGAAGTGTGGGGGTTAAAGGTCACTGTGCCTTAACCCCGGTTATGTACAATACTCAAACACATATATAAATGAATGAAAAAGAAGATTAGGGTGGTTCTGGACCCACCAAAACTTGTGTGGCTCTCTGTCTCTCTCTCTCCTTCTTCCGTTCTTGCTTCCGTTGAAGAGCACTCTCAACTGGTATCAGAGCCCGAGTCATCTAGCTGAGCGATGCTTGAAGCTCAGTAGCTCTGTGGGAGGAAGGAGAAGCTTTGTGGGAAGCTTTGTGGGTGACTTTACTTGCATCCGAGTGTGCAGAGACCTTGGAGGAACCTTTGGAAAAGTCACTTTGGCTTTACGAAGTGGTTTTTGAGAGCCTGTTAAGAGCTTTCAAAGAAAAAAGTCGTTTTTTGAGCTTTTCCCTGTTTGACAGAGACTCCATATTGACTTGTAGAGGCAACTATTGCTTGCTTTTGGTGTCCACATTACTTCAGGATCCTGGAAACACCTTCATTCCTGAATCTGGGATCATTTCATTGGATTTTTGAGTCACTATGTCAGTTCCTGCGTTTTTTGCCCGGGTGTTGGAACTCAAGTTTGGAGCAACCATTTGCAGATCTGTTAGTTCCGGTGGACTCAGGAGGTCCTAAAACTTCTATGTTGCTCATCATTCGCACTCCGGTGGAGTTTACGGATAGCTCTGTTTCAAAAAACGTTTTTCAGTCCGTGTGTTGGACCCAGTGATTGAGACCACGATTTCCAAAACCGTCTGTCCCATTGCGTTCCGGACGCCCAAAAACCCCTACCTATCAGTTCTTGCGTGATTCGGTGGAGGATTTCAGAGTTATAAATCTCTGTGTATTCGATTTCGTCTCTCTGTTATGCATTTTTCATACTAAGGTTTTGAAACCTTAGATTTATGCCACATGGCAGTGGATAAGTGTTGACTCCCATTTCTCACTCATCGGTTGGGATTTTGGAGTTCTGGCAGAAGAGAGATATTTGCAGATTTTTTTGCTGAGTCCGATTATGCAATGGCGCCCATGTTTTGAAGCATCTCAGGTTCTATTTTCAGTAGCGCTCATTACCGTGGGACTATGATTTCTTGAGCATACCTTATGCAGATCACTCTGGTTGTAGTTTGAGCAGTGTGTGCGCTCATTCGTGGTGTGCATTGGGTTGCAGTGGATGATTTATAGGCCATTTGGATGCATTGCGGTCCTTATTGGATGCGCTGATAGGCCCAAATTCCTTGTGGGATGCTATTTTTATGGACGCTTTGCACATGGATGCTATTTTAAGCTGAGGGATAGCTTTGACACATTGCAGGTGATGCACTGATAGTGCTATGCTCTCTTGGATGAGATATTATTGATGCATATGCCAGTGGACGGTGTTTATGCTTGAGTCATTTGGCACTTATTAGCATTTTCTTTTGGGCCAGATTTGCTCATATGGATGCATAGTATATGCACATGAGTCAGATGCATCTTTTGATGCTTTGAGCTTTGAGTTTTGGTGATATTTCACTCTATTGTGGCATACACATTTGGGTGCACCTAGTATTTGGTGTGATTCTCTCTTGCAGGTACTAGCATTTGGGATTTTGTTTCATTTGCATCATGGCATCCTCTTCCATGTCTGAAAAGGAGTTTTTCAACATTAAAAAGTTTGATGGGACAAACTTTTCTTTGTGGAAAGAACAAATAAGGGATGTGCTTATTCAAAAGAAGCAGATTAAACCCTTGGCAGGGATTGAAGCTAAGCCTGCAAATATGTCTGAGGATGATTAGAATGAGTTGGATGCATTAGCAAAGTCTACTATTAGACTTCATCTTGCAGAGTCAGTTTCTTTCACAGTAGTAAATGAGCAAACTACGGAAGATTTGTGGAAGAAACTGTGTGCCACTTATGAGAAGGAAACTGCCTCTAATAAAGTTTACCTCATGAAGAGGTTGTTTGAGCTGCAGATGAAGGAAGGGGTCTCCATTGCTTCTCACTTGAATGAATTCAATATTATTTTCAGCTAGCTTCAGGCTCAGAAAATGAATTTTGATGCGGAGACTAAGGCAATATTTCTCTTATGTTCATTGCCATCCTCATGGGATACCTTCCGTACAGTTGTCAGTAACTCTGCACCTGGTGGAGTACTGAAATTTGATGATGTTGTGGGTAGCTTGTTGGCCGAGGAGATTAGACGGAAGTCTATGGATGGCAACAAGCAGGATGCAGCCTTAAATGTGCAAAGGAGCAGATCACAGTTCAGGGGGAAGTCCCAAGAAAGAGTGAAGTCACGTAGCAAATCCAGGGCACGAAACATTGAGTGTTACCATTGTGGCAAGAAGGGCCATATGAAAAAGGATTGCTACAAGCTGAAAAGAGAGCAAAAGGATAAGAAAAAGAATGCAAAAAGGAAGGGAGGACAAAGGAAAAGTGAAGATCGAGGAGATCAATGCAGTCACACATGATAGTGACAATGATGTTCTCTTCATGTCTACTTTATCTGCAGAGTTGCTTACCACTTCAGATGATGCATATTCCCAGGATTGGATTTTGGATTCTGGTGCTTCATTCCATGTTACTCCCCATAGGGAATGGTTCTCCACTTATGATAGTGGAAAGACAGGTTGTGTGCATCTTGGAAATGACTATGCATGTGACATAGTGGGAGTAGGTGACATAAAGTTTTCTTTTGCAAACGGGTCTGCATTTGTTTTGAAACATGTGAGACATGTGCCTAAGTTGACCAAGAGTCTTATTTCAGTGGGTCAGCTAGATGATGCTGGTTTTCACACCACTTTTGGCTTTCAGAGTTGGAAAATTCAAAAGGGCTCTATGCTTTTGGCTAGGGGTGCCAAGTGTGGGACTTTGTATCCCTTACATGTATCAGGGGTATTTGATCATGTTGTTGCAATAACCGAGCAGCCAAGCACTTCTTTGTGGCATTGCAGGTTGGGGCACATGAGCCAGAATGGAATGAAACTCTTATGTCGTTTGGGTTATGTACCGCATTTGAGTTTCTCTGATTTTGAATTTTGTGAGCATTGTCTCTATGGGAAGCAGACTAAATCAGCCCATAAAAGAAGGGGAAAGAAAGAGTTTGAAATGCTTGATTTGGTGCATTCAGACGTATGTGGTCCCATGCCTACACGGTCATTAGGCGGGGCTGAACACTATGTGACATTCATTGATGATGCAACTAGGAAAGTGTGGGCTTATGCTATAGCTCGGAAGAGTGATGTGTTCCAGGTATTTCAGAAATGGCTGGCCTTGGTTGAGAATCAGTCAGGTAGAATGCTTCAATGCCTATGGACTGACAATGGTGGAGAGTATCTCTCTCATGACTTTCAGCATTTCTGTGATACACATGGGATTAAGAGGGAGCTCACATCCCCTCGTACTCCAGAGCAAAATCCAGTTGCAGAAAAGATGAACCGTACCATTCAAGAAAGGTTGCAATGCATGCTTTCCAATGCAAGTCTTTCTGGTGGTTTTTGGGCTGAGGCAATGAAGACTGCAGTGCATGTGATCAATAGATCACCTAGTAAGAGTTTGGATGGTGGTATTCCTGAAGAGGCATGGAGTGGCAAGAAGCCCTCTTACTCTCATTTGCATATATTTGGGTGTGAGGCATATGCATATGTGCCAAAAGAGCTTCGAAAGAAGCTAGATCCTAAGTCTAGGAAATGCATCTTTCTGGGTTATGGTGAAAGTGGAGAGATGGGCTATCGTCTCTGGGATCCAGAAGCAAAGAAGATCATACGCAGCCATGATGTGGTCTTCAATGAGAAGAAGATGCATAAGGCACCCATGAGGGATGTGGAAATGAGGAGAATCACTTTCCAGGATGTGAATCCACCTGCCTATGTTGATAGACAGCAAGCTGTCCATGCACCAAATGTGCAAGAAATGGTACCACCAAGTACTCCCACAGGTATACAATCAAGGGTAGATGATGGATCATCTATTGGTGGAAATGATGAGCCAAATGTGGCTGATATGCAAGTGGGACAGCAAGCTGAAATGCCCTTGAGAAGATCATCTAGAGTGTCTAGACCGCCTGATAGGTTTGTTCCAGGGGTAGACTATGTGATGCTTACTGATTGCAGGGAGCCTTCTTGCTACAAAGAGGCTATGATGCGTGAGGATCAACGCAAGTGGGAGTATGCTATGCAATCAGAGATGAGTTCACTTATGAAGAATAAGACTTGGGACTTGGTTTCTTTGCCACATGGAAAGAAAGCATTGCCATGTAAATGGGTCTACAAAATGAAGGTCACAGGTGATGATGTGCCTAGGTACAAGGCCCGTTTGGTTGCTAAAGGGTTCAAGCAAGAGAAGGGTGTGGACTTTGATGAGATATTCTCTCCGGTTGTGAAGATGACCACACTTAGATGCATGCTTGGACTAGTGGCAATAGAGGATATGGAGCTTATGCAGATGGATGTCAAGACAGCTTTCTTGCATGGGGATTTGCATGAGGAAATTTACATGGTGCAGCCGGAAGGCTTTGAAGAAAAGGGCAAAGAGCATTTAGTTTGCAAGCTAAAGAAGAGTCTCTATGGTCTTAAGCAAGCGCCTAGAGAATGGTATCAGAAGTTTGATGCTTTCATTCGGTCCCACGGTTTTAGAAGGAGTGAAATTGATCACTGCCTCTACACTAAAAGGGCTAAGGATAATAGCCTGATAATCTTGACACTATATGTGGATGATATGCTATTGGCTAGCAAGAATACTTTTGAGCTAGATGCATTAAAGGCCAAGTTGCATGAGGCCTTTGATATGAATGATTTGGGACTTGTAGGTCATATTCTTGGTATGCGCATCACGCATGATCGGAGTAGGAAACTCCTTTGGCTTTCACAAAAAGAGTATGTTACAAAAGTATTGCAGCGTTTCAATATGGAGGGGGGGAAGGAAGTGAGTACTCCATTGCCTCCATATGTGAAACTAAGTCATACAGATAGTCCCAAATTAGATGAGGAAAGGGCCATGATGGCTAAGGTTCCTTATGCATCAGCAGTTGGGAGTCTTATGTATGCTATGATAGCTACTAGACCAGACATTGCATTTGCAGTGGGAGTTGTTAGCCGGTATATGGCTAATCCAGGAAAGAGGCATTGGGAGGCAGTTAAGTGCATCATGAGGTACATGAAGGGTACCAAGGAGATGTGCATTTGCTTTGGTAAAGGAGACATGCGTGTACTTGGGTACACAGATTCAGACTATGCAGGGCATGTGGATAGTAGGAGATCCACTTCTGGTTATGTGTTCACCTTTGCAGGTGGTGCAGTGTCATGGATGTCTCGTGCACAGAAGTGCATTGCTTTGTCTACCACAGAGGCTGAGTATGTTGCAGCCACAGAGGGTTGCAAGGAGGCTATATGGCTTGATCGGCTAGTGGGAGATTTGGGGATTCATACAGGTGTACCGACATTGCATAGTGATTCCATGAGTGCTATTCAGCTAGCACGAAATCCGGTCTTTCATGCAAAGACCAAACACATTGAGGTCAGGTACCATTTCATCAGGGAGGTACTTGAGGACAAGCGCATAGAGCTTGTCAAGGTTCATACAGATGATAACCCTGCAGATATGCTGACGAAGAGTCTACCTAGTCAGCGGTTTGAGTATTGTCGTGTATTGATGGGCATTGGATAGTATGCTCACTAGTTATTCTCCCTTAAAGGCACATTGTCCTTTAAGTGGGAGGTTGTGGGGGTTAAAGGTCACTGTGCCTTAACCCCGGTTATGTACAATACTCAAACACATATATAAATGAATGAAAAATAAGATTAGGGTGGTTCTGCACCCACCAAAACTTGTGTGGCTCTCTGTCTCTCTCTCTCTCCTTCTTCCGTTCTTGCTTCCGTTGAAGAGCAACTCTCAAGAAGCCCTCGACAGGCGCTATGTTAATGACTTTATCCTTGAAGTCGATAACTTATTGATTGGTATAGATCCCATGTATAAGAGTGCCCGTGTTGATTTCATCATCATTTTCTTTCAGTGTTTCATGATTGCTACAGTTGCTATCACCATCAATGCTCGTATGCAATTGAGTTATGTGCTCCATCCAAGCTATATTCAACCTTATGTTATGCTCTTTATAGAAGGGTGCTTAAGGAAGTTCCTTGAGTGCTTTCACTGTTAAGGTGGGGCATACAAGCCCACACAGGTAGTTGTGGTTGTACTCCAACTTTCGCTTTATCAAGATAGTCACAGCGGCACTGTCATCAATGAAACGAAGCAGGACTTTCTGAGCTTTGTCCACGTTCGCAAACACATTGACTACACTTCCTCACAATCCATATTGCCCCTCGTATGTCAACTCTCATATCTGAGAGAAAGGAATCCAAACTTAAATGAGACGTGCTTCGATGTTGTTCAGCAAGGACATGCAACATGTTGTTTGAGTCCATCTTTTTGTGTTCTGATTCTTTCAGCTTTGAGGTCTCCATGTCTTTTTGCATTGTCTTGAGGTTTGCACAATGTTTTCTCTTCCTGGGGGATGACTTGCCATTTGTGGGTGTTCAAAATGCTCACTTACCATCCATGGCTCCTTACCAGCACAACATCTCAATCTATAGATTTTCTTGATGGTTGATGGAAGTGTATATTTGGCACTACAAACCATTGGCATAAACATGTTTGCTATATCCCGTACGGAGGCATCTTTTGAAGTGTCAATCAAGTGTTGCAGTTCATTTTCATCTTCTTTTGCCCACAAGTTGTATTCCTTCTTTTCTTTGATGCAAACAAGGGAGTAAGTGTTGCAAGACTTTGTGTCTCGTCAAGTAGAATTGTTCTACATTCCTTTCGCAAGGACCCCCTACTTCAAATAGTGCTCAAATATTGACACCGTTGAATACGACTTTGAACTGAAGAATTGTGAATTATGAGCCTCGATGATGACGCTATGCAGACAAACATTTGAACATGCTGTGATGTTATTGATCCCTGGTCCACATTTTGAAGGACTCTAGCAAGTAGGAACCATGCCGTTTCATTGATTGATTGCAAGCTTGCAATGGACATGCACAACATACTTAGCAATTGTTGTTGGTATGTAATTTTTGGAACAAATGCATGCACACAATTTATGATATTAGTCTTGGAAGGGTTTGTGTCATTGAACATCTTTAATCTCCCAATGTCAAAATTTGAGAGGTAGTTATTGTATTCCATATTTGTAACAAACACGTAAAATTAACTTTGTTGTAGTTATACAATTTTTTAGGCTCAATATTTATGTTGATACTACATCACAAAGTAAGATGCTGAGCAAAGGGCGGAATATATGTTATATGTGTGTGTGTTTGTGTGACTATGTGTACTTCTCTTTAATTCTATGAATCGAGTGATGTTGTAATGTTGTGACAATACTGTGAATCCATTGCTACAAATTTATTGAAAACATGTCTCATAGATCATAGATTTTTTAAGCGTTGGATACAAATAATGACAACAATTTCGTCCACACAAAAATTTGCGAATGTATTGACATTATAATGTTCTACAACGAACGTGATTCCATTGGTAGAAATTTAATAACAACATGTCTCATAGAGAACTCAAAAAGTAATGGCAAAAACTTATTCCAAACCAAAATGATGCTCTTAACATCTCCTCATTCCCAAGGTGAGTGCATTGAAAAGCATATCAATGTTTCAAACAAAATTGATGGTTCCAAGTACCCTCTAACAAACCAAAATGAGTGTGTAAATGTTGAATGTTGCAAACCAAAATGAGGGTTGTAAGTACCCTCTAACAATCAAAATGAGGTTATGAACACCTCTTCATTCCTAACTTTAGCACAAGCAAAAGCATATCAAGAATGCAAAGCAAAATGAGTGTTTGATGACTCCTTTAGCAACATGAAAAGTAGCATTAAAAACCTATAGTCATGTGCAAGATCAATCACTCTGGGTTGAAGGCTATGACATGGTTGGAGCTATTAATGGTGAAGTGGCATGAGGGCTTCAATTCCAGCAGCATTGATCGAACACAAATAATGTTATCGTTGTAGAGAATAATGAACGGAGTCTCCAAGCTCAAAACTACATCAACATGAGAGCATGTGCTCTGAACAGAGATATTAGTGCCATCTTCCATCAATATCCTGCCCTTCAGAGAAGGAGTACACATGGCAACACGTGGGGCATCGCATATAAAACAGAATGGCCTTGCTGGGACTCTGCTCACATGGTTTCTAGAACAGATAGAGCAAACATAATTGACAAGCTGGCCATTCAAACCAGTGAAGTGTAGAATGCCATGCACCAACAACACATGATGAAGCCCTTGTTAGAATGTGAAATATTAGAGGGTGAAGGATTTGAAGCACTCAAAATTTCATCACGTTTCGGCCATATCCCAAGCCAGACACTTGGTTGATGAAGACTTCTTTGAGTTCCTCCCTTTGTGCACCCTCTGGCACGTCACTTAGGATTGTGAAATCAAAGACACATAGTGAATCACAGACACACATGTAAGAAACATTCCTAATATTGTGCATCACGATGCCATTGTCATGGAACTCTTGGATCAATTGTGCTTGCACACTCTTGCATTCATTCACAAAGGTCAACTGTTGCACACTCTTGCATTCATTCAGAAAGGTCAACTGTTAAAGAACAAGAGATAAATAAAGTGTTACACCTACATTGCCCCAAAGTAAATAACACAAGCAATAGTACTCACAACTGCTCTATCCTCATTGCGAGGCCCATTGGCGATGATAATTTGGTCATCGAACCACCCCTTGATTCTTTGATTACTACAAACACAATGGTCTCAGCCACCACAATGGAAATGCTCCCTAGCCCAGATTTTATGGTTGATGAAGCCCAAGGAAAGTACAAAGCAATCGTGGTTTCCGAAAAAAAAGAAATCATGCCCTCAAAAGGTTCCCTGTGTATCATGCCTGTAGTCGCATTGACATGAAGCGAGTAGCTTGGTGTACCCCCTCTCCAGTTGCCTTTGGAAGGATAGTGGTTCCCTCAATACAATAGAAACAATCAACTTCCAAGTATTCCCTATACTGCTCCACAAACGAGGAGGGAACAATGAGGGTTATAGTGTCACAATTTCAGGGATCGGTCAAATCTGCACGAATACAAACTGGAAAGTTTGGATTTCGGGCTCTAAAGGTGCCATACTTGGCTAGCAACTTGCATTGAAAGTCAAAGCGATGACGTATGAACTTGGAGAGTATGTCAATGCACAATGTTGGGAGTGAATTCCCTCTGGGGATAAAGTTGTTGCCTAAGGGTACTATAGGTCTGGCATTGTATTGGGCAGTATGCAATGGTGGCCTATCAGACTACCTATCTCTAAGTGACTGGATAGAAAGCGCATCGTCATCTGAATCTGTTTTAATGCAAAACCTTTTGGTTGCTGAAAAGGCACAAAAAATAATTCAATTAAGACTTCTACCTATGCAATGCATTTAAAAGGAAGCCACAAAAAACCGTCATACGGCAAATGTTAAATGGTTTCGCTTGAGGACAGAAGTGCCTCATTAAAAAGAACAATTCTTTATTCTGGCCTTGATAGCCATGGCATGAACAACATAGAATATACGGGCATGCAAAAAGGTGTGTGCAGTCCATCAATCATTTGCTACTAATAACAACACTCGACTGCAAAGCAAATATTGCCAACAGCAAATTTGCTACTAACAACAAAGCGAATATCGCCCCAACAGCAACTCCAAAAGGCAAAGGCCACACTCAAGAAAAGGGCCAGCCAATTGGTCATAGAGGCCAATGGCCTGAGGGCAAGAGATAGACAAGGAGCTAGAGGCCAAGCTACATCAAACAAAAGAAGCCCTTATCACAAAGCATTTTTAGGTTGATTCACTTTAGGCAAATTATGATGCTTGAGTGTGCTCTCAAAGGAAGCAAAATGGAAGAGGGTGAGAAAGAGGAAGAGCCACACGAGTTTTGGTGGGTGTAGAACACCCTAATCCAATGTGCCTTTAAGGGAGAACAACCAATGGACATACTATCCAATGCCCATCAATACACGACAATACTTAAACTGCCACTGACTAGGTAGACTCTTTGTTAGCATATCTGCAGGGTTATCATTTGTATGAACCTTTACAAGCTCTATATGTTTGTCCTCAAGTACCTCCTTGATAAAATGGTACTTGACCTCAATGTGTTTGGTCTTTGCATGAAAGACGGATTCCATGCTAGCTGAATACCACTCATGGAATCACTATGCAATGTCGGTACACCTGTATGAATCCTCAAATCTCCCACTAGCCGATCAAGCCATATAGCTTCCTTGCAACCCTCTGTGGCTGCAACATACTTGGTCTCTGTCGTAGACAAATCAATGCATTTCTTTGTGCGAGACATCCACGACATTGCACCACCTACAAAGGTGAACACATAACTAGAAGTGGATCTCCTGCTATCCACATGCCCTGCATAGTTTGAATCTGTGTACCCAAGTACATACATCTCTGCTTTGCCAAAGTAGATGCACATCTCATTGGTACCCTTCATGTACCTCATGATGCACTCAACTGCCTCCCAATGCCTCTTTCTTGGATTAGCCATATACCGTCTAACAACTCCCACTACAAATGCAATGTCTGGCCTAGAAGCTATCATTGCATACATAAGACTCCCAACTGCCAATGCATAAGGAATCTTGGCCATCATGGCCCTCTCCTCATTTGATTTGGGACTACCTACCTGACTCAATTTCACATATGGAGGCAATGGAGTACTTACTACCTTCCCTCCCTCCATATTGAAACACTGCAACACTTTTGTAACATACTCCTTCTCTGAAAGCCAATGGAGTTTCCTACTCTGGTCATGCCCGATGCGCATACCAAGTATATGACTTGCAAGTCCCAAATCCTTCCTGTCCAAGGCCTCATGCAACTTGGCCTTCAATGCATCCAGCTCATAAGTGTTCTTGCTAGCCAATAGCATATCATCCACATAAGGGCTAAAAGTATTAGGCTATTATCGTTAGCTCTTTTAGTGTAGAGGCAGTGATCAATCTCACTTGTTCTGAAACCCTGGGACTGAATGAAAGCATCAAACTTTTGATACCATTCTTGAGGTGCTTGCTTAAGGCCATAGAGACTCTTTTTCAGCTTGCAAACCAAATGCTCTTTGCCATTTTCTTCAAAACCTTCTGGCTATACCATGTAAATTTTCTCATGTAGATCCCCATGCAAGAAAGTTGTCTTGACATCCATCTGCATAAGCTCCATATCCTCTGCTGCTGCCACAAGTCCAAGTAGGCATCTAAGTGTGGTCATCTTTATAACCAGAGAGAAGATCTCATTAAAGTTCATACCCTTCTCTTGCATAAACCCTTTAGCAAATAAACAGACCTTCTACTGCGGCAGATCATCACCTGTGACCTTCATCTTGCAGATCCATTTACATGGCAAAAGTTTATTTCCATGTGGCAAAGAAACCAAGTCCCATGTCTTATTTTTCATGAGTAAATTCATCTCTGATTGCATAGCATGCTCCCACTTGCACTGATCCTCGCACATCATAGCCTCTCTGTAGCAAGAAGGCTCCCCACAATTAATAAGCATCACATAGTCTGCCCTTGGAACAAATCTCTCAGGCAGTCTAGACACCCTAGATTATTTTCTCAAGGGCATTTCAGCTTGCTGTCCCACATGCATATCAGACACATTTGGCTCATCATTTCCATCAATAGATGATCCATCATCTGCCCTTGATTGTATACTTGTGGGAGTTCTTGGTGGCACCATTTCCTGCACATTTGTTGCATGGACAACTTGATGTCTATCAACATATGCATGTGGATTCACATCTTGAAAAGTGATTCTCCTCATTTCCACATCTTTCATGGGTGTCTTATGCATCTTCTTCTCATTGAATACCACATTATGGCTTTGTATGATCTTCTTTGCTTCTAGATCCTAGAGACGATAGCCCATCTCTCCACTTTCACTGTAACCCAAAAAGATGCATTTCCTAGACTTAAGATCTAGCTTCTTGCGAAGCTCTTTTGGCACATGTGCATATACCTCTCACCCAAATATATGCAAATGAGAGTAAGAGAGCTTCTTGCCACTCCATGCCTCTTTAGGAATACCACCATCCAAACTCTTACTAAGTGATCTATTGATCACATGCACCGCAGTCTTCATTGCCTCAGCCCAAAAAACCACCAGAAAGACCTGCATTGGAAAGCATACATTGCAACCTTTCCTAAATGGTGCGGTTCATCTGTTTTGTAATTGGATTTTGCTCTAGAGTATGAGGAGACATGAGCTCCCTCTTAAGCCCACTTGTATCACAGAAATCCTGAAAGTCGTGAGAGAGATACTCTCCACCATTATCAGTCCATAGGCATTTAAGCGTTCTACGTGACTGATTTTCAACCAAAGCCAGCCATTTCTGAAATACTTGGAACACATCGCTCTTCTGAGCTATAGCATAAGCCCATACTTTCCTAGTTGTATCATCAATGAATGTCACATAGTATTCAACCCTGCCTAATGACCGTGTAGGCATGGGATCACATACGTCTGAATGCACCAAATCAAGCTCTTTGTTTCACCTTCTTTTATGGGCTGATTTAGTCTGCTTCCCATAGAGACAATGCTCACAAAATTCAAAGTCAGAAAAAATCAAATGCAGTATATAACCCAAACGGCATAAGAGTTTCATTCCATTCTGGATCATGTGCCCCAACCGGCAATACCAGAAAGACATACTTGGTTGCTCGGTTATTGCAACAACATGATCAAACACCCTTGATACATGTAAGGGATACAATGTCCCACACTTGGCACCTCTTGCCAAAACCGTAGAGCCCTTTTGAATTTTCCAACTCTAAAAACCAAATGTGGTCAAAAAACCAGCATCATCTAGCTGACCTATTGAAATAAGACTCTTGGTCAGCTTAGGCACATGTCTCACCTTTTTGAAAACAAATGTAGACCCATTTGCAAAAGAAAACTTTATGTCACCTGCTCCCACTATGTCACATCCATAGTTATTTCCAAGGTTCACACAACCTATCTTTCCACTATCATAAGTGGAGAAGCATTCTCTATGGGGAGTAACATGGAATGAAGCACCATAATCCAAAATCCATTTTTGGGAATATGCATCATCTAAAGTGGTAAGCAAGTTTGCAGGTAGACTAGACATGAAGAGAATGTCATTGTCACTATTATCAGTGTGACTGCATTGATCTCCTCGATCTTCACTTTTGCATTCTTTTTCTTATCCTTTTGCTCTCTTTTTAGCTTGTAGCAATCCCTTTTCATGTGGCCCTTCTTGCCACAATGGTAACACTCAATGTTCTATGCCCTGGATTTGCTACGAGACTTCCCTCTTTCTCGGGACTTCCCCCTGAACTGTGATCTGCCCCTTTGCACATTTAAGTCTGCATCCCTGCTCGTTTCCATCCATAGACTTCTGACTAATCTCTGCTAATCTCAACCAACAAGCTACCCACAACACCATCAAACTTTAATACTCCACTAGGTGTAGAGTTACTAATGACAATTGTATGGAAGGTCTCCCATGACGATGGCAATGAACATAAGAGGAATATTGCCTTAGTCTCCGCATCAAAATTCATCTACTGAGCCTGAAGTTGGCTGAAAATAATATTGAATTCATTCAACTGAAAAGCAATGGAGACCCCTTCCTTCATCTGCAGCTCAAATAACCTCTTCATGAGGTAAACTTTATTAGAGGTAGTTTCCTTCTCATCATAAGTGGCACACAATTTCTTCCACAAATCTTCCGTAGTTTGCTCATTTACTACTGTGAAATAAACTGACTCTACAAGATGAAGTCTAATAATAGACTTTGCTAATGCATCCAACTCATTCCAATCATCCTCAGACGTAGTTGCAGACTTAGCTGCAATCCCTTCCAAGGGTCTAATATGCTTCTTTTGAATAAGCACATCCCTTATTTGTTCTTTCCACAAAGAAAAGTTTGTACCATCAAACTTTTTAATGTTGAAAAACTCATTTTCAGACATGGAAGAGGATGCCATGATGCAAATAAAGCAAAATCCCAAATCCTAGTGCCCGCAAGAAAGAATCACACAAAAAACTAGGTGGACTTAAAAATGTCTGCCACAATGGAGCGTAATATCACCAAAACTCAAAGCTCAAAGCATCTAAATGCATCTGACTCATGTGAATATACTATGCATCCATATGAAAAAATATGACCCAAAAGAAAATGCCAACTGCAATGGCAATCTAAATGCCAGTCAAAGTGCTAAAATTACAACAGTCTGTAGCAACTTTTCCATGTTTTGAACAACCAATATATTTTAAATGATAGCGCAGATGCCAAAATTGTAAACAACAAAATTGTAGCCAACTGATAGCTCTAAAAAACTTCTAGTTTACTACAAGTCCAAATTCCTTATGGATTCTCTAATATTAACTGCTGAAAATAGCCTCCTGCTCACATTTTCCAACTGCTATCATAAACTGTCAAAATTATAAATCATGGGCATACAAGGTATCATAACTTTTTCTGCAAATCTCGGATTGAAATGCTTTCAAAAGCAAGATTGTAGCTTGTCCAATGATCTCAAACTATCCAGTTCAAGACCTAGATTGTTCTTCATAGTTGGAAAGATATTCAAGTCAGAAATAGACTTCATAGGCTGCAGACTCCAACTTTTTGTTGTTTTGTAGGTCTAATAACTTTTGATAGATAATCTAGATCAGAAAACTTCTAAAAGCAAAGTGTAGCCCTTAAAATACTCTACAGTTTCTCTGTTGAACTCAAATTCTGAATCCTCGAGGTTTGAGAGATATTCTCTCCTAAAAGTGACCATTCGCACACTTTGCAGCATAAAAAACTACACCGTAAAACTCCTCACAATTCACTTTGCAATCTCTCTTTGCCTCAGCCAATCATGGCCCATAATGCATCAGTAACCAATGCTCTCCTACACCCGAGCAAGTATGCATAGTGCACAAGTACAAATCCTACATAATGTCCTACAAATCAGAGAATGCTTAGCTCCCAATGCACAAACGCATCACTGGCAACCTCTTGGGCATGAAACCATGAAGTGACAACATCCAGCACTCATAGTAGCAAAGTTCCCTAAAAAATAGGTCGTTTTTGCTTCCCATGGCTGAAAACCAGTGTAGCATAGGATGAAACCAATGTATAGCACGTCGTTTTTGCTCCCAGAGGATGAATATATGGCTTCCCCCTCTTAAACAAGCAATAAACTATCTAGAAAGATAGAGCAACCTATTGTATACACCCTGAACAGTAAAAACGACCTAGAAAATGTCAAAATACAGCTCTCACGGGCAGTAGGAAACTCCACGCAACAACCACGGGCAAAGATAACCCTTCTTAGGCTAGAAACAAGTAAGAAACAAGCTCTAGGAAGCAGGCAACATGCTAGAAATCATTGCTACAGCAGCAAGAAAAACGAGATTCCCTTCCTCCGTTTTAAAGCCACAAGCAAATAAAAGCTCTCCCACAAGCTTCCATAGCAATAGGAAGCAGAGGACAACAAGAGGGCAAGGCTCTGATACCAGTTGAGTGTGCTCTCAACGGAAGCGGATTGGAAGAGGGTGAGAGAGAGGAAGAGCCACACAAGTTTTGGTGGGTGCAGAACACCCTAATCTTCTATGTCATCCATATATATATGTGTTTGAGTACTGTACATAATCGGGGTTAAGGTACAGTGGCCTTTAACCCCCATAATGCCCTCCAATGCCAAGCCACATTGGATCGATAGCAGCATGAGTAGACCCAACAATAAAAGCTAGCTTTGGAAACTCAAGTTGCTCAATAGGCTAGCCAAATAGAGCAACTCCATGCACTCCTATAGCAAAGGTAGTAAGAGAACATTTGACTCTAGGAGTAGCTGCAAGTAGCACAGATGGTGTCTCCTCCTCAGCAGGACCTTGATAAATGCCAAGAGAGATTGTTGTATGCTTCCACAGCATTGCCTCACTAGATTTCCTGATCTACATAGTTGAAGAAACCTTTAGTGAGCATTTTCTAGGAAGAGGAGCAACCCGAACAGTCCCCACTTGACCATAACATTTGGTATCAGGCCATCACATCATTATGGGTCATCGATGATGTGTCAGATGTCAATAGGTGGAAGGGAAAGCTCTAGAGTTTCCAATTGAGTCATAAAGACATAATGGAGGCATGTGTCCTGATAGAGTTTATCTAAAGGAGTTCTAGAAGTGGCGGCATGAAAATCCAAGGGAAAGCAAAGGCGGCCACTAGCAAGTGCCCATAATAGATGTAGAAGCAGGGCTCCAGCCTCAATGGAGGATACCCTTTTTGAAGCACGAGGCTTTTTGGTGGTGCCTATTATTCAAAAAGCATCGATGATGGGTTGACCCTACCTATATCCCTCTGCATTGAAGATGGCCATGGAAGGATTTTGAAACTATGGGGGCCTTTGATTTGAATATAGCCTATTATTTTTCTAGGCTCATTTCTACAGAATTGGGTAGCTCTTATGCATTGGCAGCACAAATGGAGGAGTTCAATACAACTTTTGCCTAGCCCTGATCCAACAATTGTAACAACTATGCATTTTTTTTTTCTGCTCATCATTTTCTATGGGACATCCCCACTCAAGAGCCTATGGCAGAAGAGAACCTTCAAAGGCTATGGTCCGAGCTCATCTTTGACCTCAACAAAGGCCCCCAGTTTCCACAAGTCATGCGGCTATAGGTACATGTTAAAAATCTTCATGGTCATCATATAGAGGCCTTTGAAGATATGTTTGAGACACGTTTTTGGAAGCCCCTCCATCCATTTTTCCAAATCTCCCATAGAGTTTTCAACCAGCATAATGCACCAAAACCAATCCACAGATGGATTGTGAATAGGAAGAAGGGACGTGTTACTGCCACAATTAACACTTCATGCAACTGCTAGATGTTTTGTAATTTAGAGTGGAGAAGTAGGAGAGGATGAGAGGTAGACAATATGAGAACCACCTTGGAGTCATATGGACAAGAGAAAGAAAGAACACGGTTGGCCCTCACTTCAGAAGGTGGAGTGTATTAAAGGCCAAAAGTTTGACTTGTGTCTTCATTGTGTATGTGCACATTTTGGGAATACAAGCTCTCTCATTCTCTCCATCTTCTTATGAGTTGAGATTTCTTGCTTTTCCATTGTGTGTTGCCTTGTGATTGCCACCACTTCCCTCCCTTCACTCTCCCCCTCTCTTCCACACTCCCTTCCCTCCGTCTTCTCTTCCCTTCCCCTTCCCCCTCTCCACCTTGTTTCTTGAGGGAATCACATTGACACAATCCGGTACACACTTGTGCGACACAAGTGACAGGTTCGTGCGTTATAAAGCTCTCACAAGGAGTTGTTCTCGGGAGCAGAGTCTCTGTCAACATTCCTCCAGGATCCCCACAACATGCAAAGTCAATGCTAGGTTACACAAGTCTCATGCTCCTTGCACCATCCATGATTGTTCTGTTCATCCTCTTTGATACAGGATTTTCTTGTGGCATTCTTAGAGTTATCTTCTCTCTTTATTGCAATGTTCTCCTCCATTATCATATTTGAGAGCCTTTAACTTCTTTCCTGCCTCATTCTAAACTAAAGCTTTCCTTTTCTTAAAAGTTTCAAAGACATCATATTTTATTTGAATGCAATAAACCCAAGTTTTTCTAGTTATCATCAATGAAAGTAACATAATAGTGAGAACATGAAGAGGTGACACATTAGCAGGACCCCATACATATGTATGCACTATGCACAAGCTCTAACTTTTCTCTCTTCTTTTCTTTCCCAACTCTGAGAAATCTGGCTTTCTTCTATTTTTCATAAACATAGTTCTCACAAAAATCCAAATCAACCTGCTTCAAACTTGGCAACAACTTTCTTGAGTGAAGAATTTGCATACCTTCTCACTCATGTGTCCAAGCATATGGTGCCACAAAGTTGTATCTACTCCTGTAGAAGCTAAAGAAATAGAGTAGTAAGCATTACTGGTACATAAATACAATGTACCTACCTTGGGTTCTTTTGCTATTACAATTGACCCTTTAGTGACCTTCCACAAATTTCTTGCAAATGTGGTTGTGCAGCCTTTATAATCCAATTGTCATGCTAAAATCAAGTTTCTTTTAAATCAAGAACATGCCTTACCTCCTTCAGCAAACATTGGTTTCCATTTTGAAATTTTGTCAACACCCTGCCCTTTCCAAAAAACTTCAATGCTTCCCATCACCTAAATTAAGTTCACCAAAATCACCTTGAACATAGTCTTGAAAATATTTTCTATGAGGTGTAGCATGAAATGAAGCCCCAAAGTCCACTACCCATGGCATTGGTGATAGTATCTAATGAAAGAATCAAGGCATCTTGCAACAAAGTACCTGCTACATTTGCTTCTTGCATATTCTCTTGTTGTCCATCTCCTTCCTTTTTCTTTCATAACCAACAATCTTTCTTCAAGTGTCCTTTCTTTACGCAATGCCAGAACTCCAGGCTCCCTTTGGATTTGGATTTGCTTCTTCGTGACTTGTTGTGATGTCTTGGGCTCTTTCCTCTCTCCCTTTGTCTTCCCATGTTCTCAAGGGTCAAAGCATTACCCGATGTTTCACCTGTGCTTTCCATCATATTTCCTCGCTAAGGTAAACACCACCAACATCATCAAACTTTAAAGTTTTTGACCTAGAAACATAGTTACATGACCAAGCTATCCCAACTTTCTGCAAGTTCAAGAGAGCTTGAACCTTGTCATTAAAGTTACTCCTACAGGCCTTAGTCGGCTTGTATTCATATTAAATCGATTCAAATGACCAGCTATAGACCCACCTTCTGACATCTTTAGATTGAATAGAGACACTTCATAAGAAATAACTTATTAGCTCGTTGATACCACTGTAATGATAGCTGGATGATTTTATGCATATTGGAATGGGATCATGAATTGTTGATGCCTCACTTCGTAGATTAAAACAAGATAAATGCAGGGTAGGATGCCTATTTAGGCTGCTTTAAGGCTTTGTAGGGAGAGTTTTCTTTCAATGAACACGTCTGAAAGAGGGAGGTTCTTGCTTTCTCCTCTTGATCCTTCCAAGATCGTTTCTTGTAGAGCTCATAAGCAAGCTGGAGAAGCTCTTAGGATCCAATCTATGGCTCATACTAGCTTCCTAGTGACTCGCGAGGATCTGGATGCCCTTATATTCGTCAGCTCTGATGATGATGCGGAGAATATGATCAAACAGTATGATCAAAATGAGGCTCGAGATGGAGCATCCAGGTTGTGTGCTTTCCTTTTCTTGCGAAAAGCTAAATCTTGTGAAGCTTGAAAAGATCAATGGCGATTGTCTCAATTTTGTCTTGTTTAGTTAGGTTGCTACACACCACAACTAAGTTTCTACAACAAAGATGCATGAAATTTGGTGCACCCTGTGCAGTAAAGGAGGTCTGGCTCTATGATTCTTGATGGTTTTTCATATAATGTATCCATTGTGCTCATTAAATCCTTTGTTGTCTTTTGTTCAAGAACGTTGAAAGACACTGATGCTGCCAAACATTGTTGTATCATTCCTAGTTTCTTTCTGTCAAGAACTTCCCAGTCTTTGAATAACATACTCGCACGCTTCTTTGTGATCCTACCTAATGGCAAGAAAAGGTCCTTCTGGTATAGATAATTTTCAACCTGCATCTTCCAATGTTGGTAGTTCTTACCATTGAACTTCTTAATTTTTAACTTGCCTTCTTCCGTCATTGCTCCCATTCAAATCAAAAAATTCCTTCCAAATGAGTCAATGGATGTTGCTCAAAAAGATGCTGTGATATCAGTTGTTAGGAGCAATGAGATGATGGAGCAAAAATGCGAGAAGTAGAATACGTAAAATACACAACACAGTAATCACACAGAATGGAAGAGAAAGAGAGACACCGATATACATGGTTCACCTAGCATGGGCTACATCCATGAAGAAAAAACCACTCCTATATTTTTCTTATCTAGCAAGCGAGAAGATACAAGATACAAGTAGTATATCCACTGCTCTCATGCTATGTGAGCCACACCTTATCTTATGAATTTGACCACACAACTCATGCACCATTTTATGTATTTTTGGCTTCGAGAGCACTGCTCTTGAACCCTTGCCAAGGGGGCCTAATGCATGTCCCTTGGAAACCCCACAATCCTAGGGGGGCATTTCCCCCCTACCCCCCTTCGTGGAATGGGTATAAACACACATCACTCCAAAGCACAGAAAAAAAAACCTCTAAAAAAAAAGATCATGCTCTACATACAACACCGATTATGTTTTGATAGGTGTCGATCAGCCTGGCTAAGTTTGAATCCAACAACATGTGCATTTGCCATGAAAACGGGGTGTATTATTAGGGAATATCATTTCAAGCCATGGATCCCTAGAAAGTTGAAGCTATGAAAAATGCAAAGGTTCCTCGAAATATCAAGGAGTTGCAATGTTTAGTGGGTCAAGTCAAATGTCCATCTTCCTTTGCGATGCTCTGGTAACGATGAAGTTGCAATCTTTCATTCTAGTTTCTTGAAAGCATATGATATTTGCCGATGTAATGGTTTTGCATGCGATAATGTCTTGCTCATGTGTTGTTCAAGTAAGTGTTTAGGGATAGAATTTGGAATTGGTCCTCCTTGTTTGTTTGTTCAATTTTCCATGTGCTTGTTTGTTGTTGCAGTCTTTCGATTTCTTATAGGACCTTGCTGTCAACTTTAATCTATTTTGACTCTAGTTTGTTGACCAAGTATAGGTTTTTTGGGTTGCGTATTCATGATGACAAAGTTGTGTATACCATGCCATGTGTTGTTATTTTTGTTGGGTCGAATGCTAATGAATCCGTGGGGATAGTCCTTGTGAGCAGTGTATAGTTCTTCCAGATGCAGGCTGAATCAGGAACTGTGTTCTTGTCATGGCGTTGAGTTGGTTTTTACCTACTTGGAACTCTCTTTGTATCGGCAGTATGGGTGTCCAAGTTTTGGGTGTTGTTGTTTCATATAATTTTTTATTTTTCTGCCTTGTCCTCCAACCAGTGTTAGGATCTTGGCATTTTATCCATATTACTAGTGGTGTTGTTGTTGTTAATCTTGAGCCCATGAAGAACCCATCTGCGCCATTTACTAGTCCATCGCATATGTCCAGGTTTCTCAAACATATCTCAACAATCATTCCAAACTTTAGTTTCAATTCATTGTATAGTCCTGTTATTGATTTAGGGTCTTTTGTTATTTTGATTAACCTTCTATAAGTTTTTTTCCTTTGGTCTATTGCTTTTATTACATGTTATTCTCCTTGTAGTATTTCGAACACTTTGTCATTATGCTTATCTTTTAGAGCATTTGTGTAAAAGAGGTGAGGTATAAGTTCCTTTTGTGCAAGTTGTCGATGGTAGAGGTTGTTGGCCATTTTAATATCTTCTTCATTATGACACCCCACTCTGATTTTGTTAAGGATGTCTAAGTATTGCCCATGTTGTTGTTTCATTGGCTGGCACAACTCGTAGTACTTTAAATTCGTTCTTCTAGACGTCGCTTGTCAATGTAGATGTGGTATGCTCCAAGTAGATGACAAGTAACTCCAAGCTTTCATACAACGTGGACAGTGTTTGCAATTTCTCTAGGGAAAGCCCCGTGTACTTAGCTGTAACTAGTGGCAAATGGAGGGCCAAGTGAAGTGTGTATCCCCCGATGTTGCATGCCGCTTTTCCTATGTATTCAAGGAGGAGCGCTCTATGATTTGTTGGGTCAGTAGTGTCTTTGTGCAAGTAGTGCCTAAGCAGCACTTGCACCATGTGCAAGACAACAAACGTTTTCCCTGTACTAGCATTTCCTATTAGGAAAAGCCTAATAGGTTTTCCCAGTTCCCTCCTTTTCTTTAACAACAAGTCATTGATGGTGTTACGTTGCATGTTGTTTAATTTCTTGTAAATTTTGTGGTACTCTTCCTTGCCTGCTGTCTCCATTGCGGGAGCATATTGTGTATTGTTTTTCTGCTAGTTCCCTTCAGTTGGAATATCTAGTCGAAGGTCATATTGCTCCATTAGCCTCCATCCCTCTGAGGTTGTTTTTGATGATGTTGTTTTCATTGTTTGTAATCGTGGATCGCCGATAGGAATGATTGTTTTGTGAAATTCTTGTTTGTTTTGTTCTATGGTGTTCATGGTGTCGACATAAATATCTTCCCATGTTTTGTCTGTTGTTTCTAAAAAGTGCTCTTCCGTAATGAATGGTAGGTATAGCAAACAAAGCTCTCTGTAGTGGTTTGTGGGGTCCTTCACTTTGGAGTAGTTATTAAATCTGATAATTTCCTTTTCCTGGATTTGCCCGCTATAGTGGTGTATTGGCTTGCAAATGCTGCGAGACAAACGTCCACAAGCTCTGGCAATCTCTTCTTGTATTTTGAAATTATGTCATCGAAGAATATGTTAGTGCTTCGTGGGTCCATTCTCTCCAATAGCCATCGTCTTTTTAGTAACATCGTGCACTCCTCTGCTACGCTTGTGTTTATGTATGTGAACTCGCGTGTCGTGCTTGTGAGAGGCAGTGAAAGCGATAGATAGACAACTTGCTCTACACTAATGTGCTGCGTGTTTAATATTGCCTTTCCCACTTTTCTTACTCTCTCGTTTGCTCTGCTGCTCCACACTTAATGCATTTGTCTAGTGCCCCCTTTATAGCATCAAGGGTAGCTTTGCCTGCCTTTACCATGTAAGACGTGCAGTAAGCGGCTGCTCCGTGAGGGTTCAGAATAAATTGCACATTTGTGTTTTCTCCCCATAGCCCTAATATTTTTGGGTTAAAGTTATTTGTGTATATGTCTTTCGGGTATCTTTTTAGGAATATAGTCAGTTGTGATACCCTCATTGTTGATATTGCTGTTAGATATTGCTCCTCCATGAAACCAACATGGTTTAAGAATACATCAAAGTCCATACTATCGATGGTTGTTTCTTCCATTATTTTGTTAATGTGCTTCAAGTCTTTGCTCAGTCTTCTTAAGTGTTGTTGATCATCCACAGGCCAAATGATCGGTTTCCTGCATTGGTGGTCTAGGAAAACCAAATCTACATGATCTTCAGTGCTTTCGGCATGTCTTGCGATGCCTATGCGTCTGAATGTCTTTTTCTAGCACATCCAAAGCTTCAATGTCAGTTGTAATGTTCTTGTCAATGAAGCTGGATCTCTTGCGATGTTGCATTCGCAATATTCAGAGTATCATCCACCCACAGTAGACCATGGTCATGTTGGCTTCCTTTGTTTTGGAACTTAGTCATGAAAAAGTAGTCTTTGACCTGCCCTATCACCGTGCTGTCTTTCCAAATCAATTTTTTTAGAGCCTCAAACCTGTGGACATAGTACCTTACAATCGTCACGCGATCCGATTGAATTAGCTCGTGGACATGAGCACTTGTGCTATCAATTGGATTCTGATCTTTTTTGGGATTAAGAACATGCAAACATTCCATGAGAGGCTCCCATAGTCTCACAGCCATTAACAGTGTCACGAAGAAGACGGGTGCTCCTAATTGCCTTAACATTGCAAATAAGTTCTTCTTTAAAATTGGTTCTTGTAATCCAAAGATGTCCTTAAAGACACAAAGTCTTTGTAGCCAATGTTTGATTGTAACAATTTTTTGATGTTGGTGTCCTTTGTTGCATCCTCAACTCATAATGTCTTTCCTTGTAGTTGTCCTTTGCGCATTCTGACCCAAGTGGAGGAAACAACTTATTTTCATGGTCTTAAAGAATAGGTTCTCTATCAACAATGCGAACCTATGATCCTTGTTCTTCAATTCCCATTGAGCTATCTTTTAGTATGTTGTCGAAGAAGGCAGTGTGTATTTTCGCTCGTGGCCAAAGAACAATGTTGGGAACACAAGCTCTTCACAATGCTTGTCCTTTAAAATGCTTAATGGTGAGAAGCATTCCAAAGGTGCAACATTTATAATTTGGTCCTCAAAGTCTACAATTTGTTGCACTGTGTAGATCCCGTCAATGAGTGTGTCAATATGCATGTCATCGTCATCGTCTTCGTGCTCAGTTGTGGTAGTGGGGACATTTGTTGGTTGGTTTTTGGGTCCAACGCCCCTGATGTGTTCCATCCATGCCGTGTTTAGTCAAACACTATTCTCCTTGTAAAGAGGTGACTCCATTAACTCATTCAATGCTTTCATTGTCAACGTCGGACGCACGATATTGTACATGTAACTGTGGTTGTATTTAAGCTTACGCTTAAGTGACGCCATCACGGTCGCTACATCGTCAATGAATCATGGTAAAAGTGTGTGTGCCTTGTGCACATTTGCGAACACGTTGATGATACTGCCGCGCATACCACATTGCCCATCGTACGAGAGCTGCCTAATTTGAGAGAACGGGATTCTAATGGATATGAGTTGCTGCTCGATGCTATTCAAAGTGCGCGCAAAGTGAGTAGGTTCATTGAGAGCAACGAACTTCTTACAGAATTTAGGGACCTGGTTTTTTCTTATTTGCTTTGCGCAAGTACTATGGTAGCATGTGTCCACAAACGGCAATTGAGACACTCTTAAGGCAGTGCAACTTGCTTGCAAAAGATAGTACACCATAACTTGCACATGCGTACTGTGGGGTTGACAATCCTTCACTTTCACTTCATATAGCTGCTGCTCGGTCAATTGTCTCGTTCTCTTCTTTGATGTCGATCTTGTGTTTCTTTTTCGTTTGCCACCTTTGTTGTCATAGTTGTGATTTGGCACACATGTTTTGCTAGGTCTCTCGTGGCATGTTTGCTCGGAGGCTGTTATGTGGGGATGTAAGTGATTGACTTACGTAGAAGCCCAGAATGAAGTAAGCTTGCCGAAGCAGCTGATTGAGCTCCAAAACTTTGAGAAAGGCTTCGAGCTTCTTAATAATGTTAGGTTTTTCATGGATTTAAAAAAAAAACCTTTAAACTCTTGCCAGGCTGTCTTTCATTGAAGTAGTTGCTACGGTTTAAGATTCGAAGTCTAGAGAGGCTGTTGCCCATTCTAACTTTGACCCATTTTTGACATTTTGACCTGACAAGGCATGATTTGAATTGCTACATATTTAACCTATTAACCACGGACACCCAAAAAAAAAAAGAGGACACGTGGTAGCTTGGAGGAGAAGAGCATGCCACGTGTCACAAAGAAGGAGCTCTTAGATGGAGGCTTGGAGGGGGGAGGAGGTGGAAAGATAAGAGGCAGCTTTAGGGGCAAGGAGGAGATAGAAGGTCAATGGAATGGAGGAGGAGATGAAAGGTCACCTTCGGGAGGAAGGAGGAGATGGAAGGTTAATGGAATGAAAGGAGGAGATGGAAGGTCTCAGAGCCATGAGTTAAGACTTAGCCAAAATTTCAAAATCCAATCCAAGTATGCAAGGTGAATTGATTAGCAATTTAAGAATCAAAGATTCACCTTCAGATGGGGAGTGGTTGAGGATGGTCATGCATCTTTGCCTGTGCAAAGCACGGGTTCATCAGTACTCGTTTAATAGACGGAAGAACAACATCCCCCATAATAGCACCGCCAACTAGTTCGACACAAGAACTCCACAAGATCATTGGTAGTGGAGGTGATGCTTTGGGTTGCTTTTCGGGGCTTTAGCCTTACATGCTCGAGGACAGATACATGATCAAGAACAACTTTCCTACTAGTCATCCATGCTTCTCCACTCTGATTTTTGAGTTTCTTACTTGCTTGATCAAGCCAACAATAGCAGCAACATCAACATTAACAACAAATTCTATTTAACGATAGGCATAGGAGCTTTGGGGGGTAGTAGGATCTCCACAGGGTGGTGATGATGAAGCCTGAGGATGAAGAGGGAGAGAGTGTGAGGGCGAGAGGAGGAGAAGGCTGCATGGTGAAAGAAGGGCAAGAAGAAGGACAGGGAGCAACAAGGTGATGGAGGGAGAGGTGATGATTGTTAGCCGCACCCAGCAATCAACCTCAAATTGTGGACGTGCCTGCCAATTTAGAGATGACTATGAAAGCTACAATATGTGTCGACCATATTGCAACCCTTGATCAAGAGCTATACACGCATAGCATGTTTGATGTTTTCAACCATGGAGATTGTAGAATTGGTGTTAGTTCTCTTTCTTACTGGTCTCTCAACGAAGACTTCGAAGTGTCTACAATGATCAAGTGGCCAAAAGGCGGTGTGGTTCTCAAGAAATGCCATCTTTACGGCAGGCAAACTAGTTCTATATTATTTCTCTTTGACATCTACGTGGGCATGGTAGCTAAGGTGGTTGTGTGCGAGGAATTTTTGGCTCTGCAAGGGTCCTAAGGGATGACTTGGTTACTGAGTTGCTAATCAAGGCCATAGTTTTGAAGTTAGTTCATTTGGTCAATTTGACCTTGCAAATTATGGTTAGTATGAGGCTTAAATGTGGATTAGTAGAGATTTAAGGGCTTCTAATGTGTTTAGGGTTTAAGGTTTTTGTTTCCTTGTGGAGGTCCTAAATATTTTTTTGTCTTTTATCCTAAACCTTTTGTCTTTTGTTAGGTATCTCTCTCTAAAGATGGAAGCTCTCTTTGTCTCTTGTATGACACCGCATTTATATTTTGCCAAAATAGGCACTCGGCCCCACTTTTATTTAATGGCCCATCCACACCACACACACAGCTTTTCACCTCTTTTCTCTCCTCTTTCACTCATGTACCTTTCCCCATATTCCTTCACCTTCACTTGCTTTTTCTCTTTTCCTTTCCTTCCAATTTACACCTATGGTTTCCTTTCACAAGTTATGGGAAAAATTTATAGAGCTACTTACACTTGGACTTATAGTGGGATCCCCGCCTTGTTTCTCTCCAACCTAATATTCATAGGACCGCGTATGGTTAAGGTCCTTCCGAACTTGCTCCCTTCGACAAATTCACTTGGCTTTTGGCGCCAGATCTGAGTTGGCCAGTGCATCACACGACCGTCCATTACGGCCAATTCCAAAAACTTCTGTCACCCATATTTGTTTTAGTTTTTGTCGCACGGTTTTGACACCCAAATTCGCGGGAGTTTCATTGATTACGTCGAAAGTTTCGACCTCTGTCACCCACAAGACGTCCAACGCTTCCGTCGGCCAAACCAAAACAATATCCAAAGATTCCGTCGCGCCCCTCTTGGATCAAGAAGTACATCCAACATTCTCCGATTACATCCCAAAATTGCATTCAAACCTGTGATTGCTTCTGAATGCCCAACAAATTCCATCTAAATTTCCATCCTACAAATTCACGTGATTTTAAGAAAGTTTTCTAGAATTCTATCAGGATTTGTTGCATGCTGTGAGGATAAATGTCGAGAATGCCATCATGATCAGCCAAGAAGAGTGATTTTCAGTGCACAAAGGTGGTGGTGTCCAGAGCTCCATCGAAATCGCCAAAGAAGAACTCCGTCCAAGGTTCCATCCAGTAGTCGTGCTATCTGGAGCTCCATCCGACATCAGGAAAGAAATCCGTCTATTTAGGAGCTCCAACCTGATGAATGGCCATAGTAGCTCCATGTTTTTCCTCCTCTTTCTTCTCCTCTGCGCCTCTCCGATAGCTTCTGGGCTGCCGAGCAATCCTCCCAATCTTCCCACTCCAGTGGTTTGCCATCTCTCAAAGATTTCATTGCCGGCATCTGGAGCGACCTCAAATCCCAGAGTTCTAATTCGATGGTATTCGGATTGCCTAATTTATCATTTTTGCCTTCATTGCACTCCGAGCTAGATGAGACTTCCTTTTTTGGTCCAGGTTCTTCGGGGGTCTGGCGTAGGAATGACTTTATGTGATGGATTGATCCAAGCCTAGGTAGATTTAGGTACTGGGAGGCTGCTTCCCTTGTTCTTTTGGAGGAGCTTTAGCTTGGGATGAGGTATATGATCTCTCACAACCAAATGGATCGGCAAGGATCCTCCAAAATCTGAAATGCGATGGTCGTCAAGCTCCCCATTTCCTCCAACGTCTGCTTTGATTGCTTCTCCATAGCGCTATTTACAAGGCGTTGTTGTCTTAGCATCCCCCCTGCTGCTATAATCATCTCCACCGCTTGCAGCTGACATCGTCGTGCAAAGAGACGTTACCCTGCCAGGAATGTATTGAGTCAAACAAAGCAGAGATGCTCCAGGCCTAAAACTATGCAATCTCCGATTCCTTCTCGGGAGCTATCCTTTGAAATCTGAAGGTGACCATTTGAACAAGGGCGAGAGTCCGGTGGTGGTGGAGTCGGACATGGATGGGGAGACTTTCTACCACTCGGGGAGGGCGATGTGGCTCCTGTCGGGGATGCCATTATAATTCTCACTAGGAGTAGCCAAAGCAGTAGCTGATGGAGGCAAGAGAATCGTCGCCACCCTGCTTCTGATGACGGCAAGAGAATCCCTTATGCCTGAAAACTCGCCAAGGATCTCAACATAGATCTTGCCACTCTTGTCGGAACTGGCCCTATGGGATTGATCATACTTGTGGTTTTCTTTTCCAAATGGTGCTCTCTCTTTTGACGTAGGACCTTTTCGACTGCGCGCTTCACCCGCTCTCTTTGGCTGGGTTCACACCACCCGCTTAGCCAAGGTGGTGTGAAGGAAAAAGGACATGGTTCACACCACTCACTAGTCAAGGTTTATAAAATTACAAGACTTTTACGTTTTTTATGCTTTTCCATAGCTCTACTTCGGACTTCCTCTAATGAGAGTTGTCTTTCTTGTGCTATCTATAGTCTATTGAATGATCTGAGAATGTTGGAATCATCCCGCTCAAGGACACACGTAGATCCTCTCAAGCTCACAATGGCAAGTTTTTGGGATATTGCCTCTAATATCAAAGAAATTGCCAGAAGACGATGAGAATTTGAATTTTGCCTGGCGCGTTGCTCATAGTGATTTTATCGGCATTCGACTACGCTTACAACTATTGACATTTAGGTAATATGCCACTATCTTATCCATTCACAAGACTTAGCCTCGCCGCTCATATTCTCGGCACCTAGGGAAGGGCCTGTTCCCTTGGATTATAACTCTTTGGGGAAGAAAGCGCGCCGCCTCCCCACCCACACAATTGCAACAAGCTTGGTCGGGTTGAGTAGTTACATCAATATCTTGTACTCTATTGTCCCAGAGATTTTGATCTTCTTCATAATAGATCATCTCTTCAGTTTTGTGTGCGCTTGTATTCCATGCAATCAAATCTGATATATCCAACAATTGGTATTAGATCAAAGCTTCCTAAGAGTCTGTGAGCTTTGGTCGAAAGGTGAAGTGCTCATATGCTTGAGAGCTCGAGGATATAGTTTGTAGCGAAAGATACAAAGGAGATCACCACATTTCAAAATCATCAAAGTTCCTAGTGCTCTTAGGCCACCTCGAAGCACATGTAGAAGGAGAACTTTTGCACTCCATGTACTTGCAAGCTTGTGTAGGCAACTATTATTACAGGTAAACAATGGACACATCTGTTAAGGCTACCAGAGGACTTCTCGACACTTCAGTAGTGAAGTTCAATGGTTGGAACTTCTCCTCCTAGCAGTTATTCATAGGTCTCTTGTTCGTGGAGAAAGGCCTATGGGTGGTTATAATAATTATATTATATATTATCATATAAGTATATTTAATTGCTCGTTCATTCAAAATTGCTTGTTTTCAATTTGAATTCTTATAACATTCCTCTCTTTTAATGCATGTTCTTGATGTGAGGGAGCAAAGAAATCAAAGATGGATGCAAGATCGAATGATGATGACACCTTTATTCATATGGTTTGACAAGCTCCCATGAGCACCAACCAACTGGAGTTTTCTCGGGAGTTAGCTCTCTTGGGAGTTGTGCTGAGCTCTAACTCCTTGGGATGTGAGCTCAACTGGTGCCTCGGGATGTGAGCCTCTTAGCTCACACCTGGGTTCGCAATGTCAGCTGCCGCCAAGAGAGGACAACTAGATGCCAAGTGCCCTCAATAGCTGAGCAAAGCTCTCCGAGAAAAGTGCAGAGAATGGAAGAGACGGCAGTCCTTCTCCTTTGCAAAAACAGTTAAGTCGGGACAAGATGGATTCCATGCCATCAACCTGGCCTATTTGGAGTTCGACCTGCAGAGAATCAACATTAGGAAACGAGAGAATATAGCACTTAGGTGAAGGAAGCGATCAATGTTGCCGCACATTATTTGCTCATGCTACTGAAGTGCTCGGACCATTGTGCCTTGGATATTCCATTCTACACTAGAGTATGGTTCGATCATTGGCCAATCAATGGTTCAATCTTCATCCAAAGTGTGTATGTTGGCTTTCTATATTTTACACCGTGGAACTACATAGAACTTGGGATGGGTTCCGAGACATGGAGGTGCACGTAGGTACTCCTTCAAGAAGATTACATCAAAGAGCTTGGGGTAGCACCGATCAGGTTGTGGATCCAACTTGCTAATCCAACCTTCACTAATTTGATGCTAACGAACGTTGGTAGGAAAGTTGTCCAGGGTCTAGCCACCTCGAGTTTTCATATCAAGATATTTGCTTCAAAATTTCTTGATGGGGTTACTGGGAAGTGGTATCTCATCAAAATCATACCCATCATTGGAACTTGGCATGGGAGTACGAATTGGATTATCCGGATCCTGATATTCAAAATCAAATACGGTGTCATTTTCTGCTGATGGAAGCACAAGTAGTGTTGGAGGTGATGACGGGGCAGGGAGAGAATCTGGGGACATGGGGGAGAAATATGGAAGAGTGTTAGTTGCGAAAGGGGGAGTAGAGGGGAGGGGGGGAAGAACTAGGCAAATGGTTTGAGCAGCTTAGTAATCCTCAAGGGTAGGATTAGCAAGGGAGGGGAAGAAGCTAGGTGTGAGGGGCTCATAAGTTTGTGACTGTTGGGTTAGGTTAAAATGGTGAGAGGCATGAGCAAAGAGACAATGGAGGGAATAGATGTTATGATGGAGCTCGGGGAAGGTTAAGAGGGTGGTAGTAGCAAGGGTAAGTGAGGTTATGAGGTTGGCAGAAAGAGTGGATAGATATGGCAAGTTGGATGTGAGATAGGCCCTGTCATCTTTCGACACTTCTTTTTGCTGGTGCGATAGGATCATCAGCTGCATGGGTTATGTCGTGCCTTGCAAATAATAGTGATGGCCTTTGTAGTAGCAATGGCAACAAACCTGCAATAACCCTGAGGGAAGGACTACCCATGAGGGATACATATGCAATGAAAGCATCCATCCTGAGTGCTATAAACCAAGATATTTTTCTCATCTTCGGACAAGTCTTGGCATGTGTTATGTCATCAGCTGCATGGGTTATGTCGTGCCTTGCAAATAATAGTGATGGCCTTTGTAGTAGCAATGGCAACAAACCTGCAATAACCCTGAGGGAAGGACTACCCATGAGGGATACATATGCAATGAAAGCATCCATCCTGAGTGCTATAAACCTGGCATGTGTAGATAGGCAAAAGATATTTTTCTCATCTTCGGACAAGTCTTGGCAAATTATGCGTAGGGTTTTGGTCCCTATGGAATGTCCCCATTTGATTATTGGATGAGCAGATATGATCCATATTTGGAGTTGCTTCCATTGGATAAGCACACGTGCGTTGCGGTGATCTTCCACTTGTAGAGCAGCCACAAGCTCTTGGTACACCACCATTGTGCATTGTAGTGGGGCTTCATTGGTGTTGTCTTCCAATGCCTCATTGTTGTGCACTAGCAATTGGAGTTCAAGCTTGGAGATGATTATCTTTTGAGAGTGTATCTCATTCATTTTTTCTTTGTATTGATGGTAGATGGTTGTATATGCCTCCTTAAGCTTTCTCATTTGCAAGGTGACCTTTGCCTATTGAGGAATGTCTTTAGTGGTATTGGACCATTGGTCCAACATTTGTGCTTGTGAAGTGCTGGCCTCTTGAGCGGTAGCAAGTTGGTCCTTTAAGATTCTGCATTCTCTTATAAGCTCGTCAATGCTGAAGGCACGTACTGCCAAAGATTGTTTCATTTCTTCAAGCTTGTCTTTGCAATCCTGGAGCTCTTCTTCCTTGTGAATTAGAGTGAGTCGAGCTTGTGCCATTATCTCCGTCTGGCTGAGCATGTGTGGATGTCAAGGAGTTATAGTAGGTCTATAGGATTGTCGTTGCTTGTACTGCTGTTGTCAGCAGCTGTGTTTGACTTTGGTGGAGGTTGAAGGTCACATCCCTCACTGCCTTCTCTTGAGCTGGAGAGCTTGGTTCATGCGCACTTCTTCTACCTCCTCATCTATCTGCGCTCGAAGTGCCTTGACCTCTATGGCGATTGCCTGGAATTAGTCTTTGATTTTTGTTGCAGTTTGTCTGTCTTATTCTCTTACATATTCTTCCTTGGCCAAGCTAGTGAATAGTTGTGACATTTGGATCATTTGGCTAGCTTGATGTTGGAGAATGATAGACGGTGATGAGGTCTGGTGATATTGCTGATACAAGTGGTGCCCATGTAGCCATCCCGATGATTCTGTTAGTACTTGGGGGAGGTTGTTCCAATGGAATTTCAGTCCCTTGTGTACAATAGTCATACTATTGATCTGGCACTAGCTCCCCTTGTGGCTCATCAACTAGCATGGCGTCGATGGGCAATGCTGGTGATGATGTAGCCTCAGGCTCTGGTGCCGATCTTTCCTCAGGTTCTGGTGCCGATCTTGCCTTAGGATCTAGTTGCTATTGTTGTTGGAGATATACTGGTTGCAGTTGTGCATCGAGTTGTAGCATCTCATGGGGCAATTCCTCAATCCCGATCTCCAGAATAAGTATTTCTTCTAAGGCATCTGCACTTATCAATGTGATAGTAGGAGAAGTTGGTGACGGCTCCCATATTGGTGAGAAGGGTATGTCCAACTCCTCAATTGGTTTTGGTGACTAGGGCAGAGTCATTTCTCTTTCTTGTAGTTCTTTGTTGATGATTATAGCCAATAAGCGTGGAATTTTACATTTTTGGCCTGATGAACCATCTAGTTTCTTTGTAAAGAAGATGACTAAGTGTTGGACCTAGTCTTATTTTAGCTTCCTACTCAATAAAACAAATGTGTGGAGTGGAAGGGATCGATTCTTTCTGCACTTAACCCCCAGGATTGTGGATAGGAATTGTGCTGCTTCCTTGAGGCGATGGTTAAGGATTGTGCAAAACAATATGCCGTCCCTATGGAATAGTGTGCTCTTGATGAGGACAGACTGTACTTCAAGAAACTTTGCATCAGTAGGCCATGTAGGTTATTTGGCACCTTGTGTTGGTAGTGAGAAAGCCCTTTGAATGACTATATTATCGAGGATAATGTTTAGTGGGCTCTGATGTATAGTAATTGTACCGTACTTTCCAACCTTTGCATTGCTGGAGTGGTAAGAATGGAGAAAGTCTTTGATGTATGTGGCCATTGCAGGACTGTCCTCCAAAGATTTTAGGCACTCATGCAAACTGCCTAAACCCCTTTGCTCTAAGTAAGATGTTGCTTCCTGGGAAAGAGCATAAGTTGATGTGGGTGACCGACTGGGCCATCAATGGTTGTGTAGGCCGGTGGTGACTAGGGTGGTATTTGTTCTTCTTGGTCATGCACTGAGTCCTCTTTGGAGCTATCGCTCTAGACCATAAATGCTTGTGGTCGTCGTGGTTGAGAGGATGTAGATGGCTGTGAACTCTGAAGGGGGTCTCATGGTTGAGGTGGTGGGCTCTTTCTGCGCATCCTCTTTAGTGGCAGCATCTTGTCTGAACTTGCATCCATGTGCATGTGGTGTACCATTGATCATTAGATTGGTTGGCATGCAGGTATGACCTTTCTGTGTGTTTGTGGGAGATCTTATTTTTATATATGCTTTGAGAGTGTGAAATGAAAGTGTGTGGTACCATTATTCATGCAATCATCTATGTATCTAAGTGAAAGCACGTGAGTGCACATGACCTAGTAGTAGCTAGGTAGGGACTAATTATATGCTTTTTTTGTTGCTGGGATTTTCATAGGGTAGCTAGAACTCATTTTGAGTCCTAGGTTAAAATCGATTAAAGCTACCTATATGTGCGAAGACGTACATATGCAAGTGAGTGCTTGTGATACAATCTAATCCTAACTAAGGAAGACTTGGTTTTCCAAATCTTCATTTTTGTCGGGGATGGCTTGCGTGTTGATGTAGTAGTGCTTTAGTCGGCTCCCATTTATTGTTGTGTTGAATTGGAATCCATCCAATGTTTCTAGCAGTATAGCTCTGATGGATTCATCTTTCGTATTCGGTAGGGTCCTTGACCTAGATACTTCAGTTTCCCTTTGTGTACTTTGGCATTGTATAATAGGACCAAGTCACCTTCCTTGATGCCTTTAGCTTTAAGATTTCTGTCAAACCATGCCTTTCTTTTGCATTTTTCTATTGTCATGGCATGGTAGGCCACTAGTCTTGTCTTTGTATGCTTCTCCAACTGATAGAGTCTTACTTTCAAGGATTCATGGTCTCCCATGTTTTCCTGTACTACTATGCGTAGGCTTGGTATTACAAATTCTAGTGGGATCATAGCTTCAAGGCCATACACCAATTGAAAAGGTGTGTTCCCTGTACTGACCTTGAGTGTGCTTCTGTATGCCCATAAGGCTGCATTCAGTTTCTCTGCCCAATCAGAATGCTATGGTTGTACTACCTTGGTGAGGATAATGCATATTATTTTGTTGGTGGATTCGGCCTGTCCATTCCCTTGGGGTAGTAGGGTGTGCTTTTTCTATGGATTACCATGAAGCCAGACAAGAGTTCTTGGATTACCTCATTGACAAAATGTGTGCCTCTATCCGACACAATTTCAATGGGGCATCCGAATCAGGTGATCACATTTTCATATAAGAATGTTGCTATGCTTTTGGAATTTGCCTTTTTGACTGCTTTACAGCCCATTTTGTAAAGTAATCAGTGGCCACAATGATGTAGCGTGCTTGTGTTCCTTTTGTTGCTAGATGTATGGGACCCACATAGTCAATACCCCATTTTTCAAATGGTTTTTGTGCAACGACTGTTGTTAGGGGATTGAAGTCTTTGTGTTGTGGTTTAGTAGTCCGTTTGGCATACATCACAGCCCTTTATATATTCATAGGCATCTTCCCATAGTGTGGGCCACCAGTAGTCTGCGAGGAGAACTTTCCTTGCTGTGGCTTCCCCTTGGAAGTGTCCTCCTGCAATGCCTTCATGGACTTCACTCAGGATTGGCATGATCTCATGAGGCATTACATATCTTCTTAATATCTAGTCCTTGCCCATCTTATACAGTTGTCCTGTAATGAGTTGATAGGGTGCAACCTTTAGAATCAATTTTCTGGCATCTACTACTTTCATTTCAGGGGGTGGTCTTCCTACCATTAAGTAACCAATGTTATCTCCACACCACTCTAGAACAGCATCTATTTGAAATAGTGTGGCATTTGGTAAGTCATCTTCTACTCCAATGGCTTCTTCTCCTGACTTGACACGAGACATGTGATCGGCAATGTAATGTTGGGCACCTTTGTGGACCAATATTTTGAAGTTGAATTCTTGAAGCAAGAGGAGCCATCTGGTTATTCTTCCTGTTGTATACGGACGGTTCACAAGATAAAGCAATGCTTGATGATCGATGTAGAAGACAAAATCATTTGCCAGTAGATAGTGCTGAAATTTCTTTACACTATACACCATTGCTAGGGCTTCTCTTTCTGTGGTGGTATAGTTGATCTCTGCATCATTGAGTTGTCAACTGGTGAAGTAGAATGGGTAGTCTTTCTTATGTTCACCAGGTTGACAAAGCACACTCCCAATTGCATACTTGGATCCATCAGTATGAACATGAAAATCAATATCCCAATTGGGAGATATAAGGATGGGTGCTGTGATTAGGCGCCACTTTAAAAGCTCAAAGACTTGGTTGCACTCTTCGGTCCATAAGAATTTCGCTAATAATTTGTAAAGTGGTCTAGCTATCATGGCATACCGCAATATAAATGTTCTATAATAGCTGGCATCTCCCATAAAGACCTGTACACCTTTGGAATTTATAGGAGGAGGCAATTCCATGATGATTTTGATTTTGTCCATGTCAGTTGGCAATCCCATGTTGAGAGACGATGTGTCCCAAAACAACTCCGTGGGTGACCATGAATTGGCATTTTGTTGGATTTAGGGAGATGCCAAATTCCTTGCATTTAAGTACTGCTTCAAGACATTTGAAGTGGTCTTTTTTGTTTGAATGGATGCACAAGTCATCCAAGAACACCTGTAAAAACTTATTCAGAAATGACTTGAAAGCTATGAACATGACTCGCTAGAATGTGGCCGGGGCATTAGAAAGGCCGAATGGCATGACTCTATATGCAAAAATACCCCATTCTGTAACAAATGCTGTTTTTGATAAGTCTTTAGGAGCAATTTGCACTTGGTTATAGCCACTGAAGCCATCTAAGAAGCTATATATTTTAGAGCCTGCCACCTTTTCCAACACTATTTCTGTTAAGGGTAGGGGATAGTGATCCCTAATTGTGGCAGCATTCACATTTTTTAAGTTTACACATATTCTGAGCTTCTTGTTGCGTTTAGGCATAATGACGATGGGTGAAACCCAATAAGTAAGCTCTATCTCGTAGATGAATCTAGCATCTAGGAGTTTTTCCAGCTCGTCATAAACCATGGTGCCATACTTAGGATTTGTGTGATAAGGTCCACATACCTTAGGGTGAGCATCTTCCCCTATAGGTATTGTGTGTACTGCCACGTCTGGTGAAATCCTTTTATCTCTTTGTATGACCATGCTAGGCAGTCACCCACGGTAGTGCTTTGAGTTTGGTTTCATCTTCTTGTCGAAGTTGTTTCCCAATGAAAACCAGTTTTTCTTCCTTCCCTTCAAGGGCGAGGTTTATTGTGTGTGTTTTTGTTGGTCCCTCATATATTGGAGTTTCTCCAATGCTATCGTTTCTTGAACTTCAGATTCCCTTAGTGGTCTTGGCATTGCTATTGGCGCATCGCCACTTGTGTAATTCTTGAAGTATTCTAGCACTTCTCGAAGATCGGCCTCTGATGGTGTTGAACTAGCTTGAATGTGCCATGTGTACCGGGTGGCATAGTTGCATTTACCAATTTGTTAGGCTCTTTTTGACTTTCTTTTTCTGAAGTCTCTTGATCGAGCTTCATCTGCACATGTGGCTTATATTTTCGAAACTTCTTATGTTGGGAATTGTGGGGTATTTTCCACTGGTAAGGTGTTTCCTAGTAAGGGTTCATTTGCTGCGCATACTCCTTCTAGTCCCTCAGGGGACCATTCAAGAGGCGGTGGTTCTGATTTTGAGGGAGCTGGCTTTGCAAGGTACAATGTGATGATCCTTGTTTGGACTCGTTCGAATTCATTGAAGTGTTCGGCCTTGGCTTTTCTGCGTTTTCCTCCTTTAGCTTTCTTGTGGGATCTTCTGCTGTTATTCAACTTTGGAGAATCAACTTTCTGGAGTTCAACTGCCATTAGGGCATGCGGAATGGCTAAGTCATTATCAAAGATTTGATCTTCAATTTTAGCATTCTCAGCCTCTGTTTCAAGGTCCCAAGGAAAATCTGAGTCATCATTGAAATGGGTACCTTCTTCAGGTTCATTATCCCAGCCATAAAGAATGGCATCTCTAGATTGGTTCTTCATGTGTGAGTGAAGGATCTACCTGTAGCACCTTAGCATCTATCTGTGAGAAGATGGGGTCTAATGAATGGCAGTTGTCGATGGTTACCAATGTTTGTATCCAGTTATTTACATTGCTTTGTGAATCGCCCGCTATGGGATACTGTTTTGCAAGGGAGCTGATTTGCTTGAGATTATCGTTGAAGATGTGTCATCCAATGCTCTAGGCACAATTGGTTTTATAGCTCCTGTCCCCACATTCACCCTGACTACAGTGTCGCGATTCTGGATTGTCAGTCTATCAATTCCCCAGTCATGGAGGACTGATGCTTTCCATAACCAAGGATGTCCCAGTAAGATTTGATAGAATTTTTTGGGAAGATCCAAGATTGTGAATTGAAGGGAAAAGCGGACTCCTGTGACCTTTGTGGACACGCCATTTACTATTCCCAAGGGTTTAGCCCGTGAATCATCGGCAAGGCATATGTTGAAATTAGCCTTTTGCATTGGTGGGAGACCCCATTCTTCGTAGAGCTCCTTTGATAGGACATTTACACCTGCTCCACCATCCACTATGGCTTGGACTTCATTATATGCCTTGTGGATCAAAGGCACAGTAATGTTACGTATGTCATCTCTCTCACCCATTTGCACAGGGATATCTTTGATGTCGTTCATAGGTGGAGGGGGATTTGTGAGTTCAATCCATCCTTTGAAACTCTCCAAGAGATTGGGAGAATTCCATAGGAGGGATTCCGATGGGAATTGGCACAGGGCAACTCAGGATGCTAGAGAGTGTGGCTCCTCCAAGTTGACATGGTGGTACATTATGTTGTGGAGTCTGATGTTGGAACAGAGGCTCAAGTATAGTATCAATACTTTGTGGGGCCAACTCATGGATTGGGTCTTGAGCTTGTTTCTCAGCCTCAAATTGAGCTTGTTCCTTTAGTACCCATTGTTGAAGTGCCTGAAAACGAGCCTTCTCCACCTCTACATTTGGGTATGGAGCTTCTTTTATTTGAGGCTTGGGAATTGATGTGGATGAGCTCGGCTGCTCATTGCTTGGCGGAGGTGGAGGCACTTGTGCTTTCTTTTTAAGAAGTTGCTTTGGTTGGATTGGAATGTTAGGGTCCTTGGTGGCCTCTTTCTGTTGGCATGTAATTACATTTACAGGTTGTGATATTACACTTGCCAGACCCAGACTTTGATGGTCCACCCCAATGATGCCGATTGGGATGTCAAGCTTAACCTCTATTTGTTTGGGACTTTATTTTTCATGGGACAATCCATACAGGCATTTCCTATGCCACAATCTCTACAAAGTGGTTGGAAAGTAGCTGGGCTACCACGATGAGGGCACTCTGTGATCCGGTGATTTTGCCCACAATTGTAGCACTTGATTGGTGCTCGATATGTGTTGGGACGTACTTGATTTGCATAAACTGGTATTAGATCCTCTGCACCTTCTACATAGTACACTGGGTACTTTGTTTCATACTCAAATGACAAGTCTACTTCCTCGGCTTGTAATTGATGTATTGGAATTGCTTGAGGAGCTAGATTTGGTGCTCTTGGATATGGTCGTGGATTTGGATTCCTGAGTAGTTGTGGGACTTGTGTCCAAATGGGAACATGATTTAGCCTCGGAGCTGGGGGCACTTGTGCAAGTGCCGGTTGCCTATACACTGGCATGGGTGCCACTTGTCATTGTTGAGGTCGAGGCGGGTTGTTGCGCATGTTGAGGATGCAACTGTTTTCATCATGGCCATTGATGACGCAGATATGGCACCACAACCTTGGCGGTGGATTTGCTTGTGCAGTGATCTTGGCTCTTACGATTGGGCACTCATTTGTTGTATGATTGGCCATGCAATGTGGACACCAGACATTTTCTCACCGTGGATATGTCTGAGTTGGTGGCTGAGACAAGTGAAGTTTTTGTTCCATGGCCTACATTATGTCTTCTTTCAGCTTCATGGTGATGGCCTCTAGGCAGATTTCATTTGATGTTTCAGCAGTGGACTTGGATTTGCCTTTTTTTGAGCACTTATCTCGTGTACTAGATCTGCCGTCATCACTGCTAGTGTTTGAGTTGGTCATACCATCCTCGATGTCAATGGCTGCTGCATGAGCAGCACTGAACGTTTCATAGCTGCTTATCTTTTTCATATCCTTTTGGATTTTCTTTCTTAGTCCTGCAAATGAACCAGGTCGTGAGGTACTTTGCATCTGGGCGTGGGTCACATTTGGCAATTAATCTTTTCATCTTACCCAGGTACGTGCGTACATCTTCTCGACGGCCTTGTTCAATCTTGCTTAGTTGGAGAGCGGGATCATCTTGTAGCCTATCTATTTGAAAGCATCTTTTGGACTCTGTTTGAAGCAGGTCCCATGTGGAGTGCTCTTCCACTAGAAGGTCTAGGTACCATTCAGATGCTTCATCAGTTAAGGCCATGGGAAACCAAGCGACCTTGGTTTCATGGGATTGATCTCCACTTGCTCGGCATGCGGCATCAAAATGCTAGAGGAATCGGGCTAGATCTCCCCTACCATTATATTTGGGAAGTTTCAGTTTTCCCAAGGGGCGCTTGCCTTGAGTGTTATTATTTCTTTGATTAAAGAAATTGTCAGCCTTTGCATTGAGGTCGATATCCCCATCATTACCGTGCGACGGTGTCCAGCCATGTTGTGGCGTGGAGGAGTTAAAGGGAGTGATTGAATCTCAGGGGGGGATTCGGGGTAGAGGATTGTCGAGGGCGATGGTTGCAACAGAGTTGTATGTGGATTTGGCGAGCGTTGGAGTAAGAGGCATTAGCTGAAATGTAGCTGCATGCAGATTGGGCGAGATTTGCAAAGGGTGTCTCTGCTACCACAAGTGCGGGTGTGGATGTAGTTTTGTTGGGAGGGTTAGAGTGGTGTTAGTTTGTGTAGGGACTGTCATGTTAATAATGTGCCTAAGATTGTTTTACGTGTGTAGGAAACTGTGCCGGAGCAAACGGATCGTTAATTGGAGGTCACGATGTGAAGATACGAGCGAATTTGTTCGAAACGAGGCCCACATGGGGGAATTAATGAGCGAGTGCTAGGGATGCCGAAATGGTGTGCAATGGGCTGAAAAAATACCCCATAGCGTGATGTTTCCATATGTGAGATCGGGGTCCAGTTTGGGTCCCAAACGGACGAGTTACGAGGGGTTAAAGTAGGGGTAAATTTTGCTTTTTGGGGAGGGGGTCTTAAGGGTGGTGTGAATGGACTTTAAGTCCAACTGAGCGGTTTGAACCAAGCTAAATCTAGTTAGATTAACTAGCCTATATCCTCCCAGTTATTATAACTGGGAGATTAACCTAACTAGTTTTACTAACTATAGTTAGTTACTAATTGAAGGTTAGTTAAACTAACCTAATTGTTAGTAACTAACCTAGGTTAAACCTAACTAAGTTAGACTAACCTAACCTAGGTTAAACTAACCTAGGGTTAGATTAAGGGTTAAGTTAGGGGTTTTTTTTAATAAAATAATTTTTAAACAAAATTCAGGGGGGGGAAATTTTGTGCGGCGGCGACAGCGGGGGGTGGGGGTTTCGCACAGAGGGGAGGGGAGGGGAGGGAGGTGGAGGGGGGAGGGGAGGGGAGGGTGGAGGGGTGGGGCAGAGGGGGACACTATGGCGATGAGGAAGAGGGGTGGGTGAGGGGCGGGAGAGGGGTGGCGCGGGGTGAGCAGGGCAGAGGGGGACACTGTGGCGAGGAGGAGGGCATTGCGGAGGGGCGCGAGGTCAGCACCGTCGATGCGCCACCTTGGGTTGGCACTACGCATGGGCATCGCCTGGTCGACGGGCGCCGCTGCAGGCACTGGCCTTTAGCTTAATATAGATTTGTAGTTAGTTTAAGGTATGTGGAGTAGCCGGAGAGAGAGAGAGAGAGAGAGAGAGAGAGAGAGAGAGAGAGAGAGAGAGAGAGAGAGAGAGAGAGAGAGAGAGAGAAGGGGGGGGAAAGGGTGGTGGAGATGGAGGGGGGGTGGGGGAAATAGAGGGAGGGAGGGGGGGAAAAGGGGTGGTGGAGATGGAGGGGGGGTGGGGGGGGGGGGGGGAAATGGAGGGAGGGAGGGGGTGGGGGGTGGGAAGAAAGGGTGGTGGTGGAGGGAGAGGGGGGGGGGGGGAGGGGGTGGTGGTGGAGGGGGAGATGGAGGAGGGGGGTTGGTGGAGGAGATGGAGGGGGGTGGAGGGGAGATGAAGAAAGGGGTGGTGGTGGAGGAGATGGAAGGGGGGGTGGGGGGGAATGGAGGGAGGTGGAGGGGAAGATGAAGAAAGGGGGTGGTGGTGGAGGGGGGTGGAGGAGATGGAAGGGGGGTTGGGGGGGAATGGAGGGAGGGAGGGGGGAAAAAGGGTGGTGAAGATGGAGGGGAGGGTGGAGGGGGGGGGGGTGGAGGAGAGGGAGGGGAAAAAAGAAAAAAGAAAAAACTTGACGGACGGAAAACGGAAAACTTTGATGGAAATCCAAAGGGAGGAAGAGATGGTCACCTGAACGCTCTCCAAGTCTTTCTCGATGTAATGGGATTGTTGAGGACCAATGGATGGTGGGTGGATGGCTAGCTTATTGTCTCGCTAGCTGCGAGATCGGCTCGAAGTCACTTACCGGAATGTCTTGCATAGGGCTCGGAATGGGGAAGAGGATGGAGGCAAGATGTGAAAGATGATGAATGAGGGGGTGGAGTGGGTTTTTATAGGAAATGGGTTTAGGTTTAGGGTTAAACCCTAAACTCTTCCCGAGCCGTAGCTTTTTATGGTTAGCTTAGTTTGCTTTGCTGCAAAAAGGTGAAATGATCGAAATTGCAAGCTCTATGCATTCGTGTCCACTACCCAGCCTGATTGTTTATCAAGTGGCTTCTTTTTAAGAAATAAAGAAAATTTCTTAAGATATTAACCCAAGGTTGATGCTTGGGGTCGATATGTTTGGCTAGAAATGGAAAAAATTTTACTCTCCTTGCCCTTGAGTGTTATGTTTGTGAAAGTTTGAAGTAGTTTGGTTTTTACACATACCTGTGAAGATAGTGGGAGAGAAGAAAGGAGTCTCACTTGCGGCTTTCTCACATACACAATGGGGGAATACACACAAAGGTGGAGGCTGAAAATAGTTTTCCTTTTCTTAGTTGTGAAAGCCAAAAGAACTCTAGTACAAAGAAATAGAAGAACCCTATATGTGGGTCTCAAACCAAACTCAGCTAACTAAGGTGGCATACTAACTGAGCCATGAACTAGAGTACATAAGGATAGCTGTCATCCAACTATTATTCATGGGCGGTGTACCAACCGCATCTACAGCTAACAAGTCGGTGACATAAATGCACGACGGTCACCTTGACATATCATGAGTGGAGATCGATATGTCAACACTCCCCCTCGAGCTCAATCCCAATTCTTGCACACCAAGCAGTCTTTGATTTTGCGCAGCTTCTCTGCACCCAATGCCTTCGTGAATATGTCAGCTACCTGATCCTCTGTGCTGACATAAACTAGATCAATAAGACCTAGTAAAACCTTCTCCGGCACATAGTGATAATGCACCTCAATGTGCTTTGTTCTAGCATGATAGACTTGGTTATTTGCCAAGTGTATACTGCTCATGTTGTCACAATAAATGACAACTGACCCATCTGTAGACTGATGCATATCATAAAGTAGCTTATGCAACCAAGCTACCTCACATATAGCCATTGCTACACCCCTGTACTCAGCCTTTGTGCTCGACAAGGCAACTGTAGGCTATTTCTTACTTCTCCAAGTGACTGCAGCACTCCCAAAAGAGAACACATATCCATTGGTAGATCATTTATCAGAAATACTACCAACCCAATCAGCATCAGTGTATCCATGCAACTGTATCTGAACCCCAGTATCATAAAATAGTCCATACTGCAATGTGGACTTCACATAACTGAGTATGCATCTAGCCGCATCCAAATGTGGTTTCCTTGGAGCCTGCATAAACTGACTTACCAATCCAACAGCATAGCTCAAATCTAGCCTGGTAATAGTCATATAAATCAGACTTCCTACTATGTGTCTGTACATAGTAGGGTCTTCCAGAAGCTCACTTGCATCTGCGCTTAGCTTCACATTCTGCTCCAAAGGAACTGAAATAGGCTTACAGCCTGTCATCCCATATTTGGACAGCATGTCCAATCCATACTGCCTCTGCAAGAGCCGTATCCCACTTGGTGATCTAATCACCTCAATGCCCAAGAAATAACGCAGCTCTCCCAAATCCTTCATCTCAAACTTTTGCTTCAATAGCATTTTCACATGAAGGATATCTTCATCAGTATCACCTATGATGATCAAATCATTAACATAAATGACAAGCAGCATAATACCTTTCTCTGTTTTTCCCACATAAAGTGAGAAATCTGCCTTGGAAATCTGAAAGCCAATAGTGACAAGATACTGTCCTATCTTGTCAGACCATGCTCTAGGTGCTTGCTTCAAGCCATACAAGGCTTTCTTCAACTTGCAAACAAACTCAGGATGAACAGCATGAACATAACCTGGTGGCTGCTCCATAAAGACCTCTTCTTGCAAATCACCGCCATGCTCTTGTAGGAACCTTGCAAACTCATTTGAGAGGTACTCTCCCCCTCCATTTGACCTTAGGCATTTTATTTGCAGGCCTGTTTCTTTTTCAACCATAGCTTTAAAAGCTTTGAAATGCCCAAACACTTAACTTTTCTTTTTCATAAAATACACCCAAACTTTTCTACTGTAGTCATCAATTCATCAATAAAAGTGACAAAATAATGACAGCCTCCAATAGATGCAGCTTTAGTAGTCCACACATCAGAGTGGATTAGTTCCAATGGCTTCTTACTCTCTTGAACATGTGTAGGAAATGGTTTCCTTGCCTGTTTTCCAAATTGACAGGCTTCACATACCTTATGCATTTCCGCAACCTTGAATTTAGGCAATCCTGCAACAACATTTTGGGCCTGCATTGATTTAAGTCACTGTACATTAACATGACCAATGCGTTTATGCCAGATATCAATATCTGCAACTACACCGGTCCCATGTGCAAACAATGCTGCACTCAATTCAGGCATGTCCGCATCCAACGTAAACATCATGCCCTTCTTCTTTCCTTTTGCTATCAAGCGACTGTTATTTTTCATATCCTCAACAAAGCATCCATGAGGATTAAATCTGACCTGCAAGCCCTGCTCAACCATTTGACCAACAGAAACCAGATCCTTGGTGATATTCGGGACATGAAATACATCAGACAGGTATTTCTTTTTACCATCCTGCATAGACAAAGGAATTTTACCAATCTGCACAATAGGATGTGCAGTATCATCACCAGTCTCCACAAATCCAGGTCTTTCCATTTTCCTTGCATCCTGCATCCATTCTGCATGACCTGTCATGTGGTTTGATGCACCTGAGTCAACATACCACACATCATTGCTTTCTTCTACACTTGTCACAGAATTGGTCATGTGCTGCATTATAAACAGATGCTCAATTCTGTCATCACCCTGTCTACTAGAAGATGCATAATTTTCTTGCTGCAATTTTCCATTCATGATGTCATTCTGCTTTTTATAGCAGTCTTTAGCCATATGACCCATTTTACCATAGTAGTAGCATTCAACATTGTTGTTTGCATTTTGGCCTCTCTGCCATCCATCATGACCTCTTTGGCTCCCCCTGCCTCTAGAGTTACCACGTCCTCCTCCATAGGACTGGTTTTCTTGAGTTTGCTATAGATTTTGATTTCTACCACGGCGTCTAGATCGGCCTGCTCTACCTCTGCCTCTGCCTCTGCCTCTACCTCTTCCAGCATTTGAGTAGAAGACAGTTTCTTTTGAAGTTCCTCCTGAAGAAGATGCACCACCATTTCTCTGCTCTTTAGAAATTAGAAGAGCAAACAACTCCTCAAAATCAAGAAATTTTTCACGGACGGCAATGGATGTCCAGAACTGTGCATAGTTCTTTCCTAGACCATTCAAGGTCACAGAAACTAAATCATCATCTTCCACTGGCGGCCCAATGGAAGCAAGTGCATCTGCAATTTTCTTCACCTTCATGTGGTAGTCATTGATGCTCATATTTTCTCTTTGCACATTAATCAACTCCTGCTTGAGCTGCATTTTCCTGGCTTGCGTATTTGTGCTGTACATTTTTGCCAAAGTATCCCATGCCTTCTTTGGCGTACTTGCATCCTGAATATGCACAATCATAGAATCTGAAATACCAATAGACAGCCAGTACATAACTTTTCTGGCTCTCTCATGCCATCCTTTAAATGCCTGCATTTCTTGTTGATTGGGAACATTAGGAAGAACTCGTTCTTCTTCATTTCCTGTAATGAACTCCAAATAGCCTTTTCCCATAAGGAAATTCGTCATTCTAAACTTCCATGCTTGGAAGTTGTTCTTGTCAAGCTTTTCAGTGACAATCTGTGAAAGAGAATCAGACGCCATTACAGAACACTGCAAAATATTCTGTCATTGCAAAAAACATAGCTTCTGCCTCACAAGGGCAAATCTGCAAAACTGACGAAAGTGGTATTTGACCACACAGTCACTTCGTAGTGATGATTTTGCATCAACAGGCAATAAGGATGATTCTGTAACTCCCAATATCTCTGCGCACAGGCATACGATGCAATTTCTGTGGTAACTTTTCACTGACCTGCAGAGCAATGGTCACACAACATTTTCTCAGTGCTTGCGGAGAACTTCTGCCTCCAAAACGGGCCCCGAAATGGCCTCGAATTAGAAAAATAAAGTCACCAAGGGCTTTGGCCTTTCCCGTAGCATATATTGCCCTCTTGCCACACCGCGAAGGGCATCTCAATCTGAGACAATGCACTCTTGCACTTTTCGGCTGTCCTACCTGCAGAGATTTGCTCCCAAACTCGAAAAAAGGAAAGCAACACTGGTCCTCTTACCAGGACACTGCAAACTTGGTTTGCTTTCTTGAGCTCCTTACCACGAACCAGGCTCTGATACCATGTGAAGATAGTGGGAGAGAAAGAAGGAGTCTCACTTGCAGCTTTCTCACATACATAATGGGGGAATACACAAAAAGGTGGAGGCTGAAAACAGTTTTCCTCTTCTTAGTTGTGAAAGCCAAAAGAACTCTAGTACAAAGAAATAGAAGAACCCTATATGTGGGTCTCAAACCAAACTCAGCTAGCTCAGGTGGCATACTAACTGAGCCATGAACTAGAGTACATAAGGATAGCTGTCATCCAGCTATTATTCATGGGCGGTGTACCAACCGCATCTGCAGCTAACAAGTCGGTGACATAAATGCACAACGGTCACCCTGGCATATCACGAGTGGAGCTCGATAACAATACCTGCGTATGTTTACTTGTTACTTGAGACGCTAGTCTCCTCGGCAGCGGCGCCAAATGTTGGCTCTTTCCCACAGCTTCTGCGGGAAGAGTAAGGTATTCTTAGTATGCAAGGTTCCGAGGCTTTTTGTCACCTACAGATATATCGGGGTTGTCGTTTGTAGTATACGTGTAGCTTAGGACCTCGAGTCGTGTTCCGATGAGAGATGTAGGCTTAAGTATGGTAAGAAAACATAGTGCATGTATGTGTAAAAGGAACGTATATCATCATGGTTGAGGTAATGAAGGCTTTCGTCTTCATTGGGGGTTGTAGGGTTTAGGAGGAGTTCAAGGTTTAGAGGGAGGTTCAAGGTTTAGAAGGAGGTTCTAAGGTTTAGAAAGAGGTTCCAGGGTTTAGAAGAGGTTCCAAGGTTAGAAGGAGTTCCAAGGCTTAGAAGGAGGTTCCAAGGTTTAGAAGGAGGTTCCAGAGTTTAGAAGAGGTTCCAAGGTTTAGAGTAGAGCACATGGTGGAGAACTCGTCTCCCTTGTAGATCATGGAGATTAAGGGTTGAGGAACTAAGGGTTTAGGGGAAGCATAGGAGTGGGAGAGGAAGAAGGTGTAAGAGCATGGGGGAAAGAAGAGCGAGGAGGGAGGAGGAGGAGGAGGAGGGAGGAGGAGAAGGGAGGAGGAGAGAGGAGGAGGAGGGAGGAGGAGGAGGAAGAGGGAGGAGGAGAAGGGAGGAGGAGGAGGGAGGAGCAGAGGGAGAGGATGGGTTGCAAGGTTGGAGGAGAGGGAAGGAGGAGTTGCAAGGTTAGGACATGCTTTTGGACGTGGAGTGCAAGAAAGCATGGACACTTGAGACAATTGCTTGGAATACCAAAGTAGAACTCAACACAATGCCCCAAAGAGTCTGGGCTTCATTCCATTATGGGGTATTTATACAAGTTGGAGAGCTTCTCTCTCTGCATGTAGGAATTGTAAGACATTCTCTCTCTACATGTAGAACTTGCATATAGAAGTTGCATGTAGGAGTTGCATGTAGAACTCACATGTAGAACTCGCATGTAGGAGTTGCATGTAGAACTCGCATGTAGGAGTCGTATGTAGAACTTGCATGTAGGAGTTGCATGTAGAACTCGCATGTAGGAGTTGCATCTAGAACTCGCATGTAGAACTCACATATAGGAGTTGCATGTAGAACTTGCATGTAGGAGTTGCATGTAGGAGTTGCATGTAGAACTCGCATGTAGGAGTTGCATGTAGAACTTTCATGTAGAATATGCAAGTTGGATTTCTAAGAGGGATTATTTCTAGCCTTATGCAAGTACAAGCGGAGCTTTGCTGCTACTCTATACACACATTCTGTTCTACCTAAGTCCATGTTGGCACAGAGACAACAATCTCTCAGAGTGATCAAAGGTAAAGCACGCAAAGGAGCTTCCTTTGTCAACGTCTACGCTCCCCTGGCTGAGGACATGGAACAAGACCCGCTGAGCGACAAAGATGTCCAACATAGTCAGTAGAAGACCGCAGGTATCCTACCTCTCGTGGAACGTGAGAGGAGCTTGTTCAGCATGGAAACAACATGCAGTTAAGAAGGTAGTTAGGAAACACAAACAGAGTATTGTTGCTTTGCAGGAACTGAAGATAGGACTGAAGAACATTGAAGGAGTGCAAGTCGAAGGCTACTGCTGTCTCAACAACTGCCGTGAAGCTGGAAAGGGAGGAACGGCTCTACTACTGGAAGAACAGGTAGAAGTGAAGACAATTAACTCGAACCCAAATGGGGAATTTCTCCTAGCGGACATAGTTGTTCATGGGATTCAATTTGCAGTTGGCTCGATTTATGCCCCCAATACCTCGTCTCACAGAGGTGAACTGTGAGATAGATTGTGAGAAGCAATAGCAGGAAAGGAAGTAGTGCTCATGGGAGACTGGAACAATGTATGCAGCAAACATGACAGATCGCATGAAAGCAGCGATATGTTGATACAAGAAAGAACAAAATGGAGACAGTTGGAAGCAAGCAACGAGCTAATCGACTGGGTGAGCTACGAGGCCTTAAAGGCAGAAAGAGTATTCACCTAGCACAATACTCAGACGAGACCTGGTGTGCAGCTAGACTAGACATGATTTATTTGTTGAAGAAAGGAGATTGGATAAAACCGAGAGTCTAAGGATGGGTCATGAAGGAGTACATCGACTCTAACCACTTCCCATTACAATTTCACTTCGATCTACTGAGACAGACTCGACACTGGTGAAGGGACCTCCACCCTTCAAGCTCAATGTATCGATGATAGGGTGAAAGAAGTTCAATGAAAGTATAGCCATAGAGTGGGGGAAAGTGGCTAGCAGTCAGAGCAACCCAGTCAAAAAGTGGCTAGAATGCATGCAAGCAGTCACCAAAGTGGCCAAAGACTTCGGAAGGGATAACGCAAGAAGAGGGAGACAATAAGTAAGACTAGTAGAAGCAACGAGGGAATCACTGCTCCAAGCATTGCAAGAACCATCTAAAGACAATCACTTAACCTCACTATTGAGCACTTTCTTCGAATGCAGGAACATGAGAAGCTAAAAGCAGCGTGCATCCAACTAAGACACAAATGGCTGGTAGAGGGTGACTGACCCAGCGCAATGTTCTTCAAAGCGGTCAAAGACAAAAGGAAAAGGGAATGAATCACAATGATTTAGAATGAATCAAGGAATAAAGTATCAGAGGACAAAGAGATAGTTGAAGTCTTTGCTACACACCTTAGTAGAATCGCGGGCTCCAAGCCAGAAAAGCCAGAGAACTATGAAGCAAGGATCTACCAACTCCTAGCAAAGATGCCAAGGAGAGTTAACATCTGAGAGGACACCATGCAACAGAGGCCCTTTTCACAGGAAGAAATCAAATTTACAGTAATGCAAATGCCTAAGGAAAAAGCACGGGGCCCATATGGAATTCCAGTCGAATTCTACCAACATTATTGGTCACTGTGCAAAAATGAGTTAGTCAAACTGATCCAATGGTTATGTAAGAAGGAAACAATGCCTCGGTGCTCAAACACGAGGATAATTAAACAGATCCCCAAAAGCCACAATAAGCTAACTCCAAACCAATGGAGACCCCTGGCAATGCTCAATATGACCTACAAGAACATAGCCAAGCTATTGGCCAACAGAATCAAGTTTATCTTAGCAAGAATCATGCAGAAGAGACAATACAGTTTCATCACAAGAAGGAACATCAAAGATGCAATCCTCAACACTTTGATAGCGCTAGATTACATAATGGCACAAAACAAGCAATACGTGATGCTTAACATGGACTTGGAAAAAGCATACAACAGAGTCTCTTGGGATTTCATTCTATTTACAACGAGAGCGGTGGGATTTGGGGAGAAATTCTATGCTATGGTTAGCATGCTTTTCACCAATGCCTGGGCTTAGATAGTGGTAAACAGGTATCACTACAAGAGCTTTGAACTACAGAGATCAGTAAGGCAAGGATGCCCACTGGCACCCCTACTATTTGCCATAGTCATTGAACCACTACTGAGTCAAAAGATTGGCACCAAAATAGAGGGTCACTGAAAGGATTACTGCTCCCAGACGGTACAACCTACTGTGCACAGTTTTTTGCAGATGACAACACAAGCCTCCTAGAGGGGACGGAAGAAAATATTTTAAAGTTCATGGAGATCTTTAATGAATTTGCAGATCTATCAGGGTCGAAAATTAACAATAGCAAAGCAAAAGCCCTATGGCTCTCGTGGACTGAACAACCACAGTGGGCGGATAGGCTCAATTTCAACTGGGTCCCAAGAGGCAGGACAATCAGTACCTTGGCTGCCCAATTGGGGTAGGAGTGACCCTGAAAGACCAATTTGAGTGGGCATTCCAAAGAATTAGAGTAAAGTTCGACAAGTGGTCGGGTAGAATGGTTTCACTCATAAGAAGGCTAATAGTAGCTAAGCATGTACTGGAATCAGTTTTAGTCTATGTTTTGTCTCTAATGCCCTTCTCCAATAACTGTCTCAGAAAGGTCTACAGATGCATAAACAATTTCATTTGGGAGAAAAGATGACATGCCTTTAGTGCAGACCTGCTCTTTACAGCAAAAGAAGAAGGAGGAGTGGGGCTAAGGCAAATGAAAGACAAGAATAATGCCCTATGCATGAAGACAATAATGTAGTTGGGAAGTGATCAACCATGGGCAAAAATGGCACTAGACCTCATTGGCAGGAACGCCCCACGAGGGATCAGAAAGCCCTGATACTGGCGGACAGAAAGTTCAGAGTCCCCTCATCGAAAATACTATCAAAATTACTCCTTCTGTGGAAGACTAAAGCAGAGGGAAGCTATTGGAGCGGAAGCAGAAAACTGTAGGGTGATGCCTCACTGGGAAGATCCCTATGGCTGACAGACTGGGCCCTAAAAGATGCACCAGCGTATGGAGTAGGTAATCCGAGAATGGCAACTAGGATGTATGGTAAAGGATTGATTACCTTCACGCAAATATGGGACCCAGGAGGAGCAAAATGGATGGATGTGGAGCAGCTAACCAGAAGATACCAAGGTTCATGCAAGGAGTAATCAACAACTTGAAATCGGATTGGCCAACGAGCCATGCTTTCATGGAGGCACAAGACCAAGGGATTTTTATGGCGGACAGGGAAAGAATATCCTAAATAACCTCTATAGGACTTCAAGGATAGACGAGGCAGTGGTGCTGCACTGACAACAAAAGCTCACTGGAAATTTCATGCATCGATGGAAAGAGAAGACAGATGGATAATGAGGCTAAGGAGAAGCTGGAAGTCGACTCCTTCCTCCAAACTAAACTTCTTGATCTGGAGGGTTCTAATGGGCAAGCTCCCAACTAGAGCTAGACTTGCCAAGTGGAGCCCGAGAATTTCACCACCATTGTGTCCATTTGCAATAACTTCAGGGAGACTCACATGCACCTACTGTGGGAATGCCTGATCGCGCAGGAACTGTGGAAGGAGACAGAGACAAGATTAGCAAGAATGAATGTGCAGGTCAAAATCAAATGGAAAACTGCCTTACTAGGTGATAAGAAAAAGCACAACGCTCTAACTCATCAGATGATCCAAGTGATTAGAGCCCTAGTATTAGATACCATTTGGAAGCATAGGAACGATATAGTTTTCCATAGAGCACCAAAATCTAGGACCCCAATGGAAAAATGCTTCGAGGAAATGGAGGCGCTCACTTCCCTTTTTGGAGTAAAAAATGTGTAATGCCTTGTCAAGGATGTGGGTTTAAAGTTTATAACCTCCTCACTGATGTAATTATTTATTTTCTTTTAATATATTAAACTTTACCGCTGGGGGAAAAAAACAACTTGCTGGCAGCGCATCCTGCCTTTTGCTACTAGTCTTCTTAACTAACCTGTCGGTGGTGCCATCTTAAGGCAACGTTCCAACGAAGAAATCCAACCCCTGCTGCAACTATGGACGGCGAAATTGAGCGCCTCCTGTTTTTCGAGTCCGCTCGACAGAAGGCTGCTTCAGACTACAAGCTTAATCCTCAGGATGCAGACGTGTGGAACCCTCCTATCTTTGCCTGGTTTTGAAATTTGTAGAGTAATGTAAAGCTCTGATAACCTTCCTAAGCTAAGGGTTGAGGGGGTTTGTGACTTTGCCTCGTGATGGCTCATGAACACTCTTCCTTGCAGAACCTTACAAGATGGGGAGGAGCCCTTTTGGAGCTCGCTCAATTTCAACAGGGTCATGGATCGATTGATATGGTAGAAGGTTCGTGTTGTGTTGATAAACCATTCTGGGATTACTTTCTAGGTAGCCTTAAAGTTTTTGTGGTTGCCAATGTGTCCATTTTCTCTGTGAAGATGCGGAGGCAAAGCTAGAAGAGGCTCTGAAAATAAATCCTAAAAGGTCCAACACGCTTTGGTTTTTGGGAAACGCCAATACATCCCATGGGTTTCTCTTGACAGAGAGTGATAAGGCCAACGAGTATTTTAAGAAGGCTGCAAAATGTTTTGAACACGCATTGGATGAGGTAACGGCCCTGAATGTCTCACGTGTCTATTCCATTCAATATTTAAAGAAAGGTTTCCTCGTATTATGTATATCATCTTGACAGTACAACCTTGTGAGTGCGTATTGTGAGCTTAAAATTGCAGTCTTGTTTTGGTTTTGATAGGATGACTTTGGGCATGTTTTTGGATTCATCCAGACCTATAACGCAGTTAAAGCATACCATTGTCTATACTAGCTGCTGCGCAGTCTTTTTCCATGTGAATGAATCATTTCTCGCATCATTTTGACCTTTAATCGTTCAAATTTGTAGGGAACACATTTTCCCATTCGGTGTAGGGATTATGTTCATCTAATGATTGTACCTTGGCCACTGATGAATCGATTGAAGAGTGCAAAATCAGATCTTCAGGCTGGGGGCACCAAGCTTATACCAAACTATTGTGTAGGCTGCTAATAGCACATGTAAGATATGTAGCTTTTGGGGGAGCCACTCATAAGAGGTTGAAGCAGGGGGGCCTGATTTGTTGGCTCCTGTAGGCAACTTGGCTGTGAATAATAGGCTGTCATAGTAGTAGCACAAGTGTTGGTAAGACAACAGTGAACTGCCAGCAATAGAGGAGGAGCAAGCAAACCATGGCTGAGGTGGCAACATTAGCAGGTTGATATTTAACCGAGGCCAACATGACCAAGCAGTAGTTGGCAAATGTGGAGCAGCCAAGAGAGGCAGGGTAGGAATGATCTAGCAGTTGTTAGCGACATGAGAAGCAGCCTAGAGAGGGAAGGTGGTAGGCAGCAGCAATAAAGAAGGACCAGGGCTAGAAGTCTCAGGCCCGATGGACGCTCACACAAGTTCTTCAATCTTAGATTAGGGTTTGAGATTTAACACCGATTAGTACATATTCATGTGGTTAGGATTACCTAAGGGTGATTGCATTCTAGGTATGGCCAACTCAAGATTTCAAATATGCTGATGCTCAATCGATGGGTAAATCCCTACGGCCTTTTGGCTAGTCATGATGGGACCTATAGTTGAACAGTGACAACTCTGCTGAATGGAATTTCATAGCTGCGAGTTGATGTTCAATAAAATCTTGTGTTATTCCAGATCCTTGTCATTGATTGCATCATCGCCTATGGTTTGATCAAGAGACAACCATTTATCACTCTGCAGTTGAGAGGAGTGTGCGTATGTGCGCACATGTATGTATATGTATATGTATGTATGCATGTATGTATATCTATGTGTGTGTGCGCGCGCGTGTGTGTGTATACATTGATTATGCAAGACAAGCCATAAGGTCTCTTCAATATAAATTTTACTTAGCACAAGGAGCTATGTGCTGGTTTAAGTGAAAAATCTAAGAGTTTCATTGTTGAGGAGTTCCAAAATTATATTGAGAAAGTCCTTCCAAAAGCTATAGGAAACAAATCATAGGTGGGGAAAGCGGCATGGAAAGACTTGATAAAGCTTTTCATAAACCTCTATGAAGAGAGAAGGGAAGAAAAGGCCAACCAACATTGATGGCCAAGATGGTATTTGAGAAAGAGATGTGGAGGGGGGGGGCTGAAGAAAGAAAGAAAGTCTATTAAAGTCTTCGGAAGACCAAAAAGGGTCTATGAGACTAAAATAAGCTGATACAATGAACTGATGGGTGGAGCCACTAAACGGGCATCAACACCCAAAATGCATACAAAATCAAAAAAATTCATAATCTTGCCCATAGAAGCGTCAATACATAAAGGCAAAAGACTCTCTGAGTGGAATCCGGCGAGAGTGTCAACCCTAGGAGGGGAGCATCGATGTGTGAGGATGCTGCAGGTTCAGAAATCTTGTGATAGGGCGCTGGCGGTTGTCGGCATGTATAGCCCACTGCAGTCTCTTGGCTGTAGGCCTACGGCGAACAAGCACCACAGTCACTCCCGTGGGTTGTGCATTTGGTCGAGCAAACATGGAGGTAAGGTCCCCTAGCATGATCTTCGCCGTGCCGTATGGCCTAATGTATGAAAGCTGCCAAACACCACTGTTCTGGGTGGGATAGAAGGCTGCGTAGGGAGCCGAAACTGCTCTGAAGAGGCAGTGGTACCAACCTTTGATCTCATAGTACACCGGGCACATAAAAGTGAAATGCTTCTCTGACTCGATCTCTCAGGAATCGCATAGTGTACAGATGCGGCTCTGTCTGGGTATGCCCTCCGCTCGACCACTCTCTATACGGAGATGGTGTGATGAGACGTGGAACTGCCCAATCGAGTGGGGGAGGTGGATCCGCGTGTGGCTTGGTGAGTCGATGAAGCCCTCCTCCGAAATTCGTAGGCACTAGTCTCTATAGAGGCTGAGCTTCATAGGAAGCTACGTGGTGCCTGAATGTGTGTAGCTATATGAGATCCTCTCGGATGACCTAGTTCACCTCATGATATGTGAGCGGGATAGAACCTATACCAGCACCTCTGGTCCCCCTCTGTTGCCAATGTCATGGAGGAGCATAAAGCCAGCCAAGGGAGCTTACGTCGCCCTGTGGTGTATTCCCATGCAAGTGGGAATGCTCCGGACTCTCAAGACCTAATAGCTGAGAGGCTGAATTGGGGAGGAGACAAAACAAAAGAGATGCTAACCATGCTAAGAAATAAAGCTTTGAAAGAGGGATTTCCCACGGAGTGGTAACTCAATAGAATTGTACTGATCCACAAAGGAGGAGACAATAGGGAAGCAAGCAATTACAGAAAGATCATGATAAGTAGTTTAATGGCAAAATTGTATATTTCAGCAGAAAGTCAGCAAATGGGCAGAAGAGCAAGGAAAAAGAGTATCATCTCAAGTGTTTGCAGGGCCAATCATTCAACGAAAGACCACCTAGTCACAATACAAGCTGCAACAGAGGGAGTGAAGAACAAGGGGAAATCAATTTACTGTTGTTTTGTGGACTTCAAAAAGTTTTTGACACAATAATGGGAAAGGATTGAACAACTTCAAATACTTCAAGAACTTAGGGAATGTAAGAAATCCTAGATTTACTATATTTAGAAATGTGCTAAGGAACAGAATGGAGACTGAAATAGCAGAGAACAAGGAATAATTGTATTGCTTGAGTGTCTGTAGTGTAGCTGTAGTGTGTCATCCATACAATTGGGCCTCTCTTATATAGAGAGTGAAGAGTCACACATGAAAAGGTGTGTACTCCAAAGTGTATGTGCATGAAGAGGTGTGTACCCCTTGTGAAGGGTGTGACCCTTGATGAGAGGGTACATTACAATAGGAATGTCTCTTCAATAGAATGTCTCTTGTGAAGGGTTGTGCCTCATAGGAAGTGTCCCGTCGAAAGGGCATACCCTTCCACAAGTGTCCATTCATCAAACCATCCATAAGTCTAGAAATAGAGAAAGGAATACGTCACAGATCGTGACATCCCCTCCCACTCAAAATAAGACCCTGGTGGAGAGAATGAATTGATGTAGAAAATATCACGGTAAATTTTGAAAATACTGCTGTAAAATGTCAGGGTACTGCTGTAAGTCTTCATCAGATTGCCAAGTAGCGTCGGAGTCGTCCAGATCTTGAGCGTTCATGACTGGCTGAGTAAAGATATACTTTAAAGAGTGATGGTCTGTCTTGACCACAGAGTCGGTTCCCATGAGATAATGTTTCCAAGAGCGATAAGCATGTACAACGGCAAGAAACTCCTTATCATAAACCGGGTATCGGGTTTGGATATCAGAATGTTTATGGCTGTCAAAAGCAATAACTCTGCCTTCTTGCATCAAGATTGCTCCTGTAGCGATGTCGGAAGCGTCGGTCATGACCTCAAATGGAAGGTTTGGGTCAGCAATAGCCATAACTGGTGTGGTAGTGAGCGCTTGCTTGAGTTGTTGGAAACTATACTCTGTTTCGGGAAGCCACTGAAAAACTGCTGTGCTTTTCAATAATTCGGACATAGGAGCTGCGATTTCGGAAAACTGATAGACCTTTGTATGGTAGAAGTTTGCCAATCCGAGAAAAGAGCGGACATCATGAACAGTCTTAGGAGTAGGCCAGTTTCGGAGTACCTCGACCTTCTTGGGATCCACAGAGATGCCTTGAGCGGAAATAACATGTCCCAAATATTCGAGTTGGGTCTTGAAGAACTCACTCTTCTCAATGTTGACATAGAGAGAATTTGCGCGGAGAACTTCAAAAACTTGGTGAAGATGTTGTTTGTGCTCATGTAGGGATCTGCTGAAAACGAGGATGTCATCGAGGTAAACGATGACGAACTTATCGAGGAAAGGCGTGAAGATGTCGTTCATTAGTGTCATGAATGTGGCCGGGGCATTGTTTAACCCAAAAGGCATGGCCAAACATTCATAGTGTCCATACTTTGTTCGAAAAGTTGTCTTGTACTCATCGCCTTCTCGTATGCAAATTTGATGATAACCTGAACGAAGATCAATCTTTGAAAATTGTGTTATGTGTAGAAGTTGATCGAAGAGGTCATCGATGCGAGGCAATGGATACTTGTTTTTGATAGTGAGCTTGTTGAGGGCTCGGTAGTCGATGCAGAGGCGCATTGACTTATTCTTTTTTTCCACAAGTAGTACAGGAGATCCGAAAGGGCTGCGACTAGGCCGAATGTGACCTTTGTCGAGTAGTTCGATCACCTGTCTTTGGATTTCTTCATTTTGAGTGTAAGAAACCCGATAAGGAGGTTTCGATGGTGGATTACTGCCGGGAATAAGTTCGATTGGATGATCCATTGGTCGTTGAAGTGGTAACTGCTTTGGCAATTCCTGTGGAAAAATATCCAGGTAGGGCTGGAAAAAAGGTTGGTTGAGGTATTCAGGAGGATCTTTAGTTGGTGTCTCCTCTATTGCCGTAACCAACAGAAGTGAAGTCTTTACTTGGCGTTTATAAACCCACTTCTTTACTTGTAGGGCAGAGGCAACTGGGGTTAAAGGAGAGTCCCTAGAACCAGTTGGCTCAATGAGTTTTCCCTGGTGGACAAACTGGATAGTATGGCTGCGAGAACTGATTGATGGATCATAGTCGTAGAGCCACTGTTGTCCAAGTATGACATTGTGTCGAGAAAGAGGCATGATGTCGAAGTTCAACTTGTTCGTATAATGTTGGATGCGAAAAGACAAGTTTTTGATTCTGGTGTTGCACGAGAAGGTAGTTCCATTTGCGAGTTCAATCTAATAGTCCATGAGACTAGGACTGGTGGTCAACCGAAGTTTGTCGACCATAGAACTAGCTAGGAAGTTATGAGAGCAGCCACTGTCGATGAGGATAGTGACCGTTGTTCCACGAATCGATCCTTGAACACAAAGTACTTGAGTGGCCAGGGAAGGTTCGGGGTTGCTGGCAAGGCTCAGGTGGATGGTATTTGCCATTCAAACAGCTTTGCCTTTCTTGTCTTGTGCTGGGGTAGCATCTTCTGTTTGGGAAGTGCTAGGTTCCATATTGGAATTTTGCTTTGGTCGCTTGGGACAATTGAACCATCTATGGTCGCCTGTACAGATGGTACAAAGTCCTTTTGTGCTGGAGTTATTCTTCTTGTCAGTGGCCGCACCTTTATGTTGGGGATGGCGGTGATGACTTTGTGAAGAAGAAGAGGCGCGATCCTTGAAGGAGTGCTTCTGTTGGAATCCAGCATATGATTTTTGAGTCTTCGGGGGATCTTGAGACTGTTGTTGACCTTGATTATTGGAGTTTTTTCGAAACCTAGTGTTATCTTGAGGGCGAGCACCTTTGGCCATAGTAGTTCTGTGTGCGATTAGCACTCTGCTTCCCTGTGTGTTGGAAATCTGTAATGCGCTATGCGTGCTTGGAAGTCCGCATTGGCAGGTATGAACTGCTTACAGAGCACGTGTTCAAAACGTTCCCATGTTAACACACTTCTGCTGTCCTTTAAGCGTCTTTGTCACCATAGAAAAGCTGTATCCTTGAGGAGGGAGGCTGCCAAGGCGACCTTTTTACCTTCAGTGAGGTCAACAGTATCAAAATACATGTGCATTTTTGCGAGCCATTGGTCAACTGTTCGGCGATTGTGTTGACTAGTGTAGGCTTCCAGAAGTTTGATGTCAAGTCTTTTAGATTTGGAAGCTTGAAGTAAACGGTAGAGGGCACATAGTTCAGTGTTTTCTACCTCTGGTGGAAATGAGTCCACATAGTCGTCTGGTTGCGTCACGTCATCCTGTGTATGTGTGGTACTGCGAGAATCTTGAAGTTGTTGGACTTTCTGGACCAAGTCGGAGATGCTGTCTTGAAGCGGGGAAATTTGAAGTTGCAGTAGTGTTTCGCCTTGTACGTTGACTTCAGGGGTCTTTTTTGGACTTGAGTCTTTGATCTCTAGAGAGGCTTCACGCGAGCGTTGCGACATATCGGAGATCCCTGTGAGAAAAGCGCGAACTTGCGCTCTAGTTTGTACCATTCCTGTAAGAAGATTTAGGCTACTCCCTGAGATTGCTCATGTTGGAGGGGGCAGGCGAGGCAGGATGGAACCACCTGTGGAGATCTGGTAAAGGAGGTCCTGTCTGAGGTAACATTGGTGATGCTGAAAGTGGTGTTACTGCTCGTGAGAGGACAGGAGTAGGTTGCAGAGTCCACGAATGTGAGAAGGGATAAGGAGCTGCTGTCGGAAGTGGAGGATATCCAGGAGAAGGAGTGCCTTCAGAGTGTAAATACTGTCTTGGAGAAGGTACAACCTGTATAGGAGGATATCTGGGAGCTGAAGGAGGTGGAGAGTACCCTGGAGATGTCGAAGGTGAGGGGTAAAATTCTCTCCAAAGATGGACAGCAAACTCTTGAGGAATATCGGGTTCTGGGTATCTTCGTGTCTCATGGAACACAACCTGGACTGTGCTAAGGAAGTAATGTAACTGAGGTGCCTCATGCAGAAGGTATAGGATGTGGTCCAAATCACTAGGAGGGCACGTGACACAGAAGACCCACGATGCCAAAGTTCCGAAATGGGCTGGTTGTGCAATCTGAACACGATATTGTGTGGTAGATGATGCGTGAGGTGTCCTTGAAATGCTGGGTGAATTACCAAGGGTTTCCATGCTTTAAGGGAGCGTCTTTCATTTGCTGTGATTTGATAATGACAAGAGAATCCTTAAAAGCAGAATGGAAAGACTCCACCTGGCAATGATTTAATTTGCCAAATTGTTGCGTAGAAGAGGCCTGCAGATTTCTGTCCGGAGGTCCATGTTGCAATGGGTTGCTAGGAGCAGATCTGGGCCTGGCTGGTCCGGATTGGAAAACAGGAACAAGGCGCATTTAACAGGCTGTCTTCATCGCGATAGGAGGGCTGAACCGCTGCTGAACTGGCAGGTAATGGTCGTGAAACAAGGGGGGGGGCAGGCTGTCAATGGCGAAACAGGTTGATGGCGAAACCAGGCTGCAGGCTGTCACTGGCGAAACCAGGCTGCCAATGGCGAAACCAGGCTGCAGGCGTCCAAGGCTGATTTGTGACCGAAATGGCAAGCTGACGCTGAATCTAGTGCTGCAGGCTGGCGAGGCTATCGCTGATCTGGCGCTGCAAGCAGGTAACCAGGGCCGAAAGACTGGCGAGGATAGGGCAGCAAACCGGCGAGGGGCAGGGGCTGCATATGGCGAGGGGGCAGGGCAGCAAACTGGCGAGAGGCAGGGGCTGCATATGGCGAGGGGGCAGGGCAGCAAACCGGCAAGGGCGGATGGGCTGCTTATGGCGAGGAAAGAGGGTAGATCCTGCGTGACCAGATTCCGTACGATCAAGGGAGGCGAGCCTGCATGACAAATCCGTACGGGCGTCAAAGGGTGCGTCCCTTTTTCGTTTGTGGCTGCCTAGGTTGGGTGGTTGCCCAAAAATTAAAGGGTGGGTTTATTTAACCCTTGGGTATCTAGGGTAGACCTAAGGTTTGGGGCTAGGTTTTCCTTTTTAACCCCTCTAGGTACCCTTTTTATAAGTGCTTGGTGCCTAAAAGGTGTGCCTATTCGAAGGGGTGTGACCCTTGGAATAGGTGCACCTTTTCATGAAGGGGTGTGTCCCTGTTTTTAAAAGGGGTGTCCCTACATGAATAGGTGTGTCCTTTTGTCCACGATGGGGTGTGTCCCTTGGGTGAGGAGTCGAGACTCTTCATCAAAAGGTGTGTCCGATGGTGGAAAAGGTGCGTCCCTTGGTTTTGGGACAGCCCAAGCACCTGAAAAGACATGATTTTTGTCGTGTCCATTCACATCAACTCGTGATGTGTGGGAGATGGAGAGGCCATAGATGACTTTAGGCAGGGTGGGCGCGAAAATTTTTTACGCTCATCCTCTCCATCTCTTCCATGCACAATGTGCACGGATATCCTTCTAGCGGAAAAGATGTATCAGACTGGCGCTAGAAGGTGGGGGGCATTTCCTACAGGCAGGAGCGAATTTTGCTCTGATACCACTGTAAGAAATCCTATTTATTAGAAATGTGCTAAGGAACAGAATGGAGACTGAAATAGCAGAGAACAAGGAATAATTGTATTGCTTGAGTGTCTGTAGTGTAGCTGTAGTGTGTCATCCATACAATTGGGCCTCTCTTATATAGAGAGTGAAGAGTCACACATGAAAAGGTGTGTACTCCAAAGTGTATGATCATGAAGAGGTGTGTACCCCTTGTGAAGGGTGTGCCCCTTGATGAGAGGGTACATTACAATAGGAATGTCTCTTGTGAAGGGTTGTGCCTCATAGGAAGTGTCCCGTCGAAAGGGCATACCCTTCCACAAGTGTCCATTCATTAAACCATCCATAAGTCTAGAAATAGAGAAAGGAATACGTCACAAATTGTGACAGGGAAGCCACTCTTGGATTGTATGAAAAGGTCCTCGCAGAATTGGCAATGCCACTAGTAGATGGGTCAAACTGTAGGAGAAGATGATCATAAGCTATCGCATAGGGGTCAAATAAGGTTGTCTACTCTTGCCAACTCTTCAGTTTATTCAAGGATGAATTAGAAGATTGGATGAGAGTAGTGGAGACGGAGCACAAATTGGCAACGCTACTAGTAGATGGGTCAAACTGTAGGAGAAGATGATCGTAAGCTGTGAGATAGGGGTCAAACAAATAAGGTTGTCCCCTCTTGTCAATTATTCATTTTATTCAAGAAGATTGGATGAGCGTATTGGAGAGGGAGTACAAATTGACATGTATGACTTACTCCTACTCTCTATACAGATGATGTAGTTCTCTTTGCAAAATAAAAAAGGACATACAAACACACATAGATGCATTATGTACATTCTGCCAACACTTAAGATGGAATTGAATATTGCAAACACAAAGGTCATGGTAATCGGAACAAGAAACAGCCAAATGACCTTTACATTCGAAGGGGATGTTACAGGGAGATAGCCTCACTCACTCTCTCTCTTGCTTACTTGTTATGTGCGTGGATCGTATCTGACGTGTGCTTAGGCACACAGGACTAGATTTGATAGCGTGGGGAGGCTAGGGGCTAGGCAGGGTTGCAAGGGCAATGGACAAGTTAGGGTTCTTGCTATTTTTAGTAGCACTAGGCTCTAGCCTATATAAGGAGCCTAGGGGTTCAGTTTTCAGTCACACACGTTAGAGAAGGTCTAGCTCTTCCATGCTAGTTTAAATCCTGGATTGTGTTGCAGACGTGCACTTGCTTTCTAGCGTCGCCCAGATTTCCAATGTAGTCTTGAGGCCCTATGGGTTCCTCTTGGTGGTATGGGACGCCAGGATGGTTTTGGACTGGTTGGATGTAGATGTTCGTGCCAACAGCCCGACCCCTGGCTCGGGGGGATGCTCGGATTCTATGGGTCCTGGACCCGTGAGCATCATGGTTGGGTGGTGAGCATGCCTACACCTCTCTTTGTGGTTCTATGATCTATTGTTGTGCTTGTGTACAGGTCCGGATTCCGAGGAGTGATCGTGGTCGTGTCAGTTGGTATCAGAGCCAACGCTTGGAGGGGAATTTGTTGTAGGTGATGGCGATTTTATTAGTCTCTTCCATTTGCATGCAAATTCTGTTTTTGCACTGCTCTTGGCTAGGAATTGCTAAGTTTCGTCAATTAGGTGGGGATGATGTGTTATCTGTGTGTGGGAGGATGAGTACCGGCTAGGATTCGAGATTGGTGCCTGATAGGAAGGGAGGTAGTCAGTCTCATTGGAGAGGAAGGGGCGAGATTGATGGAAGTTTGGCATGTTATTTCAGAAGGTGTCCGGAAGATGAATTTTAGGGTCGGAGGTGCGATTTTGTTGGGAGAAGAGGCTCAGGGTGGAGATTTCTGAGGTGCTATTGGATGTAGGCGCCTACCATGAGAGAAGGGGAGATCTCCATCAGATAGAGAGATGGCAAAAAGCAACCTTGCTTTTCTGTCAGAGTAACCCCCAAGGCAAGCATCCAAAATTGGCTGGCTTCGCTTTTCCAAAAGCTTATGTTTACCCTCTAAACAGGCACTCTCTAGTTTTGTAAACTACTCGGTGCTTTCTATCAATTCAGACAACGGATTTTGCAGAGGCATTTGAACGAGTTGATTGCGAGTTGCTAAACACATATACTTGAACTTAAGAGTTTGCAATTAAGCTGGAATTAAGACTTATACAGCTTAAACACAAAGTGACATCATTGGAGAATGCAATATGATTGAGGGGCCAAGACGGCCCCCCCCCCTTATCCAGGCTCACTTTATTCTTGAAAATGGAGATACAAGACCAAGGTGCAATGCACCTTCCAAACTGATGAACTCAGTGAAAACCTAGGACCTAGATACAAGACTCAAGAGCATATGTACAATTCAACTCTTGGCTTGCCCAATCCACAAGGAAGAAGCCTGCAACAATCACCACTTACATCCAACATTAGAGACAAGCACTAGTTTCTAGAAAGATAGTAGAAACAACATGAAAATAGTGCTGTAAATGAGATAAACTTGACAATACAAGCTCCCTTCGTGACTTGACCCTTTTGTAGATGAAGTCCTTGATGCCTCTGAAGCTACCTTGGGTGAGGAGAGTGTGGAAATGGGGCTGGAATGAGAACAGCTTAGAAAAACAGCCTGTAGGCTAGAGAGAGAGAGCTTTTATGGAGTGATAGCTGTAGAGAGAGAGTGCCAATGCTGATCCCAAGGGAGGAGATGTAAGAGAGGAGCTGCTGCTGTTCCAGAGGTGCACAGAAAGGCAGATTTCTGCAAGGGAAATGGGCTGGAACAGTAGAGAGAGAAATTCTGCAGTAGAGAGAGAAAGACTGCAGCAGGAGAGAGAAAGGGGCTGTGGCTGCTCCAGGCTAGGCGAAGGAGAGAGGATGCTGCTGCTGTTCCAGAAGAGCTGAGAGGGGGCAGATTTCTGGAGAGGAGGGGCTGGAACTGTAGAGAGAGAATGTGCTGTTGTAGAGAGAGAAAGTGCTGCTGAGGTGAGAGAATGGCCTGGGGAGAAGCTGGCTGCACCCAAGGAGCTGGAGAGGTTCTGCTGCATCATCCAAGAGAAGAAAAGTGACGAAATTTTCATGTGTGGAATGAAGGGGAGAGGCCTTCTTTTCTAGGCTCAGCCCCCCCCCTAGGCCTAGAGTGGAAGGTGGACACTTGTCCCAGATTTTTGGTGGGCTGCAGTCCCAAAGAGGACAGCCCACAACCTGCCCCAAATCTACCAGATTTGGGGCCAAACACTTGGCCTGCATGCCCTGCCACTTGCCATGCATGCTGCCACATGTGTGGGACAGGTGGACTGACCTGCCAGCTCAGATTCCATGTGGCAGTCTGCCACGTGTCAGCTGCCACGTCACTCCCAAAAACCCTAAAATTTCAAAGTTGTCAGAATTTAATTCTGATCGCACCCACGGGTTCCTAACAGCTTAGACTATCTATTGACGTACTCTAAGGTCATAATTGAGCCATACTGAGCTCATTTGTTTGTCGTCTTATCTTGTATCTCCATTACTCTTGGCATGCTGCCAGGCCCACACCCAAAGCTCAGGGAACATTCTCTTGAATGGTTCCTAGGTCGGTATGCAATCTGTGCATTTGATTGGTCCCATGTTTGGGTACTCAGGTGGGGTGTGGTTCCTAGATGTTCCTCTCAAAGAGAGGCCATCACTCTTGTGGGTCACTAATGCCCATAACCCCAAGCAAGGGGGTCCACCCTCAAATGCTAGACCTAGTCCGCATTGTCCGTAACTAAACAGTAGGAAAACATTTCATTTCTTAATAAGCATACTATTGAAAAACAAAAAGAAATAGTACCAAGCAAGTGGATACATGTTGAAGCAGGATGACAAGTTTCGAGGCATACAGCCCAGGATTTGCTAGTGCCAAGTGGGTCGAACATTCAGTTTCCTGCTCTTCTTGCTCTCCCTGCCTCCTACCACTCAGATGCCACTTAGTCGCCATCTTTTTCCTCTGGTTCACAGTCGCTTGGCTGTTCGGCCTATTCTTCACTTTGCTGGTGCATTCACCTCTCTGTTTGGGACAGCTCGTTGGCTGTTTGGACTGCCAGATTATTCACCCAGCTGTTTGGCTTCACGTTCACCCCACCAGCCGTTTGCTCAGCCAATTTGCAGATAGGGCAGTTGCCAGCTGCTTCTGCTAGCTGCCTTGCTGTTCCAGATCTCAACCAGCTTGTGCGCTATCCCCTTCCCTCTCCAATCGTCAAATCTGACAGGTTTTTGCAGTTACGGCCTCTCTTCTCTGGGGTATTCGTCTTGCTGTGTTATATCATGGCTGATGCAAACAATCTCACTTTTTCAGACCAACATGTAGCAAATTCGAGCCAGCCTTCTTAGATGTCTGATAGGGAAGTCGATATGGATAACTATGATGTTTATGTAGATCTGGTTACCAAAGATGCCTTCAACCAATTCATAACAGGTTTGGATGCAAAATTTGAGGTATTGAACTCGAATCATGAGCAATTGTTTCAGCAAATCACTGCCATGCAGACTCACCTTCAGGCTTTGACTCACTTGGATGCGATGCCTTCGGTTCTTGGAGTGAACATAACTCTAGCTCAGTTCTCTAGGGAACATAAGGATCGCAAGAAGGAAGTAGCTGATACTTGGCTTTATAAATGGCAAGTACACTTCAACTTTCACCCCTATTCTCATGCCAAAAGAATTCAGTTAGCAGTTGGATACCTAGCAAGAAAGGCTCTTCTCTGGTGGAAGGAATTGAGGCCTCAGCCATCCTCTTGGGTAGAGTTTGAGGAAGCTCCTAAATCTGAATTTCTTAAGAAGGAAGATGATTATGATATCGTGGCCAAGTTAAAGGCTTTGGATATGACAAAGCAAAAGATGACTTTTGAGACATACCTACAGAAACTCAGGGATCTCCAGACTCGTGCTACAAAGATGGATACTGCTACCCTTTTGGGTTTCTTTGTAGCCGGACTACCTGATTCATATATGTTGTAGGTAAAGAATAATAAAAGCTCTACCTTGAAGGAGGTCATTCACTTTGCGCGCATATATGATGATACCATGGCCTTCACCATGAAATTAGCTGCACCTGAGACGCATGAAAGAACAAAAGAAACTTCTTTAATTCAGCTTCTAGCTGGGAGAAGTGAAATATTCAGATGTCCCTTCTCAAAAAAAGTAGAAACCGACTAAATGTAGCAAGGAGCGCTTCCTTCGATCGCTTCAGCTTCGGAAGAAAGGACGATGTTTTATTTGTGAGGAGCGTGGGCACACTCAGGCTGACTAGTCAAAGAAGCCAGGACCCTCATGAGGACACTACCAAAGCTCAAATCAGGACAACCTCCAAAGTCAAAGACAGTTGCTCAGACTACTTTAACATGTATTTTTGTTAAGATCCTCACACGTCCTCATTCTTGTGATTGTTCTATTAATAATTCCCTACGAGGTGCAGCTTCAGTTGTGAAGCAGTTTTGGGATCACAAGGTGCATCGACTTCCAATCAGGATTCAAGCCTATGAGGATATTTTGGAGTGCTATGTTATGCACTTGGATGTAGACTTCTTTATTGGGCATCGAATGGCTTAGAACCCATGATGTCTAATTTGGTTGGAAATCGCATACTCTCTCTTTTGCACAGAGACACCCATCTCACGGTACAGTGTGATGATATGCATCCCTTCAAGGGATGCGATTCAAGCTCGGAATATATTAAAAAAACTTCTTATGATGCGTTTCAATGTGTTTTGATTCCATTCTCTTCATTTGTTGTATCTATGTGTGATACGAATGATTTAAGTGTGGTTGAACATATTGAATTAAAGAAGTTGTTAAACGATTTTAATGATGTATATCCCGAGCAACCATTGGACGGGTTATCTCTAAAACGGGCAGTGAATCATCGCATAGATTTTGTCGTAGGCGCTCAACGTATAAGTATACCACCTTACATGATGAGCCAGTTAAAGGAGGACGAGTTAGCTCAACAACTCAAAGAATATTTGAAGTTGGCGTATATATGCCCGAGCAAACCACCTTGGGATGCTCCCGTTCTTCTGAGGAAAAGAAGGATGGTTCTTGGAGAATGTGTGTGGATTATAAAAGATTGAATAAAGTCACAATTAAGAACAAGTATCCTCTCCCTCGTGTTGATGACCCAATTGACAGATTGGCTGGAGCGAAGTATTTCATTAAGATTGACTTACGTATTGGCTACCACTAGATTCGTATTTATGTGAAACATATTGAAAGGACAGCCTTTTGGACTAGGTATGCTCATTATGAGTTTCTCGTATTACCTTTTGGATTGACCAATGCTCCCGCAACCTTCTAGCAGATGATGAATGACTTGTTCCGAGAGTACTTGGGCAAGTTTGTTGTCGTGTTCTTGGATTATGTCGTAGTTTACAGCAAGACTGTAGATGAAACCAGCATTAACAACGTAAAGGGTGGTAGGATCCACTTAATTACAGCATACAGAGTAAATTGACAAATAATTGTGCACCACAGATAAAATCACAAGGGAGCTAGAGTGCTCCTACTTAGATACAAGGACACTGATTGGCCCCAAACGTTGGCGCCCCTTGTGGTATTTATTTAACATTCATTTGAAGCCAAGCGGCTGATTACAAAGGTCTATGGGAAGCTTCACCACAGGCAACCAACGCTCGTAGACTCTCTGTCCAGCCCACCCTGTAATTCCTTGCTCAACTCCAAATGGTGAAATGACATCCAATTACTAGACAACCCTGTGTCCTCAGCCAACCAAAGCATGCAACAGAGACCCCAAAAGCATCCACTGTCTGTGCCACACCTGCAATTGCACAACCAAGTGCCCAACCAGCCAGACACGGATGCACAACTGCAAGACAGCTCCCACACAGCTAGTTTTTGGTGCAATTAAACCAAATCGCTATCCCAAAACAGGTCAAATTCAACTTGGAGCCTTCCTGGCCACAAACCACTGCATAAATCCACCTTCCCTGCGAGGAATCAATTCCAAGCGCAAGCCAGCAACAAGGCCAGGAACGGCAAAAGCAGGCAAAGAGAAGCCTTCCTTCGCCAAGAATCCTCTGAAAACAGGTCACCGGGGCTGGAAAACCCTAAATCCAGCGAGAAACAGTAGATCCAGCACTGGCCTGGCCTAGAAACAGCTTAGGAGAAATCTTCCAAGCTTGGAGAACAGCAAAACCAGCAACAACAGCCCAAAAAGCAAGCAAAAAATAGGTCGAAATCCTTCTAGACACCTCCTGTTCAGCTAGAAACAATTCGCAGCACTTGGTAGCAGCCCCTGGACTCAGTTGCAAAATCCCAGACAGGCTCCTGGTCAATTACGATATCACCAGGCAAGCTCCTGGGTAGCTCCTAGCAGGTGGCGACGCTCCCTGACAACTTCTGGAAGGCTCTGGTAGGTGGAAAATTTCTCTTGCAGCTCTAGCAGGCTGTGGCAAACCTTGAAATCTGATCTAGCTCCTTCTGGGGCTGTTTCTGGCCTTCTAGATCGGCCCCTGTGCTAAAAATAGCAACTTTTAATTGCACCACTCTTTTGGCCCCCTATTGCACACTTTGGCCTTAGGAATTAATTGCTTAGTAATTGGGTGCACATTCACAATTTCCAAGGGCCCACTAGGGAATTTTAATTCCTAAAGTCTCGCACACATGACCGGATCCTCACGCCCCAGAGGCTCAAGGCAGTCACGCGCAAATTACGGGAGTCGCGAATCAAATGTCCCATAATTTCACGTCCTCGTGACAGTAGAGGACCATATTGGTCATCTCAGCATCATCTTAATTTTATTAAGACATAATAACTTGTATGATAAGCTTAGTAAAATTGATTTCTTTATGAAACAGATCATTTACTTCGGACACAAGGTTTCTCGTGAAGGTGTCAGCGTTGATGAAGATCGTATTCAAAAGGTTTTGACTTGGCCTATACCTTAGAAAGTGAAACAACTCGGCTCTTTCCTAGGATTTACTGTCTTTTTACGAAAATCAGTTCGTGATTATTCTAAAATCTTGGTCCCCTTGATGAGTGTATTGAAGGGTGATGGCCGTAGGTCCACTCAACCTATTACTTGGAATGAAGATCTGAACAAGGTTTTTGATACTTTGGAAAATTGTATCAAGAGTGCGCTTGTTCTAGCGTTGCCTGATCCTACCTGGCCTTATGTGCTAGAGGCCGATGCGAGTGATTATGCCATCGGGGCAGCATTATTCCAAGAGGGTCAACCTGTAGCTTTTGAGAGTAAAAAGCTAGATGATAGTCAATACCGTTGGCCTACAATGGAAAAGGACCTTTATGCAGTGGTATATGCTCTCAAGATTTGGAGACATTATCTGTATGGTTGTATTGACTGATCATCAGTCTCGATTAGATATGTGTAAAGGAGATGATTCGAGGGGAAGGAAGGCTCGGTGAGCAGAATTAATGTGAAGGGGAGTATGTCATGTGCGTGGATCGTATCTGATGTGTGCTTAGGCATACAGGATTAGCTTTGATAGCTTGGGGAGGCAAGAGGCTAGGCAAGCTATTCTCTCCCTCACTACAAAGGGGTGAACTAGAGACTACTGAAGACTAACTGAAGGGCTGGAGGGGCTGCTGGTCTGCTGCAGTTTTCTGCTGCCCTGATCTTGGATGCTGCTGGTGGCTGATGGCTAGAGCTCATTGAGGAAAATGAGGAATGAGGGCCAAAGGCTGCCCTTTTATAGGGCCCTTTGGACCCTGAAATAGCCGACTGGAGCAGGCTGCTGCCACCGACTGGGACAGGCTACTGCCCGACCTGCAAATCCACAACCTGCCATGTGGCAGCCGCCACATGGCTGCTGATGTCATCGCACCAGTTGCTGATGTGGCGTGACTCCTGCTGTCAGTCTGCGTGTCCCTGCTTGCGTGGCTGCTGATGTGCTGCTGCTCTGGCTGCCTGCGTGGCAGCTGATGTGGCTGCTGCGCTGGCCGCCTACATGGCAGCTCAGCATGTCCACAGGCTGCATATGCCCGTGACAGGGGAAACCCTAGGAGAAGTCGACCTACAAATATCTGGCACTTGAGTTTGAGAGCAATACAACTACAGGTGGAATGCATGCGTGGAAAGAATTGGTTATGGGAATTTGAAAGCCTTATAGAATTTCCAAAACAAATGCAAGAAAGCACACTGATGGAGCTGGGAATTGAGGAAGTTCCTAAACACAATACTTGTTCAAACGGTGGTCCTCTTATTGATGCCCAGCTTGGGCATTTAGAAAGGAATAGAAGCAATTCACAAAAGGTTTGTCACAGGAGGCAATGAGCAAACCCCCTATCCCATCATACTAGCGAAGACAGGATTGCAAAGGAGAAGCTCTGTGTCAGTACATAGCATACCTTCAGAAGGTAGAGAAGACTCCTGCACAAGGCCATGGACACAACAAAAAATATAGGATGGCACAGAGAGGGGCTCAAGTGGATGGAGCAATGGGGGCTACGTCCCAGAGGATGAAGGGGAAATCAGAGAGCTAGTCATGTAGAAATGCTTTTTATGGCAGGTTCCAGAACAAAAATGGAATTTAACAAGCAACGAGTATAATGAAACACAAGAATACTTGAGGGAAGATATCTCAATGTTTGAAAGGCATATAATCTGCAGAAAACGATGTAGAGGTGGAAAAAGTCAGATGGACTGGACCAAACTTTTGAAGGGAAGTGAGAATCTAAAAATCTGCCCAACAGGAGAACTTACATACACACTCCTTCACTGTGGAGGAAAACAGTCAGTGAAAGATACAGGGAAAAGTACAGCAGCAATGCCCTAGGCCTAAGAGTCCTTATGAGTTAACCAGCCAAGCAACTGGGTGCATACTTGAAGGAAATTTTTGGACACTGCAGTAAAATTCTGGACATGGCCGACCAGCTGGCCAAGCACATACTAACAATATAAGAATTTTAGAAAATTGTAGCAGATGGATGTAAAGAGCTAATACCATTTTGATAGTGGTTTCTAGTTCCATAGACTTGTTGGGTCTCAAGCGGACTTTAATACAATCCTATCATATCATCATAACATCTCTCTCTCTCTCTCTCTCTCTCTCTTCCCCCCCCCCCCCCCACCCCCCCCTCTTTGTTTCCCTTTTTCCTCTGACATGAGAGGAACTACTCCCAGCATGGTGTTTCTTTCAGTTCATTCTGTTCTTAGTTTCAGGTTATCAGTAGTAGTTTCTTGGAGGTGTGATAGACACCTCAGCTCCCCCATGAGGGGTGTACTCTTATGTTGATTTTCACTTTCTCTGGTCTCAATAGGATTTTTTGGCCTTCCGCAGACATTAATAAATCTTTTCTTTCCTCTCTTTTCCCTTAATCCCCCACCCCTCGCCTCCTCCTTCGCCCCTTTTCAGCATATCATTTTTTCTTGTGCAACATTCCATGCTAACTAAAATTTCTGCATCCAGGAACCATCCAATGAGATTTATAAGAGGGCGTTGGAGATGTCAGGAAAGGTACTAAGAATAGATTTGCTCTGTTCATATTAGGTGGCATTACTTGTTCAGACTCACCAGTACCAACTGTAAAGCTCCAAATGCTTGCTAAAGCCTGTGTTGGGTCTTCTTCTTACTGTGCTTTTTATATGCAGGCCCCAGATTTGCATCAAGAGCTTCAAAAACAGTTGAGCTCTCAGCAAGGCATGCTTGGTGCCACATCAGGACGCACAATGGGGGGTTCGGCCAAGGTACTACATAGCATTGCTGAAGTTAGTCATGTCTTTTCTTGTGTTTAAAAAAAGGATTGCTGAAGTTAGTCATGTCTTTTGCCCTTTTCATTTCTTTGTGCATTTCATTGCAGGGACCAAAAAAGAAAAAGAACAGCGATTTTAAGTATGATGTTCTTGGTTGGATTGTCCTTGCTGTTGGAGTTTGTGTGTGGATTGGAATGGCAAAGTCATCTGTGCAAAATACACCTTCAAACCTGAAATAAGAAGCCACGTTTTAGTCCATTCAAAAGCTAATGTGAAATTTTTGTCTTTTGGTGTAATTTCCCAGCTCTTTTCCTCGTATGAGGAGTATAATGGCTCGAAACTGCTTCAGAAGCCTTTCTTCGTGCTTTTGTTTGTTTAGCTAGTATAGTTGCTTTCCATGATGTGGGAATAATGTATTCTACATATGTATATTTGTAAAGACAGTGCTGCGTCCAATCTCACTGCTGTGCATTTGACAAAAGGAGATCAGCTACAATCTGGGTTTTTACTTTGTGCTTTAATGAGGCCCATTTGCTTAGCTAGTAGAGTTGCTTTCCATGATGTTGGAATGTAACATACATGTACATATTGTATACACAATGCTGCTTCAAATCCAACTGCTGCGCATTTGAAAAAAGGAGAAGCTACATTCTCCTTCGATTTCTAGACGTGCATTTTTAAAACACAACTACATCTTCTAAGTATTTTTCTTGGAGTAGTCAAAAGGGATTGGTTAATAATGAGGAGTTTGCTTTTTTTCTATAGTACTTTTATGTAAATGATACTAGGACTCGGCGGACTCTTTCTTTTCCTTCCCCATTGATAAAAGCTTCAAAGACTAAGCAAGTAAAACCTTCATGTCCATAAATTTGAGTCATACCCTACTTATGGTCCCTAACGACATATGTGATGTTTAAGCATATGATTCAAATACTGACATGACTGCATCATGAGGTCAAGGAATAGACCTATGCTTTGTTGATAGATATATGTGCAATGATGTAATGATTGCCTATTATACTTAGCAACTATAGCTAAGTTTAGCTAGGAGTATTATACTCTGCTATTGTAGTGGGTCCGAGTGGCTTTTACTTAGATATGAATTGTGGAATAGATACTTTTCGTGAATGCCTTGTCAAAAGAATTTTCTAGTATGAGGTGCTTCTCCCATATGTTTAGGTGTTTGCCCTTTTGATCTGCTCGATAATTGGCACAAAGACAAAATTAACAAGAGAGTACATGATGTTCTCGAGAGCAATGCCTTAGGGAGTTGCGTCATCGCGATTTTTTGGGGGAAATTTTAGTGTATTGAAATTATTAACATTACTTACCAGAGTGTGGAGTTTAATTCTCCCTTTCTTTAAAAAAAAAAAAGGGCGGTGATAATCTATTTTAAATATTTGAAAAAGTACCTTTTGGGAAGAAGTTGAAGCTTTCGGTTTCGATGTAAAGTTTGTTTTAATAGCTTAGTACACTTAGGAAATTGTTTGCTTTTGGCTTTGCATGTGAAAGTGCCCATGTATCAATGTAGTAGGAGGTGGTACTCATATGTACTTGTACACTCTTGTTTCTTAATAATTAACACAATACCTATGTATTTTGACAATATATGCACATTGTCATATGTGGATTGTTGTATATGTACACTTTGGGCAATTTCTTTAATTTGAAGAGCCAATAGATAGAATATGATGTTAAGTGGCGGCCCGACTTTAGAAGAGTGACATATCCTTTGGGAAGAGAAGGAAAGTAGAGAGAGAGAGAGAGAGAGAGAGAGAGAGAGAGAGAGAGAGAGAGTATTATTGTTAATTGTAGAGTAAAATACATCAATTTGGGACCAAGAGTGCATTCGTAGTGGTTTTGAGCTTGAAACCCAAAACTAGGAATTCAAAGCTTGAAATCTAAAATGGAGATCGTAGAATCTCCAAATTTCAATATCAAAATTATTTAAATCTCTGGAACCTAAAAATAGAGTCCTTTGCTTGCAACTTGGAATTTTGAGCTTGTAATTTGAAAACTCAGAAATCATTATCTGAAGCGTGAAATCATTTTAAAACCTAAGACTTAGAATTCATTCAAAATCCAAAGCCAACTATGATCTATGGTATTCTATTAGAGTAATCGCAATCAACGATAAATGTAAGCATATGTTGTTAATTCCTTCATTTAAGTTCTCTTGTTAACATTGATTAGTTCTTAGAAAGAAATTGACTCTATCTTTCGTTTTAAATTGGGAAATGGAATAGCTTAATGATCTATCGGTAGTATTTTGAATAATACATTTTAGTCTCTCTTGATTTTTGGCATAAGCAATATGCTTGTTTTAACAATAAGATAATTTGTCAGCTCACTATAAAGAAGGTCTTGAATGAATTTTTTATTTAGTTTGGAGGGTATCATTTATATATTTATTTCTTATTGTGCATTTTAAATGTTATGATGTAGAGATTCATATTTATGTTTCTTTACATTCGATATTTACGAAAGTGTTTATTATGTAGTATGCTTGCTTAATCATATATGTAACATGTATTTAACTTCGCCATTTAGAAAGGCAAGTGGTATGCAATATAAATGGGAAGTCCAATAAGCGATAGTTGTCTCCAAAAGCAATTTCTTATTGCAACGTTTGTCCAAATATGATCTAATTGTGATTCGTGATTTGTTGAAGGACTTGAGTTCATTGAGTGCATGCAGTGTTCTTGCATTAGCTTGATGGGTCGTGCTATTTGAGAGTTTTGTAGCAAATCAATAACAAAAGTTGAATCGTTTAGAGCCTTTGTTTTGAATATTTCTTTCTAAGCGTCATCAAATACAGAGCTATAATAAATATAGAATGTCTATAATTGGTTGAAAATTAGTTGTGATTATCTGAAGTCTAGTCTTTGTGATCAAATATTGTTTAAATAGATTGATATTTTTTCAGTATAGCAACATCCATCTTTTATCCTATCACATGATGTTTTGAACGATCTAAGTTGTATTGTGGAGTTTTTGATCATATTTCATATAAGCATAATCCTTCTAAATATTTATGTAATAAGCGGGATTTGCATAATGATATGTGTGTTCATATTTTTCAAGAGATGGTACATAGAATTTTCCGTGCGGATGTCGTACTTCTACACATCTATAAGGTTCAAAATGTTTTAATTTAAGTGGTTTGAGAAGGAATAGTTGTTCTTTAGGTCGTACTCTTGATAGTGCTATGTATGTAACTCCGTGATTTGTGTTTTGTCGTATTCGAACAACTTTACAAAAAGGAAAAATTGGTGTCCATTTTATGTGTACATTTGGAGCATATAGATGTTTTGCTTGATAGTGGGTATTTTTCCCAATATTTTTTCATTTAAAGTAGATCTGTATCCTTGTGGCTAAAATATATTTATTGTTCGTTTGAATAATCCATCAGCTTGATTTACTAATCCAACTACACTAATGTAGTTATATCTACATAATTAAACTAGCATACCTTTTTTAAGTTTTAATTCAGTATGTAAACCTTGAATTATATTGACATCTTTGCTTTTGAATTTGTTCAATATTTTTTATATCATCTCATTGGATCTTTAAAAATTTTCTCTAATAATGGGTTGACCTGAAGCTTTAATCCTATGTCAATTAGCTCTTTGTAATTCCCTACTATTTGTCGTAAAGTTGCTTTTGTCATTGGTTTAAACATTGTGCCTTTTTTTACATAATTGGGAAGAATTATTCAGTATGTTCTTGTGTCTTATGCTAATGTTTTTTATAAATAATGTTCTTGTGTCTTCTGAAAAGTTTGCAAATAATAGTTGTGTGCTTTTTGATCTTATTGAGATTGTCATATTTTAAATTTTGTAAACACCTAGATTGTCTTGACAAAAAGTGTTAAGTATATCATCTTTTATCTCTTCATATAAGTTCACCATAGAAGATCTATGGAATAAAATGTATATTAAAAAAAAAGCATTCAAGTTTATTATTTAGTCTATACATTTATTTGTGTCTTTTTTGTTAAAAAGTAAAAGGCTAGCTTCTATTAATAGAAAGGGGGGTTCGTCCCAAGAAAAAACCCATACAAAAAGGTGGCCAATAGAGGGGCCAAGCTCAAGGCCAGTGCTCAAAAAGCAGGAATAGATACCAACAAGGTTACACCTTCATAATAGCAACCACATTAGGCAACTAGCCGATAACACCATCTCGTTTGGCTACCACCTTGGAAGCATCTGCAATATGAGATTTCATCGCACCGATAATCTACGACTTGCTTATATCCCACATTCGAGGATTACTCGAATATTTTCTGATTTCTCACCACCCACATAGCATTGCAAATAGCACCATGGACATATAGCCAACAAGCCTTATCAGTCATTCGTCGATGAGTAGCCTGAGGCATCTCCAAGTAGTACTAATTTTAATTTATTCCAGATAGAAAATTGAGATGTCATACCTGAATCTCTGATGGCCACCTCAATCCTTTGACCAAACCCATATGGAGGTTGGGCAATGCCACATCAAATACTGAATAAATTCCAACGCTTTCCCATAAAGAGGATAGTACGGATTCACTGAAATCTTTTAGCCAACTTGGCTCTAAGTGGGCCATTGCTGGATCATCTTCCATAAAATGAAGCTAAACCTCCCAATTCTACAACCTTTCCAAATGTCTTTAAGTCTCCTCATCCACCAACCTTGAGTTCTACGCAAACCCCATTTCTTGTTTAATTCAACTGCCATAGGCTGATCCCCCATTAAGCATTTGTATATAAAAACTTTCCTCAGCTGTATATTACCCAAAAACTAGAGCTGAATTCTTAAACCTTTAGCCAAGATACAATTCAAAGGCCACTCCTTACGGATAAGCCTCATGACTTGATGCAAAATAAATGTTTCCTTAACATTAATTAAAACTAACAACTAATTTCTCCCAAATGGATCCAACAACCCTTACTAGCATGACAGATCTGTTCCCAATGCATGAGACCCTTTCTAAGCATACTTCAAGCACATTGCTTTTTAAATAGGCCACCAAACAACCATTAATCATGATCGACTCCCCTAAACTCACGTCACCCCTAAAACCACCTGAGCCTTTCCAGGAGCAATTGCCTCTATAAGCATCTTCCATACAGAGACCAAACCAACAACAAGATTAGAGCTCTGCACAGTCATGGGAAAATTGGAAATTTAAATATTCAACTTCTTACATTTGAAGTAATTTCAGTTGATAGTCCATCTGCAACTTTAAGTATGACATGTAAATTTTTAGCCTTGGAACCTGCCACCATCTTCTAAAATAGTAATAGTGATAATTCCAATAAGATGATTGTAAATGGATTTAAAGATTTTTGATATTGTAGTATTCTCAAAGAAACATACATAAATGGTTCTAAGTGGAAGAACAATAATTTACATATTGCATGAGACCTGCCTTATTCACCTTTGTCATATATGGACTTTCTTGGATTTAGGAAGAAATTCTTAGTTCTCATAAAATTGCCTATTATATACTTTTGGAATATTATCCTTAACTTTTATGATTTGTAGTTTTGTGGTTTATTTTTTATCGGGGAGTCACTATGTGTAACTCTATACACATGTGTGTTGAAGACCTATTTGTAAAACCCCCTATTTGTGAATTTTTCATTAGTAAAATGCACCCTTTTTCTATTCAATTTGTCCCCCCCCCCAAAAAAAACCCTTTTTACGACACCCTTCTCTAAGTGAAAATGTGATAAAAATTGAAATTAAATATATCCCTCTATTGAATTCACATGATATTTATTGAGTGACCCCCCCCTCCCCCCCCCCCAAAAGTTGTTTTTTCCATATCGATAGTGTTTGAAGAATTGGCATCATCTTTTGCTTGTAATTGAGTCATTGCATTAGTGATTTTGCCAAAGTAAATAGATTTACTTAATTTTTTATGACGTGAAGGACTTAGATTTTGGTTGATTATTGAGAAATAAGAAATATAAATTTGATTATCTTAGAATTATAAATTATGGTAATCAAAATATTTTAAAGTTTCAATATGATATATACACATAATAGAAAATATATTTCACGTGCTTATTAAGAATATATATCTCTCTCTCTCTGAATTATGAAATATAAGTTCTAGATTGATATCATTTTGAAATGATACCTACATTAATTGAGTTTTTTAAAAATAAATATGCTGTGCATGCACCCTAGCAAAACTTGTTCCAAACTAACACATTCATTTGGATAGCATTTCATCAAGATTTTTTGATAGAGGATAAAGCTCACATAGCCACATTGCAATAGATCAAAAATCTAGATATTTGCTCAAATAACTAGCGTACAACATAGCAACCTAAAGCCGCTAGCCATAGGATTGTTATAACAAGTTGTCCAATTGACATGTAAATCTCTTTTGCAATCAAGGAAGTTTTTAGAAGAAACATGAAGAGGATCTAGATTCGAATGACCCTCCATCGAATGTAAGGACTTCCCCTAGTTAATGATTATTTTTCGCACAGATTTACCACTAGTAGTGATATCTACCATATAGTTGGATGCATTCAAATCATTTTGTGTGAAATGATGTGAATACAAATGTATGCTAATCATCTATACAATAGTGAGGACATTGGCAAGCCAAGCGGATCGCACAAGAAGCTTTCTCCACTCTCCTTATATTTTGCTCATTATGTAAGCGATACTTGCTACTACTTTAGACAAAAATAATCAGGCATTTTCTTCTCATTTAGCATCACTTGTGCTATTTTTGCGATATGCCTATTCTTCCCTTCTGAAACCCCATTCTATTCAAGGGAAGTGGTGACTCTTGTATGAGTATTTTCTCTAATTTCCTTCCTATATGCATTGCTTTTTTTTTTTTCTCTTGAAGTGTCTAACCATCTCACTTGTATGTTTCATAAAATAGACCCATACATTCCTTCGTGTGATCATCAATAAAGCTCACATAGAAGTGGCATCCACAAATAGAAGGAACTTTGTTATTCCACACATATGAGGGATCAATTCTAAAGCTCTCTTGCTCACATTAGTGTTTTGTGGAAATGCATGTCTGGCTAGCTTGCCTAGTTGCATACCTTATGCATTCCATCAACTTTGAATTTAAGAAACTTGCAATAATATTTTGTGTTTGCATAGGTATTAGCCCTTGACTATTCATGTGCCCAATACTCTCATGCCATATTTCAATATTTGGAATGACAACTCTTCCATGCACAAACATAGCAGCATGCAAGTTTAGGCCCATATCAACATCCAAGAGGAATCTAAGGTAGTAGTCTACCATTTTATTTGCCTTTTGAAACCAAGCAACACTGATTTAATGAAAAAATGTATATAAGTGACATGAGTTGATAGCTTGAAGTTACAATTGGCTCACAACAAGTACAACCCAAAAACCAAAATGCAAACAAGAGAAAGAAAATGAAGATGATACTTTAGTTATGGACTAAGAGTTTATTGGGGTCTGTGAAGTCTCAGATCAGAGTTCCTTGCCATCTCAGTATAGATAGCCCATTTGTTTTCCTTTTTGTTTGCCTTTGCCTTTGTAAGCTCTGAGGTTTTGCTATTTAGCTGCGTTTTTGTGAGTTCCTCTACAATATGCACTAGAAGTACTTTCAAGTTTTTGGACTATCAAAGAATCTGTGCTCTTTCCTCTCTTATACTGAAACTGAGAATTCTGTGAGCTCCTTCTTGACCAATGTCAAAATTTTGCATCTCACCAATCTAAGTTTTTTGAAGGCTTCATTCCCAATATCTTCTCCTATATTCTATTTGTCAGATAGTTGTCCTCTAATCTTGATTTTCTTTGAGTTGAGCTACCTTTCAACTTGCTTCTTTAATTCCTTCAAGAGAAGCTTAAATAAGGAAAGAGCTCTATAGATGAACATCAACACTAAGCTTTCATATCATCATTCTACCTACTTGATGAAATAGAATTGCCTTGCCATGCAACTTCTCACTTTATATCATTTTGCTTTTTATATAGTTCTTGGCCACATGCCAACTTTTGCCTACCATAGTAATAGCATTTAGTGCTAGTGTTTGCTTTTTAGCTTCTTTGCCATCCACCATGGTCACTCTAGCTAGTCCCATTGCCACCATAGTGGCCTTGGCCACCAGAATATGTGCATTCTTCAAAATGGTGATAATTCAGATGAGCAAGAGTTCACATAATGGGTCTTGGACATTGGAAATAGGATAAACAAGTTTAGAAAAGAAGATGCTATTGTAATCCCATCGCAAATGCTTTAAGAGACAAAGTCCATGGAAGGCCTCATTGGATGAGTGTATAGAGGGCTTGTAGCACTTCTAGATTGTGTACCCTATTTCTAAGAATGTGCTATTCTTGCGCCTCGAAACCTTGAGGTTTATGAAAATTATACTACCGCATTGAAGCCAATGCCGGAGGAGGAAAAGGAGTACCTAAGTGCATACTTAGTGGATAACTCACGCAGAGATTCATTTTTGTACACAGTAGAGTATCTGAACAATATGGATCTTGGTGGTGGATAACCCCCTCATCGATTGATTTTGAAAAGTAATGGTCCTATAATTTTCTTGAACAATCTGAATCCTCTCCAGGGACTTCACAATGGGACCCGGTTGATGTACAAAGAGTTTCACACAAAAGTGTTACAAGTTGAAATCATTATTATTAAAACCAATACTGGGGATAGAACATTCAGTCCAAGGATAACTTTCGTCATTTCGAGCAACCTAGAAGTTCCATTCAATATGAAAGAAGGCAATTTTCTTGGTATTGTACACTTTAAGAGTCTATTTTGTATCATTGTATTATTTTAGGTGAATCAAAAGCCTATCAATTAGAAGCCTATGGAGCATGGATTGGAAAGTGGCAATGACTATTTGTATAGCTTTTTTTGAGTTCATTCAATATTCCATCCAAGAACTATCTTATGTCTTGGGGAATGCCAGCTATATATATAAATATTAAGTAAGATGTAATATTTCATGGCTTTGTCCTTGATAATGTCTGGCTTTTTATGAGCTTTGTGTGTTTCCTACTCTGTGAAAATTAATTTCCATTTATGGGTTTGCAATATACTACAAACCATTTTCTCTAGAAATTGTGGTTTAGAAAGTCTATTGTTTTCTTCTGTATCTATAGATAGATACATGCATATCTTTATGCAATGCGATAGGATGTTCAAACAATTTATCTTTGTCACCAAAATAGGAGCGTATGTGGTAGGTACATAATTTCTTGATAGCCAAGTTCTATGTCAATCTATTTAATAGTAGAGGAGTCAAGTTTTGAAAATATACAGATCCTACAGGCTGGAAGTCTCTAGAGAGTGCATAGCTACTACTAGATCTACTAGAGTTGGTGAGCTGCTTTGGGTAGAAAACTTGTATATTGTTTGTGGTTTTATTTTTGTTAAAATGAATAGTTATTTTGATTATATATGAGTGGGTAAACATGCTATTGTTTTTCTTTTAGGTTTGTTCCTGATTCAAGTTTTGTGATCAATCTCCATGTCGACTGTCCTTTGGTGGGATGAGTCCACTTGGGATATTATAGTGTCATTGCTCGGCGGCTTCATGGGGCCGATGGATTGCAAGCCATCACTGTTTATTGGCTGGGATACTATACGCATGTGAGAACATGGATTTTCTATCAAGGGGAGAATTTTGACTATTCATAGCCTTTTCAAAGGTAGCACTACAAAAACTAAAGCATCTTCAAGTCGAAGGAAGAAAAAAAGATTGTAGCATGAAGTGGGGACATTGGGTCGACCAAAGGAGTGACCAATGAATGAATGAGAGGCCCAAGGTAGTGAACCCTCAAGAAATGAGAACAAAAATCAAGAACAAGGAGCTAAATGTGATGATCACCATCAGCCAACTAATGGAGCTTGCAACCCATTGCATGAGCTTCTTTCAAATTCTAATGATGGACTAGTGACCATTGGCCAACCTGATGGCATTAGCAATCCTAGAAACCAAAATGGTGATTTAGGACAAAGAATTACCAATGATTAATAGCTAGAAACTTGGCCGCCTCTTTGTATATGGGATCTAAAATCATATCATGGCGTATCCCCCCGCTTTGTGACTTTGTGTTAGGTGGGAATAAATCCTAAATCTCAGAGAATCTTGCATCCAATGTTTCTTTGGATATTCTTCATGTGCCATCTCGGAATGAAAAAGCTTGCTGCATAGTAGATCTACTGAGGTAGATCTGTAAGGGCTTTTCATTATACGTTACTATGACATACTTATCATTCTCTAACTCTCTGCTTTTACATGATGTTATGAATTCAAAATGTATTTTGTCATAACAAGTGTTGGTAAGAAGGATTGTATCTTTTCAAAATGATCTCGTAGACCCTTTGACTACAAGAAGTTGTATGCATTGGCTGACATGGCGAGTTGAGACTCGTGGCCATACAAGCTATACTGTTTCATTTGTTGTTGCTAGCTCTTTGTTGGTTTGGGCATCCAGTTGTTCTGCACCCGCATCCTACATAGTCAATTGCTCTGCGTCGATCTGTCTTGACTCTAGGGCCCTCAGGTTCTGTGGCATATCTCCTTGTCATATTGCATTTATTTGCTCATCACTGTCACTATGTAGAACCACTAGTCGTGGTCATTTTGATGCTGACCTCTGGATCTTGCCCTTCTTCAGGTTGGTGATTTGGGGACGGCTGTTGAGGTTGAGGTTTGGGCTGTTTGGCATGGTGTCACTTTGTAGATGGTATTGTAGGCCTTTTTCCCATCTTATTGGACTACCTTTACCCTGGCATTTCACACAATCAGGTCCTAATTTGACATTGCCAATACAGTGCCGTGTACTAAGAGTGCATGCTGCTTTTGTGAGTGGTTGATGCATTTTACTCTTTCGTGATGAGGGTGCTATGTGTGTGGACCAAAGCAAGTATCTCTTAGGGCTTTTATTCATGGTGCTCGAAATGGTGGGTGGGCTATGCATGACTAGTGAGGTGGGCATTCCTTTTATATGCTTAATTTGCTAAGGAAATCATAGGGTATCTAGGACTCATTCATCGCCTCTGAGCCCTAGGTTGAAATCGATTGAAATTATCTATATGTGTGAAGACGTACATATGCTAGTCAGTGCTCGTGATACAATCTAGTCCTAACTATAGTCTTGGGGCCCCCAAATCTTCATTATTGTTAGGGATGGCTTGCATGTTGATGTAGTAGCACTTCAGTTGGCTCCATCCAATTTTTCTAGCAGCACATCTCCGATGGGATTCATTTTTTTGACTCTATAAGATCCTTGACCCAGATATTTGAGTTTGCCCTAGTGGACTATGGCATTATATAACAAAACTAGGTCACCTTCCTTGATGTCTTTATCTTTAAGGTTTCTGTCAAACCATGCATTCCTTCTTCATGTTTCTGTTGTCATGGCATGGTAGGTAACTAATTTAGTCTTTGTATGCTTCTCTAATCAGTAGAGTCTTTTTTTGAGGGATGCATGATCTCCCATACATTCTTGTATTGTTATGCATGCGTTGGTATTACAAATTCCAGTGGAACCATAGATTCAAGGTTGTACACCAATTGAAAAGGTGTACTCCTTGTACTGGCCTTGAGTGTGGTTTAATATGCCCATAAGGCTACATTTAGCTTCTCTGCCCAATTAGAATGTTTTAGTTCTACCACCTTGGTGAGGACAATGCATACTATTTTGTGGGTGGATTTGGCTTGTCCATTCCCTTGGGGGTAGTAGGGTGTGCTCTTTCTATGGATCACCACATAAAGCTAGACAAGAGTTCTTGGATAACCTCATCGACAAAATGTGTGCCTCTATTTGACACAATTTCAATGGGACATCCGAATCGGGTGATCACATTCTCGTATAAGCTGTGCTTCTGGCATTTGCCTTTCTTATGACAGCTTTAGCTTCAGCCCATTTGGTAAAGTAATCAGTGGGCCACAATGATGTATCGTGCCTGTGTTCCCTTTTGTGCTGGATGTATGGGACCCACAAAATCAATCTCCCATTTTTCAAATGGTTTTGGTGCAACAACTATTGTGAGGGGATTGAAGTCCTTGTGTTGTGGTTTAGTAGTTTGTTGGCATACATCACAGCTTTTGACATATTCATAGGCATCTACCCAAAGTGTTGGCTACTAGTATCCTGCAAGTAGGACTTTTCTTATTGTTTCTTCCCCTTGGAAATGTCCACCTGCAATGCCTTCATGGGATTCATTGAGGATTGGCATGATCTCATGTGGCATTACACATCTCCTTAAAACTTGGTCCTTGCCCATCTTGTATAGTTGCCTTGCAATGAGTTGATAGGGTACAGCATTTAGAATTAGTTTTCTAGCATCCACTTCTTTCATTTCAAAAGGTGGTCTTCCTACCATTAAGTACCCAATGATGTCTACAGACCAGTCAAGCACATTGTCTATTTGAAAGAATGAGGCATCTAGTAGGTTATCTTCTATTCCTTCTAGCTCTTCTCCTATCCTCAATTGTTATATGTGATTGACAATGAAATTTTGAGCTCCTTTTCTCACCACGATTTTGAAATTGAATTCTTGTAGTAGTAGAAGCCATCAAGTGATCCCTAGCTTGTGGTACATGGCCGATTCACAAGATATAATAAGGCTTGATGATCTAGATAGTGTTAAAATTTCTTCACGCTGTAGACCATTGCCAAATCTTCTCTTTCTATTGTGGTGTAATTCATCTCCGCATCATTTAGCTACTTGCTTGCAAAGTATATTGGGTAGTCTTTGTTGTGTTTGCCAGGTTGACATAACACACTGCCTATTGCATAGTTGGAACCATTAGTAATAAGTACATGAAATTCTATGTCCCAATTTGGTGCCATTAGAACAGGGGCTTGATGAAATATGAAGAGGGCAGAGGAGAAAAGTGCAGATGAGGAGAGAGGGCACAGCTAGAGAGCACACCACAAATGACTAACTGTACACTAGATTTAGTTGAAAATGTAGAATATATACAAACCCATTTAGTGTTAGGGTTAGGGCATCTAACCCTTTCCTTTACATCACTCTATTGGGTTAGTGCTATGCACATATGATCACATGATGTTGAGTGTGATCTCTCAACACCTTCCCTCAAGATCAACATCATGAAGTAGGCCTTCCCTCAAGATGATGATTCTGGGGAATCAAAGAAGGATTGAACATTACATTCCATCATAACTGTTTAATGGGAATGTCCTTCCTCTGCGTCAAACCAAGAGCTTGTCGGTGTTTCTCGAAAAGCTCTTTACCGAGAGTGGTTTGGTAAAGATGTTTGCAACATTCTCTTTGCTATCACAATGCTACAGTGTGATGTCACCAAGTAACACTCTTTCTCTGATGAAGTGCTCTCTGACATCAATGTGCTTTGTCCTGGAGTGATATACTGGATTCTTGGCCAATGTTTGAGCCGATTGATTATCACAGTATATTGCTGTTGGCTTTGATTCATCAAAGTAATCTGTTTCTGACAATAGTCTTCTGAGCCATATAGCCTCACATGCACTTGTAGTGAGTGCCCTATAAGACAAAGAAACAGTTGGTTGTTTGTTTGAAAACCATGATAGAGCACCTTGACCAAGGAAAAATGCATATCCTTGTGTGGATCTCCTGGTTTCATGATCTTCGACATAGTCATTGTCACACTATCCATGCAACCGTGGATGAATTCCTATGTATTCTATCCCAAACTTTCTTGTACCTCTAATGTATCTCAAGACTCTTTTGGCTGCATTCCAGTGAGACTGTTTTGGATTTTCCATAAACTGTGCAAGTGAACTTACTGCATAACAAATATCTAGCCATGTGATAGTCAGATATATAAGAGATCCGATGAACTGCCTAAAGTACCTTTCATTGACTATATGCTTTTTTGAGTCTTTAGTAAGTTTCAAACTATGTTCCATGGGAGTGGCTGAAATCTTGCAATCTGCCATATGAAATTTCTTCAGGAGATTGTCAACATATTTGAGCTGACTCATAAAGGTGATGTGTGAATCTCTCCAGAACTCAATTCCAAAACAATAGTACATAAGTCCAAGATCTTTCATGTCAAACTCTGCAAATAAATCTTGTTTTAGCTTTGTTATGAAGCTATCCTTGCTTTCGATCACAATTAGTTCATCTACATACAAAAGTGCAATAGTAATGTCTTCCCCTTGAACTTTGTAATAGAGAGTATGATCTGCATTGGATTTCATGTATCCCAGATTAGCAAAATACTTGTCAATTCTGTTGTACCAACTTTTGGGTTTTTGCTTTAAGCCATAGAGACTTTTCTTGAGATGGCAATTCTTATTCTCCTTTCCTGGTTCAACATATCCTAGTGGTTGTTGCATGTAGACTTCCTTGTCTAGGTAACCATTGAGAAATGCATTCTTGACATCAAGATGGTACACATTCCATCTATTAAGTATCGCTAGTGATATCAAGAACCATATGGAATCCATCTTTGCTACTACAAGAGCATAAGTTTCATCATAATCCTAACCATATTGCTATGCAAACCCTTTTGCAACTAGTGTGGCTTTGCATCTTTGGACACTACCATCTGGATTGTACTTCACTTTGCATACCCATTTGTTTGCTATGGCCTTCTTTCCCAGTGGAAGGTTTAATAATTCCCAAGTATTATTCTTAACAAAGGATCCATTTCTTCATTCATAGCAGTTTGCCATTCTGGCTTGTCTACTACATCTTCGAAGTACACTGGCTCTTCTGTAGCCATGATGGTACTCATAAGAGCATAGTTGGTGGTTTTAACCTGAATTGCTTTTCCTTTCTGAGCATATGTCAATCTAGCAGGTGGCCTACTTTCCCTAGTAGACCATCTAAGCTGTTGTGGCTCTACTTGGGGTGTTTCTGGCAGTTCTTGCTCTTCTTCATCAATCTTTTCTATAGATGACTATGAAATCGGTGCTTCTATCTCATGTGTATTTGAGGTTTTCCATTCTGATTCCTCATCAAAGATTTCATCTCTAGAGATAATGACCTTGCGGTTGATGGGATCATACAACTTGTATGCTTTGCTTTCTTCACTGTAGCCAACCATGATGCATTTGCGTGACTTCGCATCCAATTTTTTGCGATGATCATCATGTATGTGGGCATATGCTATGCAACCAAATATGCAAAGATGCCCAATGTGTGGCTTGTGTCTAGTGAATGCTTCATAAGGTGTCATACGCTGTATCGATTTCGTAGGAAGCCAATTAAGCAAGTAGTTTGCAGTGGCTATTGGTTCTACCCAATACTGATCTAGAAGATATTCTCACTAAGCATTGCTCTAGCACTGTCTACTAAAGTACCATTCTTCCTTTCAGCTCTTGCATTCTACTGAGGAGTATCTGCACATGTCAATTGTCTTCGAATGTCGTTACTTCTGCAGAAGTCCATGAATGCTGAAGACATATATTCACCTCCTCTGTCTAATCTCATGACTTTGATCTTTCTGCATGTCTAGTTTTCTACCATGGCTTTGAATTCTTGAAATCTAGAAAAGACTTTAGATTTCTCTTTTTAGAAAGTAGACCCAACAATATCTGCTGTAATCATCGATGAAAGTCAATTAGTAAAGTGAATCATTGATGCTGCAGGTCTGAGCATAACCACATACATTTGTGGGAATCAAATAAGGAATACCTTGTGCTCGAGAGGTACTTTTGCCGAAGTTGGCTTGCTTTTGTTTGCAAAAGCAGCATGCTTCGCAAAATTTTCCAAGAAATTATAGCTTTGGAATCCCTATTGCCATATTCAGATTCATGATATCTAGCAAGCTCTTGAAATCGACATGACCATATCTCTTATGCCCTTTTGCGGATAGTGGCATCCGTTGTAGTTGAGCTGACATGGCATGTATATCTGGTACATTAGCTAGCATTCTGTACAAGCGTCCTTCCTTGACACCTTTTACTACTAGCTGAAATCTTTTGGATTTGTGTCTGATGATGCATTCATCTCCGTTGAAGATGACTTGATAGTTGTGTTTCGTCATTTGACCTACTGACAAGAGGTTCTTGCTGAGCTTCGAAACGTAGAGTACATCTTTCACCAATCCTTTTGTACCAGTGAAATTGTTCATAGGGATAATGCCTGTCCCTTGAACTGGATTTGGTGTATTATCTGTCTACTGTGTAGATGAAATTCTTTTGACCTTCTAATGGTTTCAACTCAATGAACCATTCCTAATGATTTGTCATGTGAGATGATGCACTGCTGTCGATGTAACAAGGATCTTGATCTGCTTGGTTGACTTAATAACTTGAATCCTCTTTTGGATTGCAATTAGTGTCTAGGTATATTATATCAGTATTCTGCATTTCCTCATTTGCAAGAAACATATTCCCATGTTCATTTGCAAAATGACTGTGACTAGAATGTCCACTACAATGATTTCCTCTGTCGCAAAAATTCCCTTGATTACTGCTGGACGCCTTGGTTGTACTGCTTCTTATGGCAATCTCTTTCATAGTGTCCAAACTTATGACAGTAGTTGCATCAAATGTTTGACACATTGGTGGATGCATTCCCTCATCCTTGGAATCTTCCTCGATTGGAATAATTTCCTCTTTGCTAATTCTAATGTTGTTGAGGATGATGCTGACTTTGCTGATGATTTTGTTGCTGATGATGACCAGTTCTCTGGAATGATCTACCTCTGCCTCTGCCTCTGCCTCTGCCGTCTGAAGCTATAAATGCCTGATCATTAGAATGACCTTTGTGTACATGAATGGCTTGCATCCCGAGTTCTTCACCAAGTAAGATTGACTAAAGTTCTTCCAGTGCCAAAATTTACCGTTGAATGGCAATACTCTGGACTAGATTCTCGTATCCCTCTCCTAGTCCATTTAGGATGACTTCAACCATTTCTGCAAGGTTCATAGTCTCTCCTACTGCTACGAGTTGATTGTTGTAGTCTTTGATCTAGAGTACATAAGCATGACCAGTTTCACTGTTGTTGCGAAAACTCTATTTGATGTGGTTTCTCAGTGTGAGAATCTTGGAAGTGTTCTTAGACTGTTCTTAGACTCGTAGTGAGCTACGAACATATCCCATGCTTCTTTTGATGTCTTAACTATGTTGAGTTGTCCTAGCATGACATCTTGCACATTCTACTTGATAAGATGATATGCACACTTATCTTTCTTATCCCATTCTGCCTGAGCTCGGGCAATGGTAGGATCTGCTACAGGTGCAAAAATTGATTGTGCAGTTGGAGATCCCATTGTAGATTCCACTGTTGGTGTTGTGACAACAGGTGGAGTAGAGCTACTGTTGGCTAGATCGTCCAATGATCTAGGTTTAGATCCATCGACATACTCCCATTTGTCCCGAAGTACAAGAATGGTCTCCATTCGATATTTCCACTGGAGATCCCACTGGAGATCCCACTGTTAGTGTTGTGACAATAGGTGGAGGGGAGCTACTGCTCGCTAGATCATCCAATGATCTAGGTTTAGATCCATCGTCATACTCCCATTTGTCCTGAAGTACAAGAATGGTCTCCATTCGGTATTTCCATGTGTCATAGTTGGAGTTGTCTAGCTTAGCAGATCCCTCCAGATTGAGGTTGCTAGTCGCAGACATGGTGCAAGAAATGTAATCAGAGTGTCATGAAAATCAATGTTTGAATCAACTGCAAAACACTACTTGTGGCAAGTGAAATCTGAACTATCGATGAAGGTAGAACTGCAATATATAGAATCTCATTTGAATTACAAGGCTTGTGGCAAATGATGTCGGGAATAGCCAAGAGGATTTACAAGGCTGAAACAATGTGCACAATGCCATGAAATAGCCCAAATAAGCTTTACAATGATGACATGTGTGTGTAATGATAGCTGCATGTATTTTATCAAAGCCAACATTACCAATAGAGGCAGCACTATCATGCTTGCAAATTCCTACTATACAAAGAAGCAAGGCTGTATACTTCATAGACTCATCTCCACCATCATTGCGCCAACGATATCTTCGAGAGTACTATGTGACATCCATGCATCTAGTAGATACGTATTGTGGTCAACCAAACATCATGGAAAACCTCACATTCTATGAATTTTGGAAGAAATATGAGATTCAAAAAGGCAAGCGCAAGAATAATTTGAATCAAATCATTAAGGATTCTTTTGGTAACTATCTATATCCCTCCACACGCATTGTATGCTTCACTAATTACCATCCTGTTCATCACTTTGATGGACTTTGCTATAATATACTATTGAAGCACATACATTTTAGAAATGAAAATGAGCTCATTTCCTAGGCAAATCGCTCAAACTCATACTTCTTGGAATGCCATATACGACAACTCATACAAACAGAAGATGACATTGAATCAATCGTTGAACATTATTGTAGGGTGCACATGATTATTGATGAGAATCACCACCAACTAACAAATATGATTCTGCAAAAGAGTCCATTACGTGCATTGAATGGAAATTGTATAACATCAACAGATCTTGACGAAGGAAACAACATCAACAATAGATCTCGAATCTCAATACTTTGAATGGTAGACGAGTTCAAGGAATTTGAGAAAGTGACTATCATCTAAGCAACAAGATGTTTATGATAAAATTGTTAAATTACCAGTAGGCCTTCATGTGATTCATGGTACACCGATATCAAGAAAGACCTTCATGATCAAATACATCACTCACAAGTACATAGAACAAGGAAAATCGATTGTTCTTCAGCTACAACAAGTGCAACAGCACTAAGAATGAGCCGCTTAGCAACTACAGTACATCATCAATTTGCTCTTCCAAAGAAGTATGACATGTTTCGTGCATCACTTCTGGTAATAGACGAATGCTATCAAGACCTAAAATCGTAAACGTCATCATTATTGATGAAATATTGATGATGACTTGCCAAATGCTAAACATGGTTGTCAAACAGTTATGCGAAGCTTGTAATCAAACTCTCCTACAACCATTCAACAAAAAAAAAAGCTCTTATTCGGTGACATAGCACAATTACTGCCTGTGTGCAAGTGCAAAATTCAAGACAACCAGTACTGTCGAAAATGCCACATCTGTAACTTGAGCTTTTGGACAATTGCTAATTACTCATTTCTATAAACTTCTATGCATGATCTTGAAGATCTTGTATATGTCAATTTCCTAAATATTATTAGAATACACGAGCTTAGCAGAGAAGAGATTCAATACTACTTAGGAAACTTAATCATCGATGAAACTAAGGTAGATGAATTCATTGACAACAATAATACAACTATACTCTGTACTCATCAAAATGACACACACAACTACAATGAGCTCATTCTTCATAAACAATTCAGCGAAAGACAAATCAAGAAAATTAAAGTGACTTCGAATGTAGAAAACATAATCGAGTTACAAGAATGGCTGAGGGTGTGCTTATTGTATGTTTTATGCCTTGTGTCAATTGTGTGCAAACTTGGAGAACAATGAATTCTTCCATGATTGGAATAATCTAACATCTTTTAGTGGATTTCTACAACAACTAGGTTGAGAGGTTTGTGAAGAACAAGAGTTGGGTGACCTTGAAAGCAAAGTGCCTTCTTTCCAATGAGTATTGAATAGTATGCTAAGCATGTGCATTTGTGGGCTTCAGATAGAACATACCATGACTCAAATAAAAAGCAAGGGATTGCATGGATTTAATCCAATGCAAGATCCAAAATAGTCAACAAAGACACCTTGAAGTTCTACAAAAGAGAATGGGCACTATTCTCTTTCAATGAGTCGTAAAAGGGTTCCTTCTCACAAAATGTTTTTTTTAGTTGAATGGCAAACTTATCCTCAAAGTTTTGCCTTTAAATCCTAACAATCCACCTTGAAGTATCAATAAAAGATATGTTATGCAAATCCTTTATCAAATTCGGATTTTAAAGTTGTTCAAGAATAATAGATAGTGTCTTTTAGAATGCCTACCATTTTGAATGTATTTTTTCATGTTTGTATAAAAATTGAAAGAGATTACATTCTCGACTTGCAATATGAATACAAATATTAACATTCAAGTAATTTTGTCACTATATTATCCATTCACAAGACTTCTTTGCGATGCTACTCGATGCTAATATTCTCGATGCATGGGTAAGGGTCCCTTCCCTTGGATTATAATTCTTTAGGGAAGGAAACGCACCACCTCCCTGCCCACACTATGTGTGGTTATAATGATTATTTTATTTATTATTATAGAAATATTTTTAACTAGTTTCTTTGCCCTAAATCTACTTGCTTCAATCTAAATTCTTACAACATTCCTCTCTTTTGATGCATGTTCTGGATAGGAGGGAAGATTTAAAATCAACAGCTGCAGTAGGAAACATAGCTAAGTTGGATGCAAGATTTGAAATTACATAATGTATTATGAGCTCTTGGGAGCATAACCTTAATGGTATATTTGTTGAGCCTCAATTCCCAAAAGGTATAAATCTTTGCACATTGCCAAGTCAATAATAAAACTCCACCCTTGACATTTGCAAGGAGATTAGGTGCTAATGGACCCTTTGTCATGTCTCATGTCCATATTTTTACTCTTTCTTTTTTTTCCTTTAAAGAAAATTCACTAAATAGTAGGATTCATATGCAATTTCAAGTTGTTATTAGGGACCAAGAAATGAATGCATGAATGCTAAGGACTATGAAATACAGGCAACAATGAATGAATGAATGATGAATGTGATAACAAATTTATTTTGCAACTGTCTGTCAGTGCATTGTGCTACTCAAAAAGCCATTTAAAAAGCCATAATCTCCTATTTTCTTGTGATATATTATTGTCAATTCTTTTTTGTATTTGTACTTTGTTGGTGGCATAATTAGTCTTCTACTCTAGTCTAAAAGTGTAAGGAGATGGGGGTGTAGAGAGAGGTAGAGAGATGGTAGAATGGAGTGTTTTGGGAGGTGGAGGGAGAAATGATGACAGAAAAAGTGGTGGTGGCAGAGGGAGTGGATGGAAATATGGGGGGAATGACGGAAAGGTGGAGGTGTAGAGGCTTGAGACTTGGGAGAGAAAGGAATGATCTAGATGGGTGTCCCTTTTATAGGATGTGGAGAGTTTTTAGGGGTTTTAATCTTAATTATTCAATGTGGCTTAAGTAAAAATACTGGTTAGCCTTATTTTTAGCCATAGTTGGAAGTATTTTTGCACTCCTTTTCCTTGAGAGATGTTGCATTTATTTTCAATATGGTGTTCTTCCTCATGTGGGTAAACACACAATCCACTTTCACTTTAGGTGCTAACCTCCCCGGCAACGATGCCAAAATGTTATCACTAGTTCTCCCAAGTGTAGGTTCCGAGGGTGTTGGTCACCTATAGTCGTGTCGTTGCTCATTGTAGCATAGGTGTTCACAAGTGTAGCATAGGTCCTTGGGTCATATTCCGATGAGAGGTATAGGCTAAAGCATGGAAAGTAGATCTCCTGCGCACATGGGTGAGAAAGAGGGCTTGATCAAATTGACAGATGGAGGCTCTCGCCTCCACAGGAGTTCAAGGGTTTAGAAGGGGGTTGCAGGGAAAAGGGGACAGGGTTGAGAGAGCTATCGAGGAGTTCTATGGTTCAGAGGGGGTTGCAAGGTTTAGGAGGAGTCTAAGGTTGAGGAGTGGAGAGCTAGCCTTGTTCACAACTTCGAGGGGTAAGGGTTGAGGAGGATGGACAAGGGAGGAGGAGGAGGGAGGAGGAAGAGGAGGAGGAGGAGGGAGGAGGGGAGGAGGAGGAGGGGGGAGGGAGGAGGGAGGAAGAGGGAGGAAGAGGGAGGAGGGAGGAAGAGGGAGGAGGGAGAGGGAGGAAGAGGGAGGAAGAGGGAGGAGGGAGGAAGAGGGAGGAGGGAGAGGGAGGAAGAGGAGGAAGAGGGAGGAGGAAGAGGAGGGAGAAGGGAGGAAGAGGGAGGAGGAAGGAGGAGGGAGGAGGAGGACAAGGGAGGGGGAGAAGGAGGGAAGAGGAGGAGGAGGAGGAGGGAGGAGGAGAAGGAGAGAGGAGGAGGAGGGAGTACAAGGGTAGGGAGTGCAAGGGTAAGAGCATGCTAGAACACAATAGTATAAAAGAGCATGGATGCAATGGAGATCAATCACATGAACACAATAGGGAGCTCGAACACTAAACCCCAAGAAAAGAGAGGGGGAGGAGGAGGGAAGAGGAGGAGGGAGGAGGAGAAGGAGAGAGGAGGAGGACGGAGTACAAGGGTAGGGAGTGCAAGGGTAAGAGCATGCTAGAACACAATAGTCTAAAAGAGCATGGATGCAATGGAGATCAATCACATGAACACAATAGGGAGCTCGAACACTAAACGCCAAAGAGTGGGAGCTTCATTCCATTGATAGATATTTACACATGTTGGTCTCTACACAATCCCATGGCGGGACCTCTTTTGTAGGAGACCTTTTGGACAAGAGTCCCTCCACTTTTTGGGGGGATGTTTTGGGTCTCTACACAAAGTGGGGAGACATTTTGAGTCTCTATACAAAGTGGGGAGACCTTTTGGGCCTCTACATAAAGTGGAGGGACCTTTTGGGTCTCTACACAAAGTGGGGGGACCTGAAAAAGTGTAGGCATTGTCATTATCTCTCTAGATTTAGTCTTTCGCTCTCTAGATCCTGATTTTGCAAGTATGATTGGATCTTTCCTAGAGAGGACTTTGGTTATCCTTAGCCTTTAAGATTCATCATACTATCTTTCAGGCTCAAGATATTACAAGGAGAGCTTTGCTGTTACTCTACACACGCAATGATCTCATAGTTGTTGCTCTAGACTAGACTTCTAGCCCTTGTTGCCATAGTATTAAGAAGTACTGTCTTTGGGTGACACAATTTTATCCCCATATCTCATGCAGTGTATGTAATTAGGAACATCCCTATAGGGGATATATAGATGCCAACCTCCCCCCGAGGAAACAAAAGAACATACATGCACAGAATGTATGATCAATGCTAATCAGATATTCATATTTTACAATCCCATTGCGGCTCAAAATATCGCAGTGCATCCCATCCAAATGGTGTTGTAGTTCATGATCTATATCATCTACATACAACTATGCAAAATGCAGCATCTCTTGCCTAGCCTCATCAGGCAACAAATTCCCAACCTAGTGATACACACTATCGTGGACTCAAAAGTTTTGTATACCCCTATTCTTAGAGAAGATTTGATCAACATGAGCTCCCAGTGAGACAAATGCCATAACACTATTATAAGCCCTAAGTTTTTTCTTAAATAGTTTGCACAAGCATCATTTCCATGTAGTAGAACTATCAAAATCTCTGGTGGTTCTTCTAATGGAAACAATGACACACGACCAACTTTACAACAATGCTTTCCCACAAACCTGATGCATATGCATTCACGTCTCTTGTTTCCATAGTTGAGCATGGCAAAGACTGCATGTATGATTCATGGATCCAAGTACATGAAGAACAAGAGCATTGAAGAGCAGTGGATATAGAGATGGGTTCTTTACATCATCCCTTAACAAAAATCAATACAAGATAAAGAGGCTCCCCCATGCACCTAAAACCACACCCCTTTTGTGAACAACGCATTTCATCCTCTTGAACGACCAGAGGCCCTGGTTGTAGCCATTTGAGTAGTTGTACCTATTACTGAAGCATGTACTGCATTTCTCTCACCCATAGCATGTCAATGAACATTATACAGGTGGGTCTTTACACAATCCATAGGTACCTCCAGGATGGGACCTCTTTTCTAGGAGGCCTTTCGGAGTCCCTCCACCTTTTGGAGGGACCTTTTGGGTCTGTACAAAAAGTGGGGGGACCTTTGGGTCTCTACACAAGCTGGGGGGACCTCTAAAAGTGTAGGCTTTTAGTATTTCTCTAGATTCAGGTTTTCTCTCTCTAGATCATGATTTTGCACAAGTATGATTGGATCTTTCCTAGAGAGGGTTTTGGCTATCGTTATCCTTTAAGATTCATCATACCATCTTTTAGGCTCAAGATATTACAAGCGGAGCTTTGCCGCTATTCTACACACACAATAATCTCATCATTGTTGCTCTAAACTGCACTACTTTTGGTCCTTATTGCCATAGGGTTAACTGTTATAGTCTATGTGTAAAGAAGGGTATAAATTATGTCCCCCTTCTTCTTTGGTACTGCATTTTACAGATAGCATATATAAGTAGTGCTGCCCTGTGTTGATCTATGATAGCATACCCAAAAATGTTATTTAAAAGTACATTTTCTCAATTCTTTCCTTTTTTGGGTAGAGCAAGAAGTTCCCTCATCCCCTATTGCTGTGAAGAAGGAGAAAAATCTAATCGACGGTGAAACTCCCTTGCATTTTTGCCTCTGTGAAGTTCTGGAATAAAAAGTCACAAATGTGGTCACATTCTCTTTTAGTTACGTTATTCATTAACCCTGAAATAAGAAGTTAGGAATGCAGAGTCACTTTTTCTTCTTGTGCCTCTGTTAAATTCTGGGATAAACAATTGCAAATGTGGTGACCTTCTCTTTTAGTTGCCTTGTTCATTAGTTGAAATAAATAGTTGGGAACGTAGAATGTAGACTCAGTGTTTCTTCTTGTGTATTAAAGATGCAGATTTGAAAATTTGGTTCCACATTCCCTGGTTTCTTTAATTTTTACAGAAATAGACAAACAGTTCAAGTTTTATATTATTGTAGAATTTAAGTTATAGACTTGGAAATCTATTTTCCAACCTGTAATTCAATTTTAAGAATTCTGTATTTCTCTAATGCATTGAAATTACAGAACTTGAAGTGTGTTTCAAATGTTTGATAACAATGTTGATAATTGGGAGCTTGTTATGTACTATCTTGGGTATTTGTAGATACGAATTGGAAAAGGTTAATTTCAATTTTTAGAATGGCAATTTCAATCAAAGCAGTAGCAATGTTATCAATGATTTGTCTAAGGGGCACAAAATAATATTGGGCAGGATGTAACCCAGAGTACAAGGAATTGTAGATGTGTAAAACCAACATTTTAGAAATCAGCTTATACACCACAAACATAGTGTAATCACCCTCTAGTTTGACAAATGCTCACATAAATGGTTTTTTGGGAATCTGACCCATAATCCTAGTTTTCAAAAGGCATAGTGCCAAAAAGCCAAGCATCATTGATGATTTGCAACAGAATAGGGCTCAACGGATTTCAAACTTTAGTAAAAAAGCTCAATAGTGAGGCCGTCCCACCCCCAAGATTTTGAACAGCCCAACCAAGACAAGGCTGCTTTTAGCTCGTTATTAGTAAATGGCAAATCCAATGCATGCCCTCATCCAGAGAAAGAGTCGATTAAGCATTTCGAAGAAACCCCTCCCAAGCATGAACCTCTATAGGTAAAGAGGTTCCAAGCCTATGAATGAGTCCTATGAGTATAATAATGGAATAGTCCTATGACCATAACACTTAAGGCATAATTCTTAAGATAAGAATTGTTGACCAATAAGAGTCTTTTGCAAGGCAGCTGCTCATCATGCACCGGAAAAAGTCATAGATATCAAAAAAGGATTTGATGGATGCATAGAATAATCCAAAGCAATCTCACAAGTGAAACCTTCAAATTTCCCCGCATGAAGCATGTACCATGGATCTAACGGAGCCCAATATTGGGTAAATGCATTGTGATGGAAAGCGTATCCAATACTAGTCACATAAGCATGCAAAGTGTCAGACATGTGAGTCCAAGCGTCTTGTTCTCACTGTAACATGTGAGATTTACGAGTACTGCTATCCTCGATGGTAGGGGAATTTATATAATATCCACATGAAAAAGCACTATCCATATCCTTGATGGTAGGGAATTGTTGAAATCCCCACATAAAAAAGCATTACCCCTCCAAGGATATTCATCCAAGTGATGCCACATTTCAACCCATACTGGAAAAGTATGTGAGGCATAAACAGAAGCAAATCCATAAATGTGGTAGCAAGCATGTGGGTCATTATATGCCATATGTGGCTACAAATCATGATGAATCAATATTTGAAAAAGAAGAAAAGCCAACATAGAATATGCAAAACCTTGCAAAGTAACCTTCAAAGCCCAAAGAATGTTGATTATGTTCTTACAAGCAAACACCATGTGGCTTTTGACATGCGATGTTTATTTATATTATAGAGACTCTGAACATTATGCATAAAGCATTTGATCGATGTATACATATGTACAAACACGCATATGTGGGCTGCAACATCAAAGCTCTGCCTGCATGGCTGCACCAAGTTGTGGTGACTCAGCATACATGTCAAAAGCATTTACTTGCTTATCATTTGAAATAGGAGCAGGGGAAGAAGCAGGGTTATCTGATGATGTGGCTACCATATGCGATGGATACAATGGATCCGTACAGTCTAGCACGGGGACCAGAGCCTACCAATCCCAAAATGATCAGCCACGAGAGCCTCCTTAGAAGTGGAAGCAATCTCTGGTGAATTTCTAGTAGCCATTGTTCTTGGCTTATACCTAGATGAATCTAGGAACATTCCCAAACTCATCCTCTAAAAACACAACATAGTGTAGTATCAATCTCACGATAGTCACTCATAAGATTGAAAACCATAAACTCCATCACGCATAACAGGGACTAGCTACTATGACATCCCCACTGACATCATTAGCGCCCAACAGTGGGTGTAGAACATAGTACAAAAATATGCTCTCACACATACAAATCCACACACCCACACATACTTGAGCATCCATTTATACAAAGTCTTCGTACTGAGTTGACACTCCGGAGGTGAAGGGCAAACTCAGCCATGATGAAGGCTAGCACTAAAGGGGAAGAAGGGGCTTTCTCCCCCACCATCACTTTATCCCCTGACTTGGAAGGTGTAGTAAAAATTTTAGCCTTGTCCCATTCAACAACCTTGGATGGGGGTGCAGCTCCCAAAGCACGAGTTATTTGCATAACAACATGCTATGACAAAGCAGTATCATTGGGGTGTGTAGGTATAGGGAGAGCTTTCAACAAAAGCTGAGGGAACTCAGAGTGCATATGCCAAAACTTTCCACATTCAAAACAATAGCCTGCAAAATTTCCCCATTTTAATTAGAAAAAGACCTACTGAGAAGGCATACCGCAGGGCATATCCAATTGCAAAGCCACATGTGGTGGAGTGGGCTTATTAGTATTCCACAACACACAAAAATGATTGACATTCCTAGGCAAGCATGGTAGGCAAACCACTTTTCCCAATGCTCTTCAAAAAATGGCAAAGTATGCCTATAATACAGTGCTAGGTCCAACACCTCTACCCTGACAAAACATTTATGTAAGACTCTGATAATCTTTTGTAGCATCTAAGGATATACATGCACCAACTAATTCCCAAAAAACAAAGGGGATAAAACGATTCTGAGGATCTTTTCTCTATAGGATGGATCTAGGAAAACTAAGCACCCCTAGCTTGTCCTCGATAGATTTCTTGTTCTTGAAGTGTTCTCCAACAATCCAAGAGTCTACCTCAACCAAGAAGCTTGCTAGCTAGCATAGAAAGGGAGCTTGTATTTTTGACATGTTAGGACACAGACAAGTCCACTGATGAGTCTAAGGTGCCGACTTGATATTGCACGGCAAACAATCAACTCTCCGTGACTAAGAACATATAGAGCCAAGGTTTGTGTAAGAGAGATGTGGACCTCCCCTTGTGTGCCCATTGCTAGAGATGTGATTACAAGACTTCATCCAAGGAGAGGCGTTCTCATTTGTGTATGTTTGCCATTGCGAACATAGGCTTCTGAAGCACCAAGAGGCCCACAAGGCTACCAATGAGGGTTGCAAATTTGGTTGAAGAATGAACATTTGAGGCTGCTCCCTAGAGAAATTTGTGCACGTTCCAACTTACCACATGGAACTCATGGGAAGGGTGGTTTCTTGGAATTCAAGGCTTACCAAGAGGCTCCAAAGAGTTCTAGATATGACTCCTGGAAAAGAGGTCACAATACCCTATCCGGAACCTGACTTCATGGAAGGCCTATGCTTCCACTATTGGGCTATGCCCACCATGGATTGTAATATCAAGTGTACACTAGGATACAACAAGTATTTTAGGGTCTAGATGTAAATGATCAAGCAGACCAAAATAGGTTAACTTGGTTTGTGAGGAAGTCAATGGTCAATGATTTGAGCCAGCAGGTGGGCCAACCCTAACTGTCAATTTTGTTGACTGAACAGGTCAGTCCTGCATGCCTTTTTGGGATAAAAAAGGTCAATCCTGCATGCCTTCCGAGCACTGGCATCTGTAGCAAATCTATCCAGATCTACTACTTGCATTGGTTGCAACTCCGCCCTAATTTGCTGGCAGTCACCTCTATTTAGGGAAACCTACCTAACCTAAAGATCTATTGCCCCACTATCTCATGTAGGATGATCTCTAACAATAGCTTGGCTTATCTAACATCATTCGATGATGATGTGTCATCCTTGTAGAGAGGTGATAAAATTACCTAGTTGGATGATAATGTATGCAACCATATAACATTTGGATGAAGATCCTCAGAATCATAGCTGGTGATCACCACGTGCAAGTCTTATCACACAACGGGATCCGTATACATATGTATCATTACATAGTGATAACAAAGTAAAATGTATTACTTGGAAATCCAATATAAATAACACTGATATTTTACATTCCTTGTGTTGCTAAAGAGTTGTTGCCCTCAATGCCACTAATTGGTGGTATTCAATTCCTGAATGAGATGAAGATAAATCTTCAAAAATGAGCTATTTACCACTTTGCATTGTTGTAGTTTAGAACTGAAATTTCATGGTTTCATTTTCACATCTTTTGTAGGAATATTTTGCTAAGGAGAGATTGTGGTGGGGATATGGTAGGAAGAGCTTGTAAAGGGGGTCTGATGAGAGGAGGTTGTGAGGGAGCGCAAGGCTACGCTCGCGGGGTTGATCTAGCGAAGGGCATGGAGGAGGTGTGGGAAAAGGTGGGAATGCAACTGAGACAAGGGGTAAAAGGAGGGGAGGCTGGTCCAGCAATGCTTCTTGAAGGGGTTGTGTAGCCGTGCCCACCTTGTACAACTGTAGGTCCCTTTATGCACACATTTTGGTCCCCACTGAAGGGCTAGGCTGAGGCGATGTAATAATATGTCAAGGCGGGGTAGAACAATACAGGAGTATGTGACTGAAAGGGTAGGCCAAATATGGTTCTAAGATTATTATTTTTGGACTCTATTATACTAAACGTTTACCAAGGTATCATTTAACACATTTGCTTCTTCCAAACATTTGGTTGAAATTATGAATTATTCTTGCAGTCTAATGCCCCAAAGGGAAAAGAGATAAAAGAAAGGGAGTGGAATAAAGATAGGGTAAAGCAGCTATGCAAGTGAAAGAGAGTGGAAGGAGGAAAGAGGAAGAAAAAACTAAAAGGAAAGGGAAGGGAAGGGGAGGAAAGAGGGCTTCAGGGAAGAAACGATGCAGGAAGGTAGGTGGTGTGAACAAGCCTTCGCCCACTAGACAAATTGCCAAAGGCAAATGTGAGCATTAAAAAATGTCCATAGTGTCTTCCTCATACAAGAATGCTTCCAAATTAGCGAGGCGATGGATGAATTGTGTGGTCTTCTTGGGCATAAAACACTGGATGTTTTGGAGATGGTCCATCATTATGAAAGGACTAGTGCAAGAAGGTATGCATCTTTAAGAGACTTTGTTGTGCACACATAGTTGAGCATGTTAGAAAACAAAGGTGGAGGTTGCTTGCTACAGCCAATGCTCCCCGTAGGCGGAAGATAAAGAAAGCTTATGCCCAAAAAACACACATTGCCAATCACTTCTTTCCTTAATGCGTACAATTGCATAGAGAGAGTTGCATACAATAATTTAACAATGCTCAAGAGAGAGAGTAATATGTATTATCCCAAAGATGGACCATGGCCATATACAAAAGGTGTGCAAAGTGTGCCATCCCATCTAGCAATAGGGTGCTGCCTAGATATTATCCTGCGGAAGAAAGACAAAAGTGGTGCTAACATTCCATCATAGTCCGCTTACATATAAGCTCCTATATCAAAATCATAAGTTGTCCATTGGAGGTACCTGCTTCAACCATATCGGAGATCCTGCAAAAAAATGCATACATGAGAACTAGAATGCTTGGCCAGTAGCTCCTAACTATATGGACTATTGTAAGTAGCTACTAAATAGGTCAATTGATTTAATAGCTTCAAATGTGCCACATGGCTTCATAGGATTTTAGAGTTTCATAAAATGCTCTAGCGCTGGCCAAGTAAAAAAAACATATTACTGCTAGTTGGGATATAAAGTCTTTAAGCTAGGTGGCCGTCTCAATGCAGAGTTGGAAGTTACAGTCACTCTTCAAGATTTCTTCCCAAAGGGGTGCACCGAGGAAGTTCCAAGGCACCTTCTCACTAAAGCACGATGCTTCTCATGGTGAAGTTTAGTTGCACTGGATCACTAAAATTCTCGGAAGCATTTGTTGCTAAATTTCAAGAAGTTTAGTGATCCGGTGACGGAGAAACCGACGGTAGGGATGACGGAAGTGTGGGAATTCGTCAATCTGACGCCGGACAACCACCCCTTGCACGTCCATTTGGCCGGATTCGAGAAGATTCAAGAAGCAGGAGGACAGAAGGAACCGGAGGGAATCGTGAGCTATTTTCTCACTATGGCGATGAAGTAAAGGTCAAATGCTTGCGGGGATCGAAGCAACTCCATCTTCAGGGAACGGATGATACGATCTTTGTGCGCGATGGGCCTTTTTTTTCGTTCTGAAGCTGCTGCAGAACCTTGTCCAGCAATCGGTCGACGTTACGGAGGAGGGTCCTCATTGGGCCATAGACATCACTGTGCACTAGCTGCAATTTCCTTTGTGAGAATTTTGGGCAATCCTTTTGAAAAGGAAACCGATGTATATTACCCAAAAGACAACCCTCACACACATGTTTGGAAACTGTGTGAGTTTGAGGTACATCATTTGCCATGCCCTGTGAAACCGGCCTCTAATCACTCAGAGGGCCGTGGAACTAAACCTTTAACCACTTCAGCACTTATTTACAGCTCACAAAGCAAATATCACAACCATTAACCATTGCATGATCACCATTTGGCATTTACCCATTTGTTCACAAACAAAACCACTGAAAAAGGGATGGAGGCTAGAATGCCCCTGCTCAACAGACATAGACAAGTGCACCTGATTGGCCCCAAACACCGTGGCGCCGATATTTCTTTATATTTCACAGTGAAATGATTACAAGTTGCATCTGGGAGACCTTCCCTGCAACTGAGCACGCAACGCCAATTCACTAAGCCTTCGCAAGGCTTTCAAGCATATAACACCATCACATAAGTGCACTTAACGCGTAGGCTCAACCCAAAGGCATTCTCTTTTCCGAGTGCAATTCCATTGGCTATCCAGATGCAATCACACTGCACCCCAGCTGCACTCTCTTTGAGTGGTTTCCAGATGGCATTCACAAAGCTTTTCAAAGCTCCAAAATAAAATCAGCAAAGTACCCAACCAAAGAATGACTCATATAACACTGCCTGGGCACCTGTGAGCCAAGAAAGAGGTGGCACACGAGGCCAACCAATAGCTTATGGCAAAAAGAAATTGCAATAGCAAAATCACAACTCACCAAGCCCTGAAGACTCGAACCAAGTCCTCAATCGCCAAGAGGACATAGTAGCCAATGCCCAATTGCATTCTCAGCCAAAGAGGAGTGCAAAGGCACGAAGAAAGAGCATTTACAAGACCCGACCAGCAAGAATTCCACTGAAAAATGCGAAAAGAAGCACTTCTGTCGTGAAGAAGTGGGAGTTCTTGGGCTCAAAAGAAGCGTGCTTCAGAGAGGAATGCACCTTTTGGCTCATGGCTTGATGATGATGCTGTGTAGTTGACCTACTCGTTCTTCAATCTGCAATCTTCTTCCTTGTGTAGCTTCACGCATGATGCTTTGTTCTTCCATGTGCCTTGATGCTTTATGTGTGGATGCCATGCTTCGTGCTATGGTCATCTCATGCACTTGTGCTTTCGACATGCTTATTGCATTCATGTGTTGCTTTTCCATTTGTTGCAAAGGTCTTACCAATTGATTTCTTTCAATATTGGCAGTGTCTAATTGCTAAAAATGATTCTGATCTGACAAGTGCGTAGAGCTTGAAAAGATTATCACTTTTCATTTTTAGAGTGTGTGCGAATTCCTCCTGGATTGCAAGTCATGCATGGTCTAAGTTTTTGTGAAAGAAGAGGCCTTTGATGATGATGTGGCATATGGAGTCACATGCTGCTTACATGCTGTGCTTGTCAAGGGGTTATTGTGCTGAGGTAGCCTTGTGCCATGTGGCAGTCTTTTAACCCAAGACTAAGAAATTTAACTATGGTCCAAACAACTGAACCTAACCCCACTAACTTAACCACCCCTAACCATGGATAAGTTTTATCTTTGCCACATGTCCTAAGGTGTAACCTTAGGAGAGGAAAAGAAGAGAAAACTCTGCTTCTCTGCAGCGACGTCGACGGCGTGGGAATCTATAGCGATGGCGAATCAGCCGTTGAAGAAGTCGAGTCGTCTTTGTTGAGGATGCTGGAGTATTTCATCCTCCATAAGAAGGTACTGAGGTTGCCTAGTTGAATCCACAATGTCTGTGTGTACCCGCAATTCTGAAAGTCTTTCCTGAATCCTTTCAATATGAATCGCCACAGATTTAGGCAGATTTGTGTGACTAACATCGAATAACACAACGCATTACCATTATATCCACAAGGATTCTGCAGAGTTGATTGGTCGAGGCGGCTGTGGCTAGTGCTGGTCTTTGGAGACCGCAGGCCGTAGAGGCGTCGTCGTTGAAGATGTTGGAGGAGAAGTCATGGGACATTGCTGTAGGAGGTTCGTTGTGGGCCGAGCTGATGTAGTCATTTGAAAGCGGAGCACCTGCAGAGCGTAGAGATGGCTAAGGCATAGAGGCTCATCGATACTACCCTGCACTATGTAGTTGGCATTGGCAGCTAGCAACCATAGATGGCGCAGGTCCAGCTTGACATGAACACTAGCCGGTAGATGGGCTGCTTGTCGTTTGTTCAGGAGCTTTGTTGGTGAGGCGGCTCATTGACGGCAACTGTGTAGGGCTGCGTTGCCTTTGTTGAGGTCGTCAGGCTATCGGTAGGGCTGCAAGGTTGCAGACAAGTAGGCATAAGCTTAAGCTACTTTGTAAATGCTCGTGGAGAGGTCAAGTTGGAGTCGCCCAATTGCAGTGGATGCCTATTGAGCAGAGTCGTACAAAGGAGCAAGAGCCACTTGAGGCTGGGAGGTGTCTGTTTGGATGTGGGAGAGCGGCTATCAAATTCATAAGGCTGCTTATGGATACATTGATGCTGTAGCTCTTTGCTGTAAAGTTAAGGCAGCTGAGCTCAAAGATAGAGTCGTGAGGATCTTATGAGTTTGTGAGCGACTGTTTGCAAAGGAGTCTGAATGGCTGGATGACCTGTTGCTTGTCGGTCTTGAAGCTTGCTTAGATCTCCATAAGCTCTTGTAAGAGCTGAGATGATTTCTCTCTTTCTTTTGGAATTCTCTAAGAACCTCTAAATATATTTGTCACTCAGAATGAATCTCTCTAAATGAAGAACTCTCGCAATCTAAAACTAATCTTACATTTTGAAACTAATCTAGGAATGGGAGCAATCCTAGTGAACTACTAATGAGCTAAACTAGGAGAGCTAAACCTATGCTCTGATACCATGAGAAAGAATGTAAGATCGTGCTAAACCTAGTGCACACAAGATTAGCAGAAGAACTAAGGAGGCTCAAAGCACACTAGATAAGACATGAGAGGGAGATACCAAATCTATATCTCTAGCAATGTGTGTTCAACAATACATGATAGGCCTCTTATATAGAGAGTGCCCTTTGAATAGTCAACACATGTGTGATCCTCTCATCCACATCTCTCCTTGTGGATATCCTCAATCCACATCTCCACATCATGTAGTCCACATCTTAGGGTGGCTACTTTAATACATTCCTTATCACATACCTTTGCCCTTTAATCTATGTGCTCATGGCACCATATCTCTCAACAAAGTATCGTACCTATCAAATATAAATTTCCTTTTGAATCTCCAGTGTCTGGGTTTAAGTTCTTGAGGAGGATTACCAAAAAGCGAGCGACAAAAAGTGAGCGAGCCAAAAAAAGTGAGTGATACAAAACATTAGAATATTTATAGATCCCCTATTTCAATAGCAAAAAAATATACTTTATTCAAATGTCCATATGTTTCCTCAATCCTAGAAGGTTAAATCTACATATAAGTTTAAAGTCACTAATATTAATTTCACATCACCCATAAGAGAGTTGGTATGTTTTGTTGCCAATTCATCATTAGTACCAAAGGCAAACCCTAGTGCAATCAAGTTCTCTCCTTCCACCATAGTAATTGAGAGCAACCTTCCACACGAGTGGGGCATTTCCAACAAGGGCTCCTTGAATGGATTTGTCTACATTCAATGCATACATAAATGCTTAGATTTTTTTACTCTATTCACTCTTGGAACCAAACCCATGTCTCTTTGTTACTACTGCAAAACATCCCTCCTCAATGATTCACTCTTACATCGCACTATTTCAACCAGTGCAATAAATTGACCACCACAAATTCATATTTTGGTGCATGAAAGGTTACTAGATGGTTTAAAAATACATGATAATCATCTAAATCATGCCTTGTCATTTGATTTGATATGTAAAATGACCCCATTCGAACTTGTAAATCAAAAGTTATAGGGATGTGAAAATGTCATCTTTTGGGCCAAAACAGGGAGCGCGTAATTGTTTTGGCCCAAAAGATGACATTTTCACACCCCTGTATCTTTGCAAGTTGTCCGAATTTGGTTGTTTGGCTCAAAAAATGAGTTTTTGACATCTCTGCAGCTTTTGATTGTCAAATACAAATGGAATAATGTTATAAACGACAAGGCTTGATTTAGATGAATATCATGCCTTTTTGCATCTCTAAAAAAATTGCATGTATCAAAATATGAAATTTATGAAAATTTGTCCAATTTGTTGCACATTTTTTTAAATCAAGGTTTCCCATAATAGGGAGCAAGAAGACACTGTCTATTTAGGCAAAAAAAAAGCCAAAATTTAACATCCTCTACCTTTTAATTATGCTCGAGGGGTTCATAAACCCATAAAGCATGTTCTTAAAATTATCCCTATTCTTTCATTTTTACATTTTCTCATGTATCTGGTTAGAACCCTGTTTGTTTTTATATTTTCAATCTTCAAATTGTGAAACCCCTTCATAAATTGACATATATAAATTACGATAGGTTGCTATTTTATAAATCCCCTCATGGACATAAATGGCATGCAAGTCGCCCTAATTAAAAAATACCCCTCAATGCACTAAAGTGCTATGTTACATGTTTATAAGTGACCCCCTCAGGAAATGGGTCACATTAAAATAGTCCTTAACTTTGGACTACTCAATTTCAAGAAATGTGACACATGACCCCCCCTTTTGAATACTTTCTACTTCAAGCAATTATTTTATGAACACTTAGATTCTTTATTTCCTTGCTTGACTTTCCTAGCGCTTCAACAAATTATCGCTCGCTTTTTTGGGCTTGCTCGCTTTTTCCCACTCACTCTATCGACTGCCTCTTGAGGAATGTATTGTTTATGTAATTAATGTCTTGATTGGTTTATTGGTTGATTCTAATTCATTTTAGCACCTCTATGGGTGTCTTAACTTTTTGTCGCATAGGTGCTTGCTATTCATAGCATTGAATCTCATTTGCCAGTACAATTTTTTGTGATCAACGTGTTCAAATGTATTGCTAGCTTAAATATCCAATTGTCTCTTACGAGGCTTGCTTGGAAAAGGTAATATGGCATCTAGACCACCGAATGCTTTTGTGTGATTATGCTTGATTAATATAAATGAGTGTTCATTACGTTTAGCATTTTCTACCCAATCAATGATGCTTCATCGAAGACAACTAATCTTACGTTCATGTATAATGTGCTCAGGGTTGTCTATTTTCTCTCTTGTTAGGTTTTTTGGTGTGTGAGTGAGTAGTAGGAGATGCAGGATTGAGTGAATGGTTGTGTTGCTTGACAAAATATGAAGAGGGGAGAGGAAAAGTGGAGATGAGGAGAGAGGGCATTGTGGAGATGAGGAGAGAGGGCACTGACTAATTGTACACTAGATTTAGTTGAAAATGTAGAATATATACAAACCCATTTAGGGTTGGGGTTAGGTCATTTAACCCTTTCCTTTATAGCACTCTATATGTGTTGGTGCTATGCACATGTAATCACATGATGTTGAGTTGATCTCTCAACACCTTCCCTCAAGATCAACATGAAGTAGGCCTTCCCTCAAGATTATGATTCTAAGGAATCGAAGAAGGAATGAGCATTACATTCCATCACACCCCTTTAATAGGAATGTCCTTCCTTTGAGTCAAACCAATAGCTTGTCCGGTGTTTCTTGAAAAGATCTTTACTAAGTGGTTTGGTAAAGATGTTTGCAGCATTCTCTTTGCTATCATAACTCTGCACCTCTGTTCTGAGAAGATGTTTGATTTATTGGAAAGTGCGGGATGAGGATGGAAAGGCGTCACCTCACCTCCATCGCCACCCGGGCCATCCTCCATGGCGACCCTTTACCCTTTGTTCTGCAATCTTTGACCCTTTGTAGAATGTTTTTTCCGACGTATTCGTCCCTTTTCCGCTGTGGAAGCTCATCCCATCTTCCCGACTCCTATTTCTATTGAATCAACGTGTTTCTCTCGTAGTTTGTCTCCAGGATTGGATAATAATCGGGAGAATTTCTAAATGCTTCGCTAGTTCGTCCCTGCAATTGAAGCCAAGGATGTGAAATTTTTTCTTTCGATAGAAGGATGCAGCTCACAATCATAGAGCGGAGAGCAGAAAGCAGACGTGGAAGAATAACCATCTCATGTCGCTTCCATCATCCCTTCGCATCCGGTCTTTGTAAAGAAAAATTCAGACAAGCAGATCATAGAACTCCAACTCTACCTTGTCGATGCCAGGAAACGCAGGAACTCGAGAGTGAGTCCGCCGTCTCCAGCAGGACTCAACCTTTGCCGAGCTTGAACGGATCCACTGGGGCATGCAAGAACGACAGAACGGCTCCCAGACTGAAAACATCGATTAAATCTCTCAAATTCTCTTCGGACGTTGTGGCACCCCCCAAATTGAAAACATGAATAGCCGTTTTGCTGCTTGTGGTTGCTCTATTCACAATGAGCAGTGTAGCGAAGCTGTTTGTACCAAAAGGCTCGCCACACGACAGATAGCCTTCAGGGTCTTTTGGGTGGTCAAGGAAACAGTTTCTGGAATCTGGATATGGTCGATCCAGAGCACATCTACCTTTCTCATGTTTTACGCCCCTACAAATGGAAGAGAAGGAGAAGCAGAAAAGAATGAATCCTTCAGAACACGAGACAAATAAGGATGTGAAGGGAAAAAAAGCTCACTGTTGTTGCAGGTGGAGCACAGAATGTGATCCATGCACTCGAACAAGAAAAAGTGATACTTCGGGGTTTTCGCACGATTAGACCTGGCCGAAGTTGGATGAGATGATGGGTTCTCTGCGGAAGCAGGGAAAATCTTTCACCACGCTGCTTTTCAGTTCCTTGCATCCTGGTCAACAGGTGATTTGAACCAACCTGTTCAACAGTTCCTTGCACTCTGCTTTCACCTGTTCAACAGTTCCTTGCAATCTGGCCAACAGGTTTGAACCAACCTGCTTTGCACATCATCTTCATTTTGTCCAACAGCTTCACCCTCCTTTATGAGGCTATGCCTTGATCCTTGTGTGTTGTGACTTCGTGCTCCCAGTTAATGTTCAAGGATAAGGATCCCATGAAACTATATATCGAAGGTGAGATAAAAAATCTTGCAATGAAATCCATGGAAGAGATAGACAGCTCAAAAGAAGGGAAGGATGACACTTATTCTCAACTCCAATGGCTGGCTGCGCTCCCTTTCACCATCGAAAACATCACTGAAAGCGATGAGGTTCTCTCTTTGGTAAAAACTACAAAGTTGTCTCAGTTCAGCATTTGCTAAGCTACCAAAAACATAGTGTAAGCTACAGGTTTCTCTCTTTGGTAAAAACTACAGAGTTATCTCAGTTCGGTTTTTGGAGTCGCAGCAAATCCTTAAGAATGAAATTTCTTGTGGCAAATGGGAGGTCCATGATGCGGTTGAAGCTATCCAACGGTGTAATGACCAGAGAAAAGACTTGACATTTGACATTTGGCGAGCGTCACATCAAGAGATTTGGCTGGGAGGGCTGCATGGATGTGACCACTCAACACAACTGGCAAATTTGAGGAGTGGGCGACCTTACTGATGATTTCCTTCATATTGTTTATTGGTTTGGGTCCATGTGCCGTAATTGGAGTTGTCTAACTTAGCAAATGCCTCCAAATTAAGGTTGCTAGTCGTAGATATGGTGCAAAAAACTGTACTCAAATTGTCATGAAAATCACTGTTTGAATCAACTTGAATCAACTGCAAAACACTGATTGTGTCAAGTGAAATCTGAACTGTCGGTGAAGATAGAACTGTAATATATAATCTGATCTGTTACAAGGCTTGAAATGATGCCGAGAATAGCCAAGAGGCTTTAGAAGGCTTGAAATGATGTGCACAATGCCAAAAAATAGCCAAATATGCTTTACAATGATGGCATGTGTGTGAAATCAAATAAGGTGCTATCTGTCCATTGAACAATCGGTCTATGTCTCTAAACTCTTTGAACTCTGCTCAATGAACTAATGAATGTCAAGTTTCAGGAATGTGATGATGTGAAACCGCATGTGCGTGCAGACTCCGAGTAAGAACTATTTAGGATTTTTTTGGCATGGCTTCGATTGGTTGCTTTAGAGTTCTCTCTGCTGTATGGATGATCTAATCTACTCTGAACTAGAACTAGACCAACTGTTGTGAGCGATGAAAGAGCAGCAAATAATTTCTTTTCTTTTTTCGTTTTAGGTATTAGGTCAAATGCGTTGATGTTGAGGCTGATGTGCATGAAGAAAGTGGATTTGTCACCGAGGCTCAAAAGTGAGTGATGCTTGTGCCAAAATGTGCACATGATGTGACAAGCGCGTAGAGCACAAAAAATCAAGCATTTTTTCTTTTTTGGAGTGGCCTCAAATTCTTCCTGGTTCAAGAGATACAGCTTGGTCTAAGTGGAGGGGCAAAAAGGGTGCAAATGTGCTCAATGATGATGTGGCACTCATGGGGTCACATGGAATAGCAAGGAGTGTGCCTGTGGAGCCCTGTGCTAAGGTGGAAGGGGTGGTCACATGGAGCGTGTGCACAGTGTGCTTGCAGGGGTCTGTGCCACATGGCAATGATGATGTGGCAGTGCTGGACTGAGTAGGTGAGGTGGCACTTTGGCTTGTCAACCCTGATGATGTGGCACTTTGACTTGCTCAAGGGATGACAGGTAGGATGACATGGCACTGTAGACCCCCAATGTTGGCGCTGCTGACGTGAAGAGGGTAGAGCTCGTTAAGTTGCTAGAGGCTGCATGAGTGGGAACCGGGTGCTCAAAAATGGAATGGACTTGGAGGCTATGGCTTGCGCTACCAGCTATGGCTGTGGAGAGCCCTGTGAGTCACGTTGGGCAGGCCTGTGAGCGACGTTTCAGATGAGTTGGGTTGAGCGTTGAGACAGTCAGTTGGCTGTGGAGCCTCAGTCGTCTAGTGTGGGCTTGGCCGTGGCAGTCGTAGAAGCCCGTGTTAGTGGAGGTTCAGTCGACTAGAGGTTGTTGGTCGGTGAGGATGCTCGTGGCTGTTAGGTCATCAGAGCAGTGGAGTCATTGCACGCAGTTCGTCTATTGAATAGAGGTGCATGGCTTGGCGTTGTCGATGGAGGTCGTTGCATCCACACGGGGCGATCAAAGGCGTGTTTGCCACACGGGGCGTAGAGCATCCGCTTGGGAGCTCAAGCATGCACGTCTGAGGCTAGGAGTGTTGTTGGACTTAGTGGGAGCCTTCTGAAGAGCCGCGACGAAAGACTCTGCTATTGTTTGGTCGACTTGACGTTGAAGGTTTCCTTTGCTATAGTTAGCCTTTGGAGAAATATGACGACTGTGGATTGCTTGATGACAGCTGGCTTGTGGGGAGAAAGAGTCGTGTGGCACCTTACATGTGCTATAGGCAGCTATTGGAGAGGCGTTTAGAGCTTGCAATCATAGGCATCTTGTTGTCGAGGCAGCTAAGCTGCCTTAGAGTTGTAGTTGTAGAGTAGGAGCCTTTAGGTCCTCCACCGCTCAGTGAACTAAGCATACGGTCTCTCTCAAAGTTCCCTCAAACCGACCATACCTTTTCTCATAAAATGTCTCATGGTATAAACTCTCCTTAAGAGAAAAACAAATCTCTCTCTAAAATTCTAAGGAAAGAATGATAAAAAGATCTCAAAAACAAAGAACGGAATGAACTTAATCTCCTTAAGAACTCTCAAGCAAAATGAATGGACGAAAATTCGTCACATTAACGGAACTGAACGAAATTTGTCTTTCATCAACGGAATGAAAGGATGGAAGCTCAATCTCTTGATCTCTCAATCTCACAATCTCTCACTCATGAAGGATGGCGCCTCTGTGGAGGAAAAACCATGCTCTGATACCATGACAAAATATGAAGAGGGGAGAGGAGAAAGTGGAAATGAGGATAGAGGGCACAACTAGAGAGTACATTACAAATGACTAACTGCACATTAGATTTAGTTGAAAATGTAGAATATATACAAACCCATTTACGGTTAGGCTTAGGGTTAGGGTTAGGGCATCTAACCCTTTTCTTTATAGCACTCTATATGTGTTAGTGCTATGCACATGTAATCACATGATGTTGAGCTGATCTCTCAATACTACCTATGTTGAGCATAGCCTTGCTTGTCTAGGCCATGAGCAAAGCTATAGGGATATCATTGTCGTTGTTGATTGTTTGTGCATAGTGTCAAATGAGTCCTCTAACCACAATGCACATGCGAATGTTTTTCCTGTTCCAATGCCACGGGTCAGGAAGAGGTGGATGGGTGTTTTGGGATCTAATCTTTTGTGAAGCATTATGTCATCATGGAGTAGTCATTGCTAGTTGTTTAGTTTTCTAATTGCATTATGGCACTCTTGACTGTTGAGCATGAATCGATACGTCTTGTATATTGGAAGGTTACTTCTTGGCTCATCTTTTTCTTTGATATATCAATTCCAATATCATCACTACATTGATTACTTGATGGTTCACTGAGCAATTGTCAAATTCTTGCTATTATTAGGTGCAAGCATTACCTTGGCGAGTGTAGTTATATTTGTGTTGATGGTGTCTATCTTTTCTTTGTATATGTCGTGCCATGTCTTCTTTGCTCCTAGGAGTCTTTCGTCTTAGCTTCTAAATGGCATGTATAGAAAATGGTTTTTGTGGTAGAAAATTGTTGTTTGTTGAAGTGCTTGTGTGTTGCCCATTAGCCATTCTATATTTAGATGCATACTTTGCTAAGCAAATGCCATCTAGAGCATTGTTGCAATCATAATACTTTTGCATGATGTCATCAAAGAGGACGTTTTGTGTCATGATCATCTAATGCACACATCATTGCTTTTCATTTTAGCAATATCATTCTATTTTCTTGGAAGGTGGTGTTGATAAATTAGAATTTCCTAGAGGAGTTTCATATGGTAGTGATAGTGCGATGTAGGTAGCTTGCTACGAACCTAGCCCTTAGGTATTTATCATTGTATTGCCATGTTTTCACAACCGCTCAAATGTGTTGACTCTCTTTTTTATGCAACAGTCAAATGCTTCTTTCATTGCTCTTGTAGTTATTGTGTCCGTCTTCGTGATGTAAGATGTGCAATATGGTGCTATAGTGTGTGCGTTTAAGATGGACAGAATGTCTATCTTCGCGTCCTATAAGGAAAATAGTCTAGAGCTGAAGTTATTGGTGTAAATGTCCTTTGGATCTCTCTTTAACAAGATCAATGATGGGGTCCGAGCATAACAAATGGCAAAGTGTGTCATTTTCAATTCATTGTTTGAACGCTTGATGTCTAGATTTAATTTTTCTAAATGGTACAATAGCGATAGCCATCACTTCTAAGTGCATGAGAATATGACAAAGAATATAGGGGTTCATAGCTATCGAATCATTGACAACACATTTTTCTTTAGCTTTCCTTTGTAATCTTTTGATGTTTGCAGGGCTTCAAGTCTTTGTAGCCTAGCTTCAAACATAGCATTTGTTCAATGTTTATGTCATCTCAAACATCTTTTATGTTGATTTGCCTTTCCTTGTGGTTGTCCCTTCCATAGTCATACCCAATTGGATGCTAAGACCTTTGATACCATTATCTTCATTGTTATGAAGTTTATTGGCTCCCACTTTGCAATCATTTAGTAGTTTGTATGGCACAAGTCATGGTACTTTCTTTGTTCTCTAAATAATAGTGTTGGAAATGACATTTCTTTATAGAATGTATCTTTGAATAGCCTGAGTGGTGCATAGTCTTCTAAAGGAGTGATGCACGTGATGGAGTCATTGTGGTTGAAAACTTGTTGGGATGCATACAACCCATGGATTAATGTGTCACTTTCTAAGTTTTCATATTTTGAGTCTTCATTTGTAACATTGCTGGGTGAAGCAATCTCTTGCTTACTTTACTACAGTGCACCAATATGGTCGATCCATGTAGTGTCCCACATAGGTTGGGTTGGTTAGGCCTCTTTGGGACCCTCCAAGCCCCTTGCATTAGCCCACTAAGCATTCTTTCAATGCTTTTGTTGTCAGCAAAATGGAAAAACAAAATCACTACACAACAATGCTAATTCCAACTAGCATGGATGCCTCATCATCCAAGAAGCCAGGTAGTGCTTCCAACACTTTCTCAACCTTCCCTATGACGTTTATTATACTTCCTCACAGTTCATATTGTCCTTCATAATTTGGTTCTCAAATTTGGTATTATTATGGAGATAAAGCATGCTTCAATTGGATTCAACTTTAGAAGAGACTCGGCAAGGCCATTCATTTGCTAAAAATAAAGAATTTGTAAATAGCTTTTGCATTTTGCCAAGGTTTAGTGATTGCATGCATTCTTGCATATTTTGACCTCCTCTAGATTGCGATTCACAAATTGCATATGATAATAGTAGTAATGAGGCCATTTTGGTTTAGAGTTGTAATTATTTTTTAAAGACCAACATTTTGCAAGAATAGCATGGATTGCAAGGTGCATCTCTGATAGCTTGCAAATACTTCCCCTTGCCCAATGTGTTTCATCTAAGTTTCATTGTGTTTGGGTTAGATATTGGCAAAGGGGGTTCTAGTTGGCTCTACTTCTTCTGTATTTAATAGATCTCCTATCCAATTTGCTTCTCAGCCTTTTTTGTCACATAGCAAAGTGCTCTAAAGTGAAAGGCAATTTCTTGAGCAGACAAAACTCTTTCCATGCTAATGAGCATATCTAGCAAGTGCTCTTCTTCTGTTATCTAGTATGCACATCTTTGATGTGCTTCAAAATTTTTATTAGCTGAAAATATCAAGAAGCTATCTTGGAACCTCTCAAGTAGTAGCACGATCTTCACACTACTTCTACTGCATGTTTTAACATGCTTCTTTTCAAGGTTTTGCAATTTATGACCGCTATAGTCCAGTTTGTTACTCTTGTTGCAGTAGGCTTGCAAATGTAATGTATTATCTTTCATGAGTTTGATGTTTTTTGGACTAAGAACATAAGTCTTTCTCTTATTGTTGTTTCTTGAAGCGTTGAGTCATTCACTCTAGGAAATGAATTCCATAGAAGGACAGCTTCATGCTAGCCAAGCTGCACTCCTTTGACCATTCTTGAGATAGAATTTGCGCTAAGATAAGTTTCATGGGAAACAGAGAAGCGATTCGAAGAGTTGTGGACAATTTACTAGAAGGGGTTAGAACTGTCATGAAAACATACAGCCACACATAGAATCTAAAAACACTCTCTTGAAACCTTTGCTACAAAAGATTGAATACATATAATGATGCGCTCGAAGAGAGCTTCGCGTTGTTGTAAGTTTCTTCAAAATTAGAGAAGTGAGCACTAGCTATGAGAAATTCACCACCTGGCACCAAGTTCTGCCTCTTCATTGCCTTCTCTGCATGGGAAAGTTGTAGCTTCTAGATCTACCCTACCAACACATCGATCAAAACTGTCATGGGAATAGATAGTCCACACACACAGTCTCATAACTTCCTTGATTGACCTTTGATACAAAAACTAAATGCATACAATGATGTGTTTTGAAGAGGGCTTCACAATGATGCAATTTTTGCTAAAAATCAAACAAGTGAGAACCAAGTTATGACCAATTTACCATCAAAGGGGTCACATTGTCCCCAAAACTTCTCGTTTTACATACATTTTGGCGAGGAACAATGCTCTATCAATGACCCACCTTCACCGAGGATACAAGTCCCATACAATTCGATTAGAAGAAAAGGATAGACATTCTCTATGGCTTTAAAAAATATGAACCCAGGTGGTCACAAAGAGCATTTAAAGCAAACAAGGAAGCTCAAGAGATATAAGTGGAAAAATCAAAGAGAAATGACATGTTTGGATCTCAATTTCTATGGGAGATGAAGCTATAACTCAATAGAGGTTTCATACATGTGTGAGAGAGAAAGAGAGAGAGAGAGAGAGAGAGAGAGAGAGAGAGAGAGAGACTCATGGAAGAAGCAGCAACTAGAGAGAAGTGGATTCCAAACTCTATACAAGAGAATGCTTACAAGAGGGAGAGAGAAGGCTCATGGAATAGGATTTAGGAGACGAGCTACAACAGCATGTGGCCTAATGGTGGGAGACTTGTTGAACAAGGGAAAGGAGGGCTCCTTTTATAGATACGTTGTCACCCTCCTTCACCCGTTTACAATTTCTGCCTATAAAATTTTCCCCATCAATCACATAAGCCTATATATCACCATCTAGTCATCACATATCAGCTTTCTAAGGGATGGGACTGCATCCCAAGTTTAGCAATGATTCCTTCTACTCTATCCTAGATTTGTACACCTTGAAACCTAAAAAAGAATCATACATTAACTCAAGTTTCTGTTCTACTTCTCTCTCTCTCACTTTCCTCTTTTTCTCAGCTCATTCCTCACTCAAAACACCAAAACCAAGCACTTGGCAATGGAGATAATGGAAGAAACATGTGCAAGCAACTTGAACTCCTTGGCAATGATGCCAAAAATGTGTCATGCGACTGTGACTCACATGTCGTGGGAATCTTGAAGGAATGCCAAAGGAGTATCCTACTCCAAGCTACTCCTTGTGGGAGCAATACAAGCACATATGGTCCAATAGTATCACGCCAATGGCTTCCAGAGTTGCAGCAATGTGAATCCTCAAGAGAAGGGGGGGAGAGAAGAGGGGGAGAGGGAGTGGGAGAAGAAGAGGGAAAGGGAAGGGGAAGCAAGAAGCAAGAGAGGGAACGGAGGGTGAGAGGCATCCACAAAGGAAAGAGCAAGAAGAATATAAAAAATACTATTGGAAAAGAGAGAGCTTGTATTCCTTAAACTTCCAAGTTTACAATTAAAGACCAAAGTCAAACTTTTGGCCTTTTATACATAGCACTTTTTGAAGGGATGGCTAACCCTATTCATCGTACCACTCCCTCTATTCTCTCTTTTTACAAATTACTTGGGCCCATTTGGCTCCAAGGCATGTTGCTACTCCCCTACTTTGTGTTGGCTTCTTGTGGCTCTGCTTTTGTTGTTGCTTTTCCTCGCTTGCAAATAGCACTTGTGTTATTTAATTATGACCATCAATGCAGCAAGTTTCTACCATTGATTTGAAAGTGCTTATACCAGATTTCCTGGAACAATGCAAATAGAACACTAAACAAGGGCTAACGCTTATACCAGATTTCAAGGAGCAATGCAAATAGAACGCTAAACAAGGGCTAACGCTTATACCAGATTTGATGGAGCAATGCAAATAGAACACTAAACAATGCAGCAAGTTTCAACCATTGATTTGATAGCACTTCACCAGATTTCATGGAACAATGCAAATAAAACAGTAAACAAGGGATAAGGCTTAATTTATGCACAGAATTTGATTAGCAAATGCTATGGTACAGGTGTTGTAGTATTCACAGCAGGCTCTCTGTGACGGGCATTCCATTTAGCGTGTGATAGAGACATTTCAAAGTATTAACGAACTCCTGTGAATAAACTGAGATAAAATGCCTCGCAGCTGATGTCCGAAAAAGAATAGGAATCAATGATTACACTTACACAGTCTGCAATTTAAACTGGAGCATGTTCAGAACGCCTATTACAATTTTTCAAAAAATGAATAAATGAACATAGCTAATGGCGTTGCATCTCTCTGAATGTGGCTGCCGCAGATGGAGAAAGCCTCGTAAAAAACCGGAACACCTGACAATAGAATTTGTTAGTTTCTTCATATAAAAGTTTTTAGTATTCTAGAAACTGAGTTACCACTTCCCTAGAGTAAAGGCTTAATACTCTTACACAACCACTTCAAAAAAGTGTTTGATCCATTTCACACTAATCCAGAACATTGCTCTGTCCATTCAGATCAACCTGGCTGGCTTTGCAAGAAGTTACGCATGCGTGGAACTGACTGCAAGATAACTCATTTATGCCGCATAGCATTCGAAACATGTTTCACTTCATCGTGTGACAGACAAGAACTAGTACGGACCATTTTGATGGGCTTTTTCCTTTTAGCATGGCCATGTCATGGACAAGCTGAACCGGGGCTATGTATGAATGATCTTGGAGGTATAGCTAGATAGACAAACCGTGGACACATTGTAAATCTTGAGCTGTCATACCATAAATCTACTCTTAGAGTGGTCATTGACGAGAGCAAGGCAGACCTTAGAGAGTAAATTGTTGATTCCAAGAAGGCATTTTACATTGTGCCTCTTTTCACCTAATTAAGGGACTAGGCAAGTTACAAGAAACCAAGGGAGAGTACTTTGGTGCGCCACCTGTTGTGTCCAGAAACTTTTGGGGAATTGTATTTGGATCGGAGACTAGATCTGTCTCTTCATCATAGGCACCTGCTGCCACCGCAGCCACTTCTACCACTTCAGATTCATCTACCACTACTCCCTCTGGACCTGCCGTTGACCCTCCAACACAAGAACAGATTCGTTGGAATAAGCAAGATGCACAGGCACATGCAATGATTGCCATGAATTGCAAGAGAGTTGTTATACCTCACATTCGGTCTTGCAAAACAGCCAAAGCTGCATGGGACACTTTGGCCAATCTTTATCAGACACACAATGAGGCAAGAGTTCCTTATTTGTGCAGGCAGCTTGACAATGTTAAGATGAATAAAGGGGGCAGCATGGATGCCTATTTGACACGGGTCAAAGACTTCAGAGAGCAGCCAATGTTGATGAGATTGTACCAAACTCACAGGTTGTTTCTACCACACTTGATGGGCTTCCTGCCTCATATCAGGGATTTGCTACAACACTTCGACTATTGGCCCCAACTACTATTCATTTTATCAACTTGTTTCCCTACTCTTGCAGGAGGAGCAAAGTCGCCAACACAGGTGTCATGTGCACGGATTGTGTCTGACGTGTGCCCTAGGCACACAGGACTAGCTCAAGTAGCCTGGGGAGGTTAGGGGCTAGGCAGGTGATTCTAAGGTTGGGTTGCAAGGGCAAATGGCACGAGTTAGGGTTTTGGCTATTTATAGCCGTCCGAGGCCCAAGTGTATATAAAGGGGCCCAAGGGGCTCAGTTTTGAGTAGAGCAGGGCAGAGCAGGTCAATTCTCCCCAGGCTACTTGAGCTAGTCTTGTGTGCCTAGGGCTAGGCAGGTGATTCTCAGGTTGGGTTGCAAGGGCAAATGGCATAAGTTAGGGTTTCGACTATTTATAGCCGTCCGGGACCCAAATCTTTATAAAGGGGCCCAGGCAGCTCAGTTTTGAGTAGAGCAGGGCAGAGCAAGTCAGTTCTCCCTCGTTGGTCTCGATCCTGGATTGTGTGTGGACGCACACCTGCTCTCTAGATTAGCCCAAGGCCCAGCAGATCGATCCAAGGCTCCTTGAGGGCGCCACCTGGTGGTATGGGACACCAGGCTGGTTGGGATCATGGTTGGGAGATGTGCCAGTTGCCAGCAGCTCAGCCTGTGGCTCGGAGGAGGCATCCCAGTCGAGGATGCCATGGTTGGGTGGTGAGCAAGCCTGCAGACTCCTTGTTCTATGATTGGTTTTTGGTGTTTGTTTGCATGTCACGTCACACAGGAGCACTGGGGTCGTGTCAACAGGGCTGCTTCCACTCATGCAGATCAAGCCACTGCTACTGATCACAGGGGCAAAGGAAAAGGGGGGAAATTTTACAGCAAGCCCAAAATTTGGTACCTCATCCTCTTCCCCTCCTACCGATGGGAAGAACAAGGAACGCAGCAACTATTGCAGGAAACCAGGCCATGGCATCTCTGAGTGCCAGAAGCGTATTGCTTTCGAGCATTGCTCTTGCATCTCACAAGCATTGGGAGGTCTATCAGTTGGACATCAACACCGCTTTCCTTCACGGGGATTATGTGGAAGAGGTCTATGTCACTCAGCCTCCAGGATTTGAGCTTCCAGAAACTAAGGTATGCCGGCTTAAAAAGGCTCTTTATGGATTGAAGCAGGCACCAAGGGCATGGTATGCCAAGATACATTCTTTTTTGCTGTGCCTTGGGTTTCAGAACAGCCTTGGAGGCTACTCTTTATGTCTGGAAGAGTGAATCAGAATTTGTGGTTTTGATTCTATATGTGGATGACATGCTTATTACTGGGCCAGACTTGCAAAAAATTGCAGATTTCAAGGCAGCTTTGCAAAAATCTTTTGGCATGACAGATACGGGCCGGTTGCACTATTACTTGGGCATCCAGTTTGCATATGTTGAAGGGGCTATGATGATGAGTCAGTCCAAGTACATTGGACATCGACCGCTTCCTGTTTGAAGATTGCAAGCCAGGTTCTACACCATTGGAGCCTAGCTTTCGTTTCTCCTCTGAGGATGGAAGTGCACCATTTGCTGCCACCCTATATCAGCAGGCTGTGGGCTGCCTTATTTATTTATGTCATACCCGGCCTGATCTTCAATATGCCGTCTCCCAGTTGAGCAGATACATGCACATGCCTAGTACAGCATTGGAAAGCAGTGAAGCGGGTCTTCCATTTCTCGAAGGCCACACAAAATTTGGGATTGTTCTATGGTGATGAGTCTCCACTAGTCTTGCATGCTTTCACGCACAGTGAGTGGGCAGGTTGTTATGACACGAGAGTGTCCCAAAGTGGCGACTGTTTCATGCTTGGATCCTCGTGCATTTCATGGTTCAGCAAGAAGCAGCCTACAGTTGCTACTTCCAGCTGTGAAGCTGAATACAAGGCAACCTTCAAAGCTACAATAGAGTGTGTTTGGCTCCGTAAGCTACTTGCGGATCTTGACATTAGCCAGCCAGCTTCTACTACCATCTACACTGACAGTCACGGTGCTTTGGCTATTGCGAGAAACCAAGTGTTTCATGCATGCACGAAGCACATTGAGGTTCATTATCGTTATGTTTGAGAGCGATTGTCAGCTGGAGAAGTACCGTTGTCCTATGTTCCCATGGAGGACAACTTAGCAGATCTCTTCACGAAGGCTCTACCACGGCCCAAGTTTGAGGCTTTTTGGCATGCCTTACACTTGGCAGCATTTATTACGTGAAGTTGATCTCCCTGTACTATCATAGGTTGCTATATTCATTTTGGACGAATATGTGCAACCATGATATAGTTTCCAAGTATACTTGAGATGTATCCAGGATACTTCAGCCATACCATGGAGGGGGGTTTGTTAGCACTTAGCCCTGGTATGGGCCATGGCCTTGTTGGCTAGTCTTAAGACTCAGTCAACCCTTAGGTTGACTTCATTGGTCAACGATATGGTTGACCTCGGGGCATATAGGCCAACCCTTTGTACTTTCTCATAATCCATTTGCAAGTACTCACGTTTGCTTCAGCTTGTTGTTTGCTCCCTTGCATTCCACTCCGTTTCCATTGCTTCCCGCACCCAACATTGTCTATACTTGTTGATACTACAAAAAGTGGGGTGTCACCCTGACCCTAGACAATAGTGCAAAGCTCAATTTATACATCGATATTGTTCTTATGCCACCATCAGATGGCTTAAGACAGCAATTGCATGCAAGACTTTATGACGAAGAGATTCGAAGGTTGAACTTGGCACATGCAAAGCCATTATCTTCAACGCATTAAAGCTAGCCATGCAAGGGGAGTGACAGAGAGCCAACTGAAATACGTCAATCATATTGTATACCTGCAGATCTCATTTTTAAGGCCCAACTTCTCCATAAAGAAAATTGTCTCAAATAGACTCACCAAGTGAGCTACAGCACCAAACTTTTCCAGCACAATTCTAGGATCCACACACAAAGCCATCTCTTTGACTCATTGTCAAATTGTTAGCGATAGATGGGATTGCTATTTAGGCACCAAACCTGGTGGTGCCTGCAAATAATGTAAATGACTGCCAGTTATGATATTGTCTTGTATCATTCAAATACCTTGCATTTTCTGATCCTTGACATACACAAAGACATGCATCCAGAGGCAAACTGCAATTGATCTCTCGTTTGTCTACTGTTGCTGCTTGCATGACCGTATGCTTCCACTTTTTACGGGGTTAGCCCTTTGCATGGATCTAGAGTCACCATTTGGTACGTTATTTTATTGTCTGGCATATACAAAATATTCCACTAGGGCTGCTTAGATCTAGTTATGACACCTCTTGCTTAAATAGTATGCTGACTCTTGAGCGAGGAAGCCTAAAAGATTAAAATACAGCCTTGTCATTTATAGGGCAACTTGAGGGGATTCAATATTCCTGTGCTCATATTATAAGTATATATGAGTACTTTCTCTCGTGCCCCTTTTCACCATCAACACCGTGTCCCTCCCTCATTACAGATGGAGGGGGCTACCAGGAGATGATGCAGCTGCCAGGTATTAGCCATGAGTCCACTGTTACATAGTACACCTCACTTGATCTCGTCAATCATTTCCAGCTGTTTGTTCTGCACATCATCTCAATAGGCGCAAGAGCTCCAATTCCAAGAGTGCTGGTTTGTTACCATGCAGTGTGCTTGGAAACTCTACACGATACCAAGAGTGCTGGTTTGACTGAGTTCTGAGAAGCTCTGCTCTAAGCAACATCATCTTTAGTCTGTTTCACTAAATGCATCCTCCTTGTGGTTTGGTACCATTCAGTGTCCTTGAAAGCTCTATATGATACCAAATTCCAATAGTGTTGGTTTAGTGGGCTTAGAAGCTCTGCTCTACACTATTTTTAGTCTGCTTCGACAAGTAGCAAGGGAAATCCATAAACAAGGGCAATGCAGTCCCGAAGCACAGGAGCTAGTCTAGTCATGTTTTCATCATCAAAACCAGTGGAATCTCTTGTTAAATTTCCTAGCATCCTAATGTTAACAAATCCTGCAAAACAATAACTTCCTTCCCAGCAAAAAGCAAAACAATTCTAAAGAGCAATATCACATTGCAACTCAATGCTTGAAGCATACACCAGTCCTCTAATCCCAAAGCATCATACGCAAGAGAGGTTATAATAGCATTGCACAAACAACCCATCATGTCAGTAGACCACAAGTTTGTTAAGAGCAGCTCAAAAATGTTTCCTTGCATCAGTTGACAACCTGACAAGCAGACAATATTAGCATTTCCCCTAAGATTCTTGTATAAGATAGTACAGCATACCCAAAGTTTGAAGCAGGCGTCTATTGTAACAGGGACTATGGCTACAAAAATGTAAATCGAAGCTTGATCCACCTCAAACCCATAATGTTCTAAAAACATCTCAACCACTGTCTCCCAACCTGACTCGGAGTGATATCTGAAAAGAAAAATTAAAAAACAAACAAAAGTGTAAGACCACAAAAAAGCAATGAACTAAACAGAATCAGAGATTGTTTCAGCTTTCAATTATACTGTCAATGACGAACACAGGCCACAAACTCAATTTTGTCTCTCTGGACTGAACCTTGACAAATCATTGACTGGGGGAGGGGGAACCGGGGAGTGAAGCTCTATCAAACATATATTGAGAAATCAAACCCACAAACAAAGCCTACCATCCCATCAAATCATACAAATACTCAATCCAGTTAGACAACCTAATAGCTGTGACTATTCCTACTCACGTTGAGAAATCAAACCCACAAACAAAGCCTACCACCCCGTCAAATCTACCCATACAATTACTCAAGATGGCTGAACTACCTAATAGCTGTGACTATTTCTAAGCAGCTAGGATACAACTACAGGATATATAATAGCTGTGAACCCTTTGATTTGCAACCATTGGGTGAAGGAGGTATACAGAAATCTTCCATTGGAAACTGTGTGGCTTTGAGGAATAACATTGATTTTGGCCTATTTGGGACCTGTAGTATGGACGCCAGCACAAATCAACAGTAGTCAGCATAGACCGAGTAGTCAAGCCTTTTGGACTGATCAGAGCTTATCCCATGAGCAATTTCACACTTGTTGGTAATAGCCTTGGTCATTTGCCAATAAATATCTCCCTCTCTCTCTGTCTCTTGGCATAGAAGTGCGCTAAAGAGTGTGCCATCATGCCCTAGATATGGTATGTAGGCAATCTTTTACTTGGCAACTAGAAGAGAGACTTTTTCCAGCACGAAGATATTGATATGATACCTTTTGGAATTTCAATGCTAGCACAGAAATGCATGAAGGTTCTCTCAGGCTTGATCAAATGACGTCAACTTTATTTTGCATCAGTACTATCTTACAACTAAATGGCAGGGTTTTTTAGCAGCAACATCAAAGGTCCTCCATCCTAACACAGGCTTAGGCAGTTCCTACCTATTCCTTTTTACCATTCAGATATATATGTTGATAAGCCAGGCATGTACCCCATAAAACCAAGAAAGGAAACAATATCATTGCTAGTATACATTGACTGCCTCTTATATGTCTCATGAAGATTGCTCTTCACTGGTAAGAATTCCTGCACTCATGCTAACATTAACCTTAAAGAGACTTAAACCATTTCTTAGATTTTTTTTCTCTCATTCCTAGGACTACGAATATTGGCATACCCTAAAAAAATATCTGACAACAGAATTATGATGAATGCTTTTCCAGTATCGGATATGTTTGTAAACAGCCGATTTCCTGTTAGCCGCATGATGCCTACCTGCAGGATCACAGTTTAGATGAAAACTCAGTTGAAACACAATAACTTTCAAAGAAGTAGAGCAAAGAGATGAGAATACAGATATTTTAATTAATAGTGCAAATTTTATTCTTCTGAGTGAACTTTACAAAAATAAAGACATGGCGAGATGACTTTTCCTGCATATACTAACTGAACTCCTCTCGCCCATTTATTCAGGTTTATCAACATCTAATTTTCCAAGCACACAATATAAAAGAGTACAATCTTCACAAAGAGCTTTCATTTGGAATGGTCAAAAGATACACCACTCGAGCCATCGGCCAAACAACCCTTCTGAAATAAAGAAGAGACTTATATAAAAGAAACCAAAAAAAGAAGACCATTATCAAAGAGAATATAATGAACAAGGATCCATCACATCACGGATTGAACACTTAAAAAGAGTCATCACTATTTCACACTTACAAACATTGGTGCAGCTCCCAATCCTCGATGCACCACACACAGTAATTCCCAACAGGTACAAACATGAAAATGAACATGGTCAAAAGGAGTAACACAAGATTCCTCTTGCAATTCCTTTGGAATATTTAGCAGTAACAAGAAACCATTCTATGACTGATCCAACCTATAGCTAGCAAAATGGCAAGGAGGGTAGTAAGATGTAATGCATTTCTCTCACAGAAACTACAGGACTCTAGTCAGCTTTGATCTTACTCCACTTCAGTAACAGCCTAATCTCAGCGTTCATAGTAACTTAATCTTCCAGCACCTGAATATTTCAGCTGATCCCTACCAACACCATATAAATCCTATTACTTTTGGAAGATTTCTGGATATTATAACCATGCGAAAACATAACATTCCTATACATAACTGGATAACAATTTGATGTTGGAATCAATAAGTAAAAGCGCACACACCATAAGCCCATGTGTGTGTGTGTGTGTGTGGGGGGGGGGGGGGGGGGGGGGGTAGGGACACATTCAAAGCAACATCCTATATATACACCATGCAAGTGAGTAACACAAAGAAATGTAATGATTAACACCTTTAGAAGACCAAGTACCCTAAAATGCAAGAAATGACAAAAAGGACATCCGAGATGCTTCACTGAATAACGAAGAAAAACACAAGGTATAACCATACTGAGTTGGAGTACAATTTAAATCAAGTTGGCTGAGGTGTGTATCATTAGTTGTACAATGGAGATAGATGTATCCAACGGTGTACATCTAGATGCATCCCTGTATATATATCAAGATCACGGAGCGTAGCATTGTGCTGCTAAATGGGGGAAGTGTGGCTTGTCTAATTCTCAAGAGAATATTCATGAATTTGCCGATGGCCCGAATGATCTCCTGCCCTATGATGGGGCATGTCCATTGTATTAGATGATAATGCTTAGGTTTTTGAGCTTCAAATGCAATTTGAAGACCAAGGATTGGTCACTTTGAATACTGACATTCATTGAGCTAGGTAAGTCAACTTGCTGATGCAATTTAAAAAATTTGTCTTGCTAGATGGCATCCTAACTTTGGACTATCATACTAGACTTGGTTTTGTAAGGATAGATGGGAATGCATATGCACATCTCTATTGGCAATCCTCTACTTGACTCATTCGGACAAGCAATTAACAACTCACTTAAGCCAAAACTTAGTAAAGAGCTCTATGGCTTGTTGTTGCCTAAGAGTTTCAAGAAAAGGCCTTCAAACTCCATGTAGAACATGCATGAATCAAGACCCTTGCACGCAAGAGTCCTTCAGAGTTTCAGAGGAGGAATTTTCTCGCCTCTCCTTTTGCAAAGATACTTTGATAACCTTAGCCCTCACGGTGTCAGAAGAAGTGGTAGAGAAGTTGGCCAAAGAAGCCCAAGAGGAAACTATATTCAAGGAAGAAGAGAATGGCCATGAGGAACCAAGCCCATGGGAAACTACATTCAAGGAAGAAAAGAATCGCCATGAGGAACCACGCATTGACTTCCAAACCTTCCCCACAAGCACCAAACTTTTGTCTCAAGAGGCAATCGAAAAGAAAGAGATCAAGTCCCCTTTCTAGCTTTTTTCCTGCACCGAGCAACACCGCAAGGAGTCAAATCCCCCCTTGCGGAATTCCCTACTAAAGGTGAAAAAGATGGAGCAAATTATCTAAGAGGAATATATGCAAGGACTAGCCCGGATGGAGGACTAGTCCCTATCCCAGAACCCATTGGGTTGAGTTTGTTGGTGACTTAGTCACCACACAAGTTTTGACCCTACTTAGAGTACATCCTAAGGTTTTGTCTCCATCACTACCCTAGCTTTGTAGTTCATTGTTGTTGCTGCAATTAAAGTTAGCCTCCTTCAGCTCCATTCTCTCTCAATCTCTCAATTTCATTTCCAAGATGGACAACACATACATCTTTAGGAGATCAACAACATATCTTGTGAATGCAATCTGACCATATACTGCCATAATTCAAATGCCCAAAGTGCTTATGCCACAAATGAGTATTTGTGACCACATAATCCTCTACTGCAAATTGCCGCAGTGTCTGTCCCTCTGTCATACGCATTAAGACTATATAGACCCCAATAACCGTCATCAAAGACAACTCTATATCTTGATGTAGTAATGGCAACAATCAATATGAGAATCTTTTTTATGCTGGAACATACAAAACATCCTGTAGAGAGACAGGAACACCTGATGCTGTAGTAAGTTTAATTTGGCCAATGTGCTTCACAGCGTAAGATGCATTATTGGCAAAAGTTGTAGTGCCGTCCTTCGGTGCATCACGCAGAGAAAGAAACAATTTCATGCAAGAAGTAATGTGCATAGAAGCGTGACTATCAAAATACCAATTGTTGAATGCAGTACAAACTACCATGTATGAATCATGAATAGAAAGATTGTATTGGCATGTAACCACAAAAGCCAGAGCAACATTGGCTGATTCATCCTTCTCATAAGAATATGGAGCATCAGTAACTACAAGGCTAGACTATTTGTTCTTCTCTGTGCTTTTGGCATTTAGAGATACCATGACACGCATCCTTAGCAATCCTGCAAAACCTGATGTGAGGGATTATCATCCTCTTAACTGACAAGTATCTCTACCATCCCATCTGATCTATTCCTGAGTCAGAGGTACTGGAGTAGCAGTGACAGAAGATGGATAGTCAACCACATTCCCTAGTTGCGGGTATAGTGGCAACAAGTGCATGTGACAGAGGTCTCACCTCAAAACCTGCAATGAAATTCTTGAGAGGTAGTTGGTGCCATCAAACTTGTCTTTAGCAGCAAGCATGCCAACAAGGTCATTGTTTGCCATTGCTGACAAGGCACAAATACAAAGAACCCAAGATATCTGACTGAATCAAATGATGACACTAAGGCAAGTGTAAATGCCTGATTCTCACACAAAGGCCATAACCTACACAATCTTTGTCGTTGAAATAACCTGCAATAAACCCTAAGGCACGAAGGAAAATGTGCCAAAACAGATAATAACATGACAAATCTATTTGGCATTGACACTGTTGAAAGCCAAGCATTAGTTTTTTGGGCGTCAAACCAGAGACATCATTACAACTGCTATTTATTAGCCTTAGGAATCACACAGGAACTGCTTGTGACTTTAACTTGTCCCTTATAATGGTTCATGTACAATGTAGCGAAGCGAAGTAAATTTATCCCTTTGTGACTTAAAAACCAAAAAACTCCACTACAATTTTGAAGATATACTAAAAAGACTTTTGTCCAGTTTTGACAATGGTTTGAAAGTACTGAACATTCCCTTGCCCATAGAACAAGTGGCCACTTCCAAGCTTGTTCAAATCGGAACACCAATTTCAAAATCATGCATTGCTCATTTCATATGAAAATAGATCATTAAGTTAAAATTACACCCAAGTGCAAACAGAAGAAAATTTCTCTCTCAACTGGTTTCTTACAGTTCTGGGATTGAAAACCAGTAGCAGGAAAATTGTCAAACCAGCCAAGATATCAGACCATATGTTTGCAAATGCCTTCCTGTTCTCCAATCTCAACTCATCTCGCAATTCCAACCTGCTCAGAAAAAGAAGATCACAGGAACTATAAAGACTGAGTGGGAATGAAAAAACCGTTGCAGGATGCAAACCATTTTCTATGAAAAGGAAGTTAATCAATTTGCAGATAACATAGCACAGGCTTAAGATCATTTCCAGTCATAATTTCAGAATGAATGACATTTTTAAAGCAGGAAAAAGGGCAAGCATTAATGTTCAGTGCAGCTGAAATCCATTGCAAGATATGCAACATTTTCTGAAAAAGGAAATAGATTCCTAAACATCTGAAGGAGAATATATCAAAGGCCAGAGAAATAAGACCATTTTCACTGATAACGATCAGGCCCAAGTTTCCAAGAAAAACATTGATCTCGTTGGGTAATTATAGAAAGGTATTAGGCCCTATGGGAATGCCATAAAATCCAGGCTGGTGAGAAGCATGGGAATTATAGAAAGGTATTAGGCCATATGGGAATGCCATAAAATCCAGGCTGGTGAGAAGCATGGGAAACCATTCGAGCTATGAGTTAGTGACAGGTATGTGAAGCTTCAAAATCAGTGCCTGAAAGGCAGTTTAGCACTAGAAAGGGACCACATCCAGGACATCACCATCTTCAGGATAGGGGTCTTTCTCCTCCAAATATATCATATGGATACGACACACCATTTGCTGCAGTTCCTAGGAACGCTTCAAATTTTGGGGCTTCTGAAGAAGTACCATCCCCATGTGTCTTCCATCGAAGCTTGTTTCGGTGAAGTGCTAGAGTACCCGCCTGCAGCATGGGGTTCCATGGTTCAGGGTGATAACAGAGTACCCAAAGTCCCTGCCCAAGGAGATCTTCTAGAGACCTTGGACCGTGTACATAGATGTATGCAAATAGGAAACCAAGCACCAAAGACAAGTGAGATTTCTAATGTACACATGCTTGATTTATGATTTACAAATGCTGGCAAAAACGCCTAAAGAACTGATTGTACATGATTGCAAAATGAATACCAATATGTATCATGCGGGCTGTTGCTAATACTGGATAACTACTATGAAGGAGACACTGTAATCTCCATGCTGATGTGGCAATATGCTGGCTGAATGGAGCCATGAACTATAGGCGATGGGGGCTGATATTGATGGCTGAAATATGCGAGCTGCAACTGATGGCTAGATGCCCGAAATTGGGGGGCTGAGGCCCCTTATATAGGGCCTGGACAAGCCGACTAGGGGTCAACCTGGTCCAGCTTGGTTTTGGTCAGCCAAAAGCTGGCCATTTGGCTTGCTTACTAACCTATCCTTAGGCCTAGCTTGGACAGACCTTGAGGGCTGGGAGTGGACCCACGTAGCTCATGACTGACTGGCGTCCCTAGACTAGGGCTCACAATAGGGCAACGGCATATGACAAAATATCTTGATTTGGGAACTAATGCTGCACTTGATGATTAGTTTAGTGTGCCACAATGCACCCTTGTGCAGAGGTGCATGTGACGTTCCCTCCTACTTAAATTTTGTATGGTGGTAGAACCATTATGACGTCAAACCATAGTTACCAAAAAACAGGAATGCTTCGGGAACCGGGGAGGGGGGGGTGGAACGGGAACGGGGGAACCGGAATGAGAACACCACGTATATGACATGTCATCAAATCACATGGAAGGGGAGGGGGCTGAGAGGAGAATGGAGTACAAGGAGAGGGGGCTGAGTAGAAGGGAGTGGAAGGAGAGGGAGTGAAAGGAGAGGGCCATCAAACTTGAGTAGAAGGGAGTGGGAGGGGAGGGGGCTGAGTCGAAGGGGGTGGAGAGTGGAAAAACCCACTAACAAGCCCCGTTCCCCTCGTAGTCCAAAAATGGGAACCCATGTTCCTAGGGCTGGAACGCATTCCAGCCGCATTCCCAGAACGCTCCCCAAGTGTTCCCTAGCGTTCCCAGTACTGGGAACGTTCCCGGCGGGTGTTCCCAATAGGCCCTCCACCTAGGAACAGCGTTCCCACGTTCCAAGAAGACGCAACGTCGTTCCCTGGTAACTATGCTCAAACTGCTAGTCAAAACTTGACTACCCTCCCAAAGAAATGGGAAATGACAACCTCGGAAGGATACTGAGCTGGCACTGCTCCAAAGAGCTGAGGAACAAATGCTATGCTTGTTGGGGGTAAAGGCACATTGCCAACCCTTAATTAAAGAATTAAAGATAGGACACCTATGACTGTCTTAAGACAGTCATAGGGTAAACCTAATCCTAATAAAACATAAGTGAGTTTGTGGTGTGGCTCACTATCACTTCACACCCGCACTAGAGTGTCACTCTCTCTCACTCTCACTCTCTTGCTCCCTTCCACTTCTCTTCCCCCTCACAACTGGTATCAGAGCCTATCAAGCCTTCTCTCCCCCTCTCAACTGCCTACCTCATCCGTACCGTACGGCCGTACGGACAGATCCGTACGGCCGTACGTCGTCCGTACGGCCGTACGTCGTCCGTACGGCCGTACGGACGGGCTCGACATCGCAGCGACAGCGTGGTCGCGGGTGCGTGCATCGCAGGCGGCGCGTTTTCGAGGGCATCAGAGTGAAGGCGCGGTCGCGGGCTGCAGGACTTCTGCGCGGCGCATTTCGCGGGTCACCTCCAAGGGCATCGCATTTCGTACGGCAGATCTAAGGCGGCGCATTTTTCGTAGGCCTGCAGGCTTTTGTTGCGGGCGTGGGCGTCGTCAAGCTGTTGCAGTACAGCAGCATAGCTGCTGTGTTTTTTGTAGCCGTTCATACATCAGCTGTACGGACAGTCCGTACAGTCGTACGGACTGCCGTACAACTTTGTACGGGAGTCTTGGCATTTTGTACGACAGTCCTTCATCCACCTACAAGTACAGTACGGTTGGCGTCGACAGCAGGGTACAGAAGTACAGCAAATTTTTTTTTTGTGCTGCAAAAATCTCGACTTTTTTTTTGGGGGAAGCATGCACCGATAGTACACAGGTACTCTGCAGGGACAAAAGTACAGCAGGTACTGAAAAGTACAGCACATTTTCTGATTGGAAGAGGAATATTCCTGAAACATTCTAGCAGTATACTGTGCATTTGTTGAGGTACATCAGGTACTCTCGTGTCACTCACGCTTGAGGTGACTTGTGACACAGTGGTGGTGTTTGTGCGGTTACTTGTCATTCAGGAAGGTCAGATGCTTGTTTTGCAGAAGCTTCTATGCATTTACTGAGTGCAATTCTCAGTTTTGGGTGACCATTTCAAAGGGCTTTTGCCTGGATGTGTTTGCAGTATATGCCTTGAGGCAGTGTGTAGCCAGGGAGCACACATTTGCTTTGTTTCCGCAGTGCATTTGGTGACATTTATTGCAGGTCACATTCTTTGTACGCACTTTGAAAATCTCAGTTGAGCCACGCTTGGTCAGGGCGCATCGAGTTTACTCGGTCCCTAACTGCCCATCGTTGACAGTGCTCAAAAGATTTTCTTCTTGGTGTCTGTACTTTGTGATTTGTGTTGTTGCTGAGTACACAGGGGCAGTCTATGCATTGCACATTGTCAGGTACAAGTGTCAGAGAGATTTCATATTGCATGCTACCTCAGTGTTGAGGTGTTCTCCACTTGATTCAGGTGTCAGATCAAGGGGCTTTTGCCCAGACTTTGTTTGATAGCACTTGGGTTACCGACAGAGATCTTCAGATGCATTTTCTCCCCTTGGTATAAGGGTGATTGCTTGGGATTTATCCCATTTACTGTTGCAGGTTTTGTGACAGGCTGAAGGGTCATTTACTGTTTTTTTTTGGGGTGTTAGTCAAGTGGTTTCTGCAATTTAACTCAGTGCAATACCTCATCTGAGGTGGGAGAAGTGATCAGTACAGTCAGTACAGCAGTGTTTACAGCAGTGTTGATGGTTTTGTCAGATGATTGTGCACTGTTAAGCACTTGTTGAGCAGCAGCAGCAGTCTGAAATTACTGTTTTTTATGCCTCTCTGAGCTCAGAACAGTTTGTCAGAAGGTACAGTAGTTGCAGGGACATTTACTGTTTTGCTGCAGATTTTACTGACAGTAAAAACAGCACCATTGAGAGTGCTTCTGGCTCTAGAATAGAGCAGGCCTTTTCTGAGAAATCAGAACCTTTATTCAGCCTTTTTTACTTCCAACCTCATCTGATATGGCATCAGGAGGAGGTGATTCTTCAATTCTGAACATTAAGAAACTGGAAGGAGCACACAACTATGCATTATGGGCAGAACAGTGCTTGAATGTACTTCTGTTAAAGAAGATTGCTAAGCCCATAAGGGTGAAGGGTGTCAAGCCATCTGATATGGCAGCTGATGACTGGGAAGAGCTTGATTTGTCCGCGAGGGCAGCTATCATGCTCACTATTTCAGACACTCTTGTGTTCAATGTACAGGCTGAAAAGACCTCTTATGGTCTATGGCAAAGACTAGAAGAATTATATGCCCAAAAGAGCTCAGCCAGTAAGGTTTATTGGCTGAAGAAGCTGGTTGATCTTCGCATGAAGGAAGGTACAGCTATGACCTCACACTTGAGTGAGTTCAATGCTATCTTTACACAGCTGATTGCACAGGGGTTGAACCTTGATGAGGAGTTCAAGGCTACTTTCTTGCTGTGTACCCTCCCTGAGAGTTGGGACACTTTCAAGACCACCCTGTCAAACTCGAATGCCACTCTTATTTATGCTGATGTAGAGAGCTCTCTCCTTATGGAGGAGATGAGCAGGAAGAATAATGCGGGCAGCAAGTCTTCAAATGCTTTGCAGGTACAGGACAGAGGCAGGACTCAGCAGAAGGGGAGATCTGCTAGTAAGTCCAAATCCCGCAGTCAGTCCCGTGGCAAAAAGGACATTGAATGCTTTTATTGTGGCAAGAAGGGACATGTGAAGTCGAAGTGCTTCAAGTTCATACGGGATCAGAAAGCCAAGAAGGCTGAAACAAAGGATGCAGGAAATGCAAGCAAAGGCAAAGGCAAGGCCAAGGCAGATGACTTGGATGCAGTGAATGTTGCAGCAGAGGACAGTGACAGTGACATACATGATGTTTTATGCTCTTCTGCTGTAATAGCACATGCTTTGGTTATTGATGGCCATGACATGCACACCTGGCTCTTGGATTCAGGTGCCTCTTTTCATGTTACTCCTCATAGGGAGTGGTTCACTTCCTACACAGGTACTCATGGAGTTGTTCATCTTGGGAACAACTATGCATGTCAGATTGCAGGGATTGGCAGTATACAGATAGTACTTCCTGATGGACAGTCATTTATGCTTGATGGCGTTCGCCATGTGCCGCAAATCAAGAAAAATCTGATTAGCACTGGCTTATTAGATGACAGTGGTTACCACACCACATTTGGGGATTCCAAATGGGTGATTACTGATGGTCAGACTGTAGTGGCTGAGGGTTTTAAGAGTGATACCTTGTATCCTCTTTATGTTTCCAGTGTGGGTAATCATGTTGTTGCCATAACCGAGCTGCCAAAGGTTTCATTGTGGCATAGCCGGTTGGGACACATGTCTGTTAAAGGAATGCAAGAACTGTCACGTTTGGGTTATCTGCCGCCTCTCTCTTTTTCAGATTTGCCTACTTGTGATCATTGTATTTTTGGCAAGCACTATGTCACTCCTCATAAGAGGAGAACTCCCCAGAACAGAGCACCACTTGATCTAGTGCACACTGATTTGTGTGAGATGCCACAGTCATCACTAGGGGGTGCAAAATATTTTATTACTTTCATTGATGATGCCACACGTAAGGTGTGGGTCTATTTCTTGAAGCATAAGGGAGATGCCTTAGATGCTTTCAAGAGGTTTGTCGCTCAGGTTGAGAATCGGACAGGTCGTAGGCTGAAATGCCTCAGATCCGATAATGGGGGTGAGTATGTGTCACATGCTTTTGTGCAGTTTTGCCAAGCTAAGGGCATCAAATAGGAACTCACAGCCCCTCATAATGCATCTCAAAATGGTGCAAGTGAGCGGATGAATCGAACTATTCAGGAGAAGGTTCGATGTATGTTGTCTTATGCTGCATTACCCCATGGCTTTTGGGCAGAAGCCGTGCAAACAGCAGTTCACATTATTAACAGGTCACCAAATAAGGCTTTGGAGTTGAAAGTGCCAGAGGAGGTGTGGTCTGGCAAGCCTCCCTCATATAAGCACTTACGTGTATTTGGCTGCGAGTGCTTTGCTCATGTACGCAAAGATCTACGCACCAAACTGGATCCAAAGTCTATCAGATGCATCTTTATGGGTTATGGTGACGAAGGTGAAATGGGGTACAGGTTATGGGATCCCGTTAAACGGAAGATTATACGCAGCAATGATGTCATCTTTAAAGAAGATAGTGTACACAAGGAACCCGTGCAACCTGTGGAATACAGGAGGGTTATTTATGATGATGTTGGACAGCAAAGAATGCCCATTTATATGCAGCAGCAGCCTGCTGCAGATCACCCTGTTCAAGAGGGTATACAGGCTGAAAATCAGCCAGATAATTTTGCCAATGATGCACCACTGGATGTGCCAACAGATGGGGCTGTAGAACAGCCAGATATGGTGGTACAGCCACCCGTCATGCATGAAGAACAGGCTGAACAACAGCCTAATCCGGAACATTTTGTGAGGAGGAGCACCCGTGCACAACGGCCTCCTGCCAGGTTTGTTCCAGGAGCCAATAATGTGGCTGATTTTATCATGCTGACTGATTGTGGTGAGCCTTCCAGCTTCAAGGAAGCTATGGGAAGAACAGAGAATAAGAAGTGGGAGAAAGCCATGCAGTCAGAAATGGACTCCCTACTTCAGAATGATACATGGGACTTGGTGCAGCTACCTGCAGGCAGAAAAGTTTTGCCATGCAAGTGGGTTTACAAAGTCAAAGTGGATTCAAATGCTTTACCGAGGTATAAGGCCAGATTGGTTGCCAAGGGATTTAAGCAGGAGAAAGGCATTGACTTTGATGAGATCTTTTCCCCTGTAGTCAAGATGACTACTTTGAGAGCAGTGTTGGCTCTTGTTGCTCATGATGACATGGATTTATGTCAGATGGATGTGAAGACAGCCTTTCTTCACGGAGATCTCCATGATGAGATCTATATGAGTCAGCCAGAGGGATATGCTGTTAAAGGGAAAGAGCAGCTTGTGTGTAAGCTCAAGAGGAGCTTGTATGGACTCAAGCAGGCGCCAAGGGAATGGTACAAGAAGTTTGATGCCTTCATGCAGTCCCAAGGGTATCATCGGTGTGAGACCGATCATTGCTTGTACACCAAACGGGCAAAGGATGGCAGTTTGATGCTACTCATTCTATATGTGGATGACATGCTTATTGCCAGTAAATCTCAGCATGAGATTAGTGTTTTGAAGAAACAACTGCATAAGTCTTTTGACATGAAAGACTTGGGTGATGCAAATCATATTCTTGGCATGCGTATTACTCGTGACAGGTCCAAGGGACTTTTGTTTCTGTCACAGAAAGAGTACATTGACAAAGTACTGCAGAGGTTTAAAATGGAGGGGGGGAAGTCCATTAGTACCCCGTTGCCTCCACATTTAAAACTCAGCAGTAAGGACAGCCCCAGATCAGATGATGATAAGGCTGAAATGGCCAAGGTTCCGTATGCATCTGCAGTTGGATCTTTGATGTATGCCATGGTTGCCACTCGTCCGGATATTGCTTTTGCGGTGGGAGTCATCAGCAGGTATATGGCAAATCCAGGCAAGCGGCATTGGGAAGCAGTGAAAGGTGTCTTGAGGTATCTCAAAGGTACCAAAGACTTGTGCATATGCTATGGTAGGCAGGATGCATTGGTGCATGGTTTTACAGATTCAGACTATGCAGGGAATGCAGATAACCGGAAGTCTACTACCGGTTATATTTTCACATTTGCAGGAGGTGCTATATCATGGGTGTCTCGGTTGCAGAAATGCGTTGCACTGTCAACCACAGAAGCTGAATATGTTGCAGCCACTGAGGCTTGCAAGGAAGCAATATGGCTTACTCGGCTGGTGGGAGATTTGGGCATTACAGGTGACATGCCAGTTTTGCATTGTGATAGTCAGAGTGCTATCATGTTGGCAAAGAATCCGGTCTTTCATCAGAAGACCAAGCACATAGAAGTGAAATATCATTTCATCAGGGAGGTACTGGAAGACAAGCGACTTGAGCTTGTGAAAGTACATACTGATGATAATCCTGCAGATTTGCTCACTAAGAGCTTGCCTACAGAGCGGTTTGCACATTGCCGCCACATCATGGGATTAGGATGAGACCATTCTTACTTTATGGTCTTGTATACAGTAACTGTATATTGCTGTAATTTTTATTCTTTTCTCCCCTTTAGGCACATTGGCCTTTAGGTGGGAGGTTGTTGGGGGTAAAGGCACATTGCCAACCCTTAATTAAAGAATTAAAGATAGGACACCTATGACTGTCTTAAGACAGTCATAGGGTAAACCTAATCCTAATAAAACATAAGTGAGTTTGTGGTGTGGCTCACTATCACTTCACACCCGCACTAGAGTGTCACTCTCTCTCACTCTCACTCTCTTGCTCCCTTCCACTTCTCTTCCCCCTCACAATGCTATAACAACTCAGCAGCTCAATAGAATTTTTTGATATTGCTTTGTCAAAGCCTAGTGCTCAGCTTGCAGTTTGGTATGGGCTTCCCACAAGCTGTCAAGCTGAGCATGTGTCTTCTTGTGCTCTTCCTCTAGGTATTTGACCTCATTGTCATAGAATGCATTGACCCCTTGATAAATTTGTCATGCTCGTGCCTTCGTGAATGTCATTTTCTTCTGAAGGAACCCAATGCGTAACTATGTGATGCTATGTGCAAGTAGCTTATAACCCTTTATCTCAAAGCTCTCGCAAATTGGCCATTATCAGATCCTGGGGCGCAAATAAGCGATCAATGCTCTCACTTGGTAGCACATGACTAGGAGGTGACAACCAAAGAGCTTCTCGTGGTTTGTTTTGGTGGCCCTCTACATTGTGTCCCTAGCACCTGCTTCATCCAAACGATGGAGTTTCTTGATTGCAGCTTCTGAGCGCTCGGGTGGCTTAGCTGTGGCACAATTAATTGAATTGTCGCACTCGGCCGCAAAATCTTCCCATTGCCTGGTGGCTTTCTCCTTCACCACTAAGTCAAAAGCACTAGTTGCCCACTCATACTCAGATACCTGCTTAGTGGGATTATCATACTCATTTGAAAATGTTTCTTGGAACCAAAAAGCTCCTGCACGTCGGGAAAACTAGTATTCTCCAAGGAGTGTTTGTACAGAGATCTCGGAGGAGTGACTCTCAAAAGAGCTTGCAAGTTATGTTTGGTGCGAGAAGCAATGGAATGGGAGTGGAGTGCAAGAAAGCAAACAACAAGTTGAAGCAAACGTGAGTACTTGCAAATAGATAATGAGAAAGTACAAAGGGGTGGCCTATATGGCCCCAAAGTCAACCATATGGTTAACTAGTAAAGTCAACCTAAGAGTTGACTGAGTTCTAAGTCTAGCCTACAAGGCCATACCAGGGCTAATTGCTAACAAACCCCCCTCCATGGCATGGATGAAGTATCTTGGATACATCTCAAGTATACCTGGAAACTATATCATGGTTTCACATATTCATCCAAGATGGATATAGCAACCTATTACAGTACAGGGAGACCAACATCACATAACAAATGGTGCCTAGTGTGTCAGTGTAGATGGTAGTGGAAGCTAGCTGGCTGATGTCAAGATCTGCGAGTAGCTTATGGAGCCAGACACACTCTACTGTAGCTGTGAAGGCTGCCTTGTATTCAGCTTCACAGCTAGAAGTTGCAACTGTAGGTTACTTCTTGTTGAACCATGAAATGCATGAAGATTCAAACATGAACAATTGCCATTTGAGACACTCTCGTGTCATAACAACATGCCCAATCACACTGTCCGTGAAAGCATGCAAGACCAGTGGAGACTCATCATTACAGAAAAATCCCAAATTTTGTGTGGCCTTCAAGTAATGGAAGACCTGCTACACTGCTTGCCAATGTTGTGTACTAGGCATGTGCATGTATCTTCTCAACTGGGAGATGGCATGTTGAAGATCAGGCCGGGTATGACATAAATAAATAAGGCAACCCACATACTGTTGATAAAGGGTGGCATCAAATGGTGTACTCCCATCCTCGGAGGAGAACGAAAGCCAGGGCTCCAATGGTGTAGAAATTGGCTTGCAATCTTCAAACTGGAAGCGGGGTCTAAGAGCTGTCCAATGTACTTGGACTGACTCATCATTATACCCCCCTCAACATATGCAAACTCGATGCCAAAGTAATAGTGCAACCGGCCCATGTCTGTCATTATTTCTGCAAATCAGCTTTGAAATCTGCAATTTTGTCCATATCTAGCCCAGTGACAAGCATGTCATCCACATGAAGAATGAGAATTAAAAATTCTGCAGCACTCTTTCGATAGAAAGATTTGCTTTTGTGTGGTTGTTCTGAAAGCCACGGGCTGTCAGATATGCATGTGTCTTGGCATACCATGCCTGGGGTACCTGCTTCAATCCATAAAGGGCCTTTTGGAGACGGCAAACCTGAATTTCAGAATATTTTTTCTCAAATCCAAAAGGCTTAGTGACATAGACCTCTTCTTGTAGATCACCATGAAGGAAGGCGGTCTTAATGTCCAACTGATCCTACCTCCCAATGTCCGTGGGATGCAAGAGCAATGATGCAACGTGTCGTCATGATGCGTGAGGTGAGAGCAAAGGGCTCTTCAAAATCAATGCCATGTTGCTGTGCATAATCCTTTGCAACAAGATGAGCTTTGAAGCAGTCAATGCTGCCATCAGCTTTCTGTCTGACCTTGTAAACCAATTTTGTGCCTATAGCACGCTTGCCTGCAGAGGCAAGTCACATAACTCCCAAGATGAATGGACTCAAGTCCAGCATTCATGGCATTCATCCATTCTCTGCTGTCAAAAGCATCCTTATGACATAGTGGCTCTTCATTACAAGCAATGGCAATCAAAGCTACAACCAAAAAAATTCCTTGCATCTGTTTGTGTGCACCTCTAGTGCGGGTAGGCAAAGGCTCATTCTACTTACTTTCCCTGAGGGTATCCAAAAGCCAACGAGGGATTGATTTTTGCTGTCTCATGACAGCCCTCTCCTCTTGAACTGCTTGCTCGATAGCACGACCATCTGGCAGTGGAAAATCAGGCTGAGCAAGAGCAACAAGAGGAAAATTGAAGCTGCTAGAAGCATGTGGCATGGCGCTCTAGACTGTGTCATTTGTATATGTGAAAGGCGGAATAGAATCAAACACATCACAGGCTTCCACTAAAGGTTGCGTTTTACAGTCCAGCCAAGGTAATGGGGCATGCTCAGCAAAAACCATGTCCCTACTGACAATCACCTTGCATGTGCTAGGCTGAAACAACTTGTAACCTTTGCTTTGTGAGCTGTTTCCAATGAAGTATGCATTTGACGGCCTTATCATCAAGCTTATGCCTCAACTGAGAGGGTACATGCACATACGAAAGAGACCCAAACACCTGCATGTGAGAAATGATAGGCTTACGACCTGTCCACGCTTCATAGGGAGCCATGGTCTTCAATGTCCGGGTGGGTACTCGGTTGAGCACATAGTTGGCACACATAATTGCATCCAACCAGAATTTATTGGGCAAAAACTTTCATGCACCAGCTCATTTCTGTTTCTGTTCTATTTTTACGCTCTGAAAGCCCATTCTCTGCAGAGTGTATGGCATTGTGCATTGATGAATGATACCCCGGGCTGCTAATAAATAAAAAATTTCCTGGGACATGTACTCACCCCCCCTATCAGTGTGGAAGGTCAAGCGCTTCTCCCCACTCTCATTCTCTGCCAAGGCAATCTAATGCTTGAAGCAAGAGAAGACACCTAACTTCAACTTCATGGGATATATCCAAGTGAACCGGTGAAGTCATCTATGAAAGTAACTAAGTAATAGTACCCCGCAAGTGATGCTGTCTGCATTGGTCCACACACATCACTATGTACGAGATGCAACTTCTTGGATGCACCAAGGGTCCCGGTCTTCGGAAATGGAAACCTATGCATTTTGCCGAACAAGCAGCCCTCGCTTACAAGTTTTTTAAGTGCACGCATGGGTGGAAGATCTACAACTATGTCATGTGAATGCATCTTCACCAAACTGTTGAAGTTGAGATTTCCCAATCTCTCATGCCATACATGTGTATCAGAAATTACAGCTTCAGCCACGGCATTTAGCTTAACCTGTGGTGCATATATATCAACATGATATAGCCCTCTCTCAAATGTTCCAATAAGTGCAATATATACCTAGATGAATTCAGTAGCATTCCCAAATTCATCCTCTAAAAACACAACATAGTGTAGTTTCAATCTGATGCTAGTCATTCATAAGGTTGAAAACCATAAACTCCATCACGCATAGTAGGGACTAGCTACTATGACATCCCCACTGACATCATCAGTGCCCAACACTGGGGGTAGACCATTGTATAAAAATATGCTCTCACACATACAAATCAACACACCCACACATACTTGAGCATCCATTTATACAAAGTCTTCGTATTAAGTTTCTGCCGGCACTCTGGAGGTGAAGGGCAGAGTCGCCAGATCTGCGCTCGAGATCTGCGCAGCTCAGCCACAGATCTGAGCGCCAGATCTACGCAACACTCTGCTGTCACGCCAGATCTGCGCAACACCTGCTGTCACGACAGATCTGCGCAGTCTAGCACCCGTTCCTGCTATCCGTACAGTTCTGCGCAGTCGTCCGTACTCTGCACGACATCCGTACGTCGGCCGTACTCCGTACTCTGCTCGCCATCCGTACATCGTCAGTACTCAGCTGTCCGTACAGTCCGTACGACTGTACGGAATCCGTACCTGCACAGGTCAATTTTTCCAGATGCTGTTCGAAATCTGCTCCATCTACACGAAGATCTGCGCCCTTTTTTGCACCTCTACCTCTGCCTGGGATTAAGGTACTGTGCTTTGCCTCTTTCAGTTTGCTGAGCAGTCTCTCCTTTTTTTGCTGGTTCCTCCTGCTTCGATGGGCTGTCATATGCTACGACCTTGACAAAGTGGTGAGAGAACCAGCTTCTTGGATCTCTCCTCTCATTTATTTCTGCAATATTGTAAGGGAATAGACACTGCCCTTGCATCCTAGCAAGAGGTAAGACCTTCCCACATGGCATCTTCCTCTCATTCTCTCATATCTATCGACAAATTCAATGGGACCAACTTTCATACTTGGCAGATCAAAATCAAGTGCCATCTTATGAAAGAAGGTCTTTGGGACATTGTTCAACGTGCTGCTCTCGAAGGTCCTTCTGAGCAAGTTGTCACTGCCAAGAATGACAAAGCCTATGCTATTATATTGCTCGGCCTTAGAGATGATTACATTCATCACATCTCCGACATACAGTCTGCTCCTCAAGCATGGATCACTTTGGATACCCTTTTTGGAGCCCGATCTAAAAACTCTAAGATTGCACTTATGATCTCATTCTTTGATCTACATATGCAGGAAGGAGCTACTATAGCCTCTCATGTCAATTATCTTCGCAGTCTTATGGTTCAGCTTGCGTCAGTCAAGTCTCCCATCTCCGAAGATATTGCTATTGTTGTGCTTCTCAAAAGCTTACCTGACACCTATGCTACTCTTGTCACTACCTTTAAGTATCATAATAATCCTTCTCTTGAGGGTATCATCAATGCTCTCCAAGAGGAAGAAAGAACTCAACAACGAAAGGTAACTGACACTGCATTTTTAGCAAAGAAAGGAAGTTCTAAGGTAAGAAAGCCTTGCACCTATTGTGGCAAAACTAATCATATGGAGAAGGACTGTTTCAAGGCTCATCCATGCACCATTTGTGGCCGTGATAATCACCGGGAGAGGGACTGCTACTCCAAAACCTCTACATCAGCTCCTGCATCTACCTCAGCCCATGTTGCTGCAACATCTCCATCAGCTGATCCTGCTGTTCCTTCCTCACATGATGAGAAGTGGGCTTTCTGATTACTTCTATGTCTTGTCTACCACCTTGACCACCGATGATGTAGGTCAAGGGGTTCTAGTGTCTTGGTCTTTCGATTTGTCTACAGTCAGTCTTCTGTCTATCTAGTCTTGTCTGTCTGTCTATTTGTCTATCAATCTGACTGTGTTTTAGATCCATCTTGTCCCTACCCTTGTGGACCCATATGAGGATATCACTTGAGGAGGGGTGTCTTAGGATCTTTTGTCTGTCATGTTTTCTATCTTGTCTCTCAGTCTATCAGTCTTTATGTCTGTCTTCTAGTCTTGTCTTTCTGTCTTACTCCTAGTGTCCACTTAAGGAGGGTGTTGGAGATAAGTGCACACTAAGTGTACTATTTCCTAGTCTACATTTGTCTAAGTCTAAATCTAAGTCTAAGTCTAGTCTTTATGTCTTGAGTGTGTGCCATGTGGCACTTCTACAATTATCCCATAAGCACTCTTGCTTTATGTCTTGTACTTTGGCCCATATATTCAATGGGTCACATCATTGTAATCTATCAGTCTAGCTTGTGTCTTGTCTACACTCTTCTCAAGGTATTTCTTGTCTTTCAGTCTAGTTATTTCATTTCCAGTTTCTAGTTCTAGTTCTTGCTTCCATATTCCAACAAGAATATCCCAAATTGAGCTGTACCAAGCAAATGTCACTACAATTGATCGCAAATATGCCAAAAGCCCCAAATTCTAAGAGAGCAAATGTGAAAAAAAGGCCCAAATTAAGCTGCAAAATTGCAAATTGACCAAATCCACTGTAATTTTTTGCCAAGAAATCCCCAATGACCCAAATTTCACTACTATCTAGGCAAATGTGGCAACATAGCCTGCAAATCTGAAAATATCCTTCAATCTCACCCAAACTGACTGGAAAAGTGCATGGCCATTCTATGGGCTAATCCGTAGGTGCCACTCATTCCTTAGTATGTGCTTTGTAGGCCTAATTACAGTCATACAGGTCAGTTGGTACACTTAGCACATGTACCACTTAGGACAGTTAGGATACTTAGTCCAGTTAGGGCACGTCACCCTAGGGTTTTGTTATATTGGCTCCCTCCACTCAGTTTTGCACCAATTCATTACAGCACCTCGTTTCTTCCCTCCTTCATTTTGAGCTTCCATTGCTTGCCCTAGCCTACAGTGGTATCAGAGCAAGTCGAGTATTCATTCCCACAGCCATTGGCAGCTTGTTCAAGCTGTTTGGCAGCCCCTGGACCTCTCATTTCTAATGGTTTGCTAGCTTTCTACTCACCCGTGAGCATTTGCGGCCTCTCCAAGCGCTTCCGTCATGGGAAGTTTGTCTTTTTCGCCTGAAGACTGCATTTTGGAGGACCCGTTGTGAAGGGAGACGTATTTTGAATCTTCTTTTGCTGAGCGGGTTCACATTTGTGCTTTTGTACAGATTCCGTACAACTGTATGGAAGTTTTTGCCTTCATTTAATGCATTGTACGGCCTGTGCAGAAATCTACACCGGCATTTAGTGATGTACGGAGGCTGTGTGGACATTCTTGCCAGCATTTAATGTGATTTTGAGGCTGTACGGATAGATTCGTATGCATTTATTATATGTACAGATTTCATACAGCGCATTTATGACTGTATGGACCCACCCAGGAGCTATACGGATTTGTTGCATTGGCATTTGAGGTTGTATTGTCTTCGTTTGATGCATTTGCAGCTGTTTTGACCTGCCTCGAGGTTCGTGCCAACATTTCGAAGGTATTTCCGACTTTCTCGTGCTGCGTGTTAGTGCTAAAAGACATTTGGAACTTGCTGAATTGATCTAAAGGTCGCTCCTTAAGCCCATTCGTCTTCATTTGTCTTCCCCTTGCCTCGGGCTGTGAGTTTCCCTCCATTGGATCACTCTCCCCTCATCTCCAAGTGCTCTCCTCCTCGTGGGAGCACTTTCTATAATGGTCTTGACAGATGGCCCGCTTCAGGTGGTTTCACATGCTTTCCACATGGGGGGGGCTCCAGTGTTGTTGATTACATCATGAGATCCCCTGTCTTCACATCTCGCATTACTAACTTCACTGTAGCACCTCTCCCCCCAGGGGCTCATATATATACCTTTTCTTTCACATCTCCACCTCCCTTCGCACAGCACCTTCCACCCCACTCAGTGCTTACTCCACCTACTACGATATACGCTTTGATCGGGATCACTCACCTTCTTACTCTGGCCGTCTGTACATACTTCTCGCTTATATTGACTTCATACCCCTTTTAGAGGATCGTGCTGCCCTTGACACCCGCTCACTACACGAGGCTGCCATTCACGCTTTTCCCCACACCACCTGCTCCACCCGCTCACCACTCCCTAAAACCGTACCCTGTAATAGTTGGTACGATGATGAGTGTAAGGCCTTACGCCATCAATTCAGATTCGAAACCAAAAACAGTCTTCCGAGCGCACCAGATACGCTACGTGAATATCGTAGACTGGTATGGAGGAAGAAACTAGACTTCGTTCGTCGAAATGAGGAGCTACTGAACATTTTGTTTAGTAACAACTCTAAGGACTTCTAGCGGAGATTTCTAGAAGGACGGTCCCCTCTGCCACTCACTGACACCCAGATCTGGTTTGATTATGCACACACACTTTATGACATCCCAAATCAGCCAGTCCCTAGCCTCTCACACATGCCTCGTCCCACATCCTGCACCCTCTTCACTAGAGGAGGGGTAAAGGATGTTGTAATGAAACTTCATAATGGCCGAGCGAAGGATCATGAGAGACTATGCACTGAGTTCATTGCATATGGGATTAACCTCCTAGCCCCGATCTTAGCAAAGCTTTTAATGAAGCGGTTTGTTTGGGATTTCCACACACTTGGACCATTAACACTATCTCACCCATCCACAAGGCAAGGGATCCCGTGAGCTCGGAGAACTACAGGACCATTATGATTGGACATGTCATGTCCAAGATTTATGCATCAGTACTTGACTCCGAGGTTAGCAGACTTGCAGAGTGTCGAGGACTCAGAGCAGCAGGACAGGCCGGATTCCGGCGTGATCATGGAACCACGGACCACATTCTGACGCTCAGATGTATCATCGAGGAGGCGAGGTCACGGAAGCAGAGGGTTTATTGTTGCTTTGTGGATTTTCGCAAGACATTTAACACGGTCCTGAGAGCCCGCCTCATACGGCGCCTATAGGACTTGGGTTATGACCAAGAGATCATTTGGGCTGTCATGGCACTTTACGAGAGAGTTTCTGGCAGAGTTTGGGTAGGATCCGGGTGCACAGACGAGATCATGAGTACCATCGGGGTCAAACAAGGGTGTCCTCTGTCGCCTACCTTGTTTGGCCTCTACATTGACAAGCTTGAGACAGTGATGCACACACAGGGGGGTGTAGGTTGCTCTCTTGTGGGCACGCTGATCCAGATTTTGCTCTATGCAGATGTCTTCCTCAGCAAACGGGCTTCAGAGACACCTAGACGCACTACAGTTCTTTTGTGAGTCTCTTGATTTGAAGGTCAACCTCGGTAAAACCAAGGTCATGATCTTCGATACATCTCGAGCCATCATGCGTCAGGAGCAGCAATTCACATTTGCGGGGTCGTCTGTTGAGATAGTTTCATCATACACTTATCTTGGGGTTATCTTCTCTGGACTGAGCTTCACTATGAGACCCGCGATGCAGGCACGCTTGAGTAGAGGGTATGCCTCATTGGCCAGGCTAGAGAGGCAGTGCTTCCGCTCACACTTTCAAGATCCACGCACCAAGGGGTTGCTTTTTGACTCCTTGGCTCGCCCTGTGGGGATGTCCGACAGTCCTTGTTGGGGGTCAAACTTGTCAGATACAGAGTGGGTCCGTGTGGAGCGGCTACAGGTTCTCATGCTATCACGGATGATTCGTGGTAAGTCATCCGTTCCTCACCAGATCATTCAGGATGAGTTTGGGTCACCCCCTTTATAGCTAGATGCTGCATTTCAGGTCATCACATATCTGTACCGAGTTAGGAAATATGGGGATTATACCTCGGGGCGTAGCAGGCTACCATGGATAGCTCTATCCTCTTCTATGGCACTTGCGGCAGGAGGAGATCAGAGGTGCTAATATGCACGTACAGAGAGATGGTTTGAGCGACTGGGGCTCCACATGGATAGACTACCTCCCTTCCAGTATAGCATGGATGCTCCGTTCTCTCCCCTCTTATCACACGAAGTCAACCAGGTTATCCGTGAGGATCTACTACAGCTACACACTTTTCGGACCTAGTTGGAACCGAGTGAACTCCCACTAAAGCTTAGCTTCTACAGAGATCACTTCTTACATATCACAGCGGAGGGTTTCATTGACCCACCAGGATACACACAGATTCACCTACCCCACTCGATGAGGATCTCTCTTGGGCAGTTCTGGGTCTCTTCACACAGACTTCGCATCGAGAGCGGCAGAGCAGAGCGACTACCCAGGGAGCGGTGCATATGCACACTATGTGACATACAGGAGGTTGAGACATAGGAGAATTTCATCTTCAGGTGTCTTGTTGCTATGAGATCCGAGGACGTTTCCACTGCCTCTTCAGAGATAGTTATGGGATTTTAGCCCATTTTCTCTTCTACCAAGACCAACGGTGTTTGGCAGGTTTCATTCATGAGGCACTTAGACACCGCGAGAGGATACTCCGAGCATGGAGACAGGAGCAGACTTTTCCTCGATTGATCCCTCTCAGAGCTCTATCACGGAGTTCTTTCAGCTAGATCACATAGACCCCAACGAGACGAGGCCTCGACATGACCGTGACCCGGAGCCCGTGACCCGACATCTCAGACAGAGGGTCGACACACAGATCACACTTGGAGACATCCCCTCCTTGTTTAGAGTTGGAGCCCAACCGATGGGGGTCACAATAGCCCTAGTTAGACGCAGAGCTACGACCAGGAGACGTGCCAGGACCGCACCTCTGAGTGGCCGACAGCACTCTATTGCCGACTTCATGCCTCCACTGCCTCATCCATCCTGATATCTTGCTGTTGCTGGGGATGATGATGATGCTGAGATTGATATATAGTCAACCATCGACATGACTATGTTGTACTTAGGACTTAGTACTGCCATTTTGCATTTTTTGCATTTTTTGCATTTTTTGCATTTTGCATTTTGCATTGGTATGGACGCTCGTTTAGTAGCTCCACTACCACAGCTCGTTGTATCAGGATTTTCACAGTCTCATAGACCCATCGGTCTTCTGAAGACTTTAATAAACTTTCTTTCTTTCTTTCTTTCTTGCCGTAACTCTCATTCCAGCCCTCCCTTGTCTTCTCTCATTGCCATTTGCTGTCATTTTCACCTCTCCTTCCAGGGTGAATCCCTCTGCTCCCATTTAAAGCCTTTTCCCTGCCATATTTCCGGGCTACATCATTGGGTAGGCCTTTGTTGCATTGGTTCTTTCCAATTTCTGCAAAACAGCCCTTTCTTTGCTTCATTTGCATTTGGAAAGGCCTCATGTTGCCCTTTTGGGAAATTTTTGCAACAGGTGCACCTTGAGACAATAGAGTCTTTTGCAGTGAAAAGCTTGAAGCTTGAGCGGCATTTGGTCTTTTGATTTTGAGAGGTTTCTCTTCTCTCATTTGCCTTGCTAGTTGGTGCACTTGCCTTGAATTAGCACCATGACTAAAAACAAGGATGATTTGTTTGGGATGCTTGGGGCTGAGGACAAGCTTTATGGCACAAATTACCCCATGTGGGCATACATGATGGGGCATGCTTTGGTTGCCAAGAATTTGTGAAACATTGTTTCAAGCATTGAGATCAGGCCTACACATAATGTTGCTTCTGGTGCTACAGCCACTGCCTCTGGTACTACACATACTGCTTCAAGCTCATCCGGTGCTAGGTCTAATGCTACTTCTGCAGCAGCTGCATCTTCTACTACAGGTACTTTGCCTCCTACACAGGAGCAGATTCAGTGGGATGGTCGTGATGCCAAAGCACGTGCCTTGATTGCTCTTTCAGTTAAACGGGTCATTATCCCTTATATCCAGTCTTGCAAGACAGCAAAGCAAGCATGGGATCAGCTTGCATCCTTATATCACGTGCGGAATGAGAAGTGGGTTTCCTATCTCCGCAACCAGTTGAAGGACTTGAAGCTTGAAGAGGATGGTAACATAGATGCCTATCTTACCAGTTTGAAGGATTTGAAGGAGCAGGTTGGCTAATATTGATGACGTGGTGCCTGACTCTCGGCTTGTTTCTAATACCCTTGATGGGTTGCATGACTCCTACCAGGGCTTTGCTACTACTTTGAGGTTGGTTGCAGGTGGCAATGACAACCATTAGTCCTTTGACCAGCCGGTTGCCCTCTTACTTCAGAAGGAGCAAAGTCGTGCAAACCGCAATGCTTCTATGGCTAGTGATCAAGCCTTTGCTGCATAGCTATCAAGGAATGGCGTTCCGACATCCGGAATGTCTGGAACGCCGTTCCAAGAAGCAGCCCAGAACCAGAACGGCCTCGGCAGGTGGTGGTTCTTTTTAAATTGCTCTTTGAAAGTTTCAAATGAGTATTTTAGAGCTTATATAGAAAGTTTAAAGCTATAAAATGTAAGTTTCTTTCATTTTCTAACATAGTTTTATGTCATATGATGACGTGTCATGTATGATGTGAAGTTTCGGTTCCCGTTCCCCCTTCCCAGAACATTCCCGTTGCGACACCCAAATTCCAGAATGTTCTCGTTCCCTAGTAACTATGCTTTGCTCCCCACCATAAAAACAAAGGAAAAGGCAAGGTTTCAACTGGTAAACCCCTCATTCACATGCTGGCCACTCCCACGATGCTTTGTCTTCGAGGGATAAGAAGAAGAAGAAGAGATGCAACTATTATAGGAAACCCGGGCATGACATTTTTGAATGCCGGAAGAGGATTGCATCTGAGAAGAAGAAGAAAGAGTCTGGTCTTGCAGTATCGGGTTCTCATAGTAGACATGAGTCAGCTAACTTTGCACAAGACCACATTGGGCTTTTCTTGTTACATGTCAGTATAATCCTAATGTTTATGATGTCTGCATGACAGTATAATCATGATGTTCATGATGCCTGCATGACAGTTGCCTGGTTCTTTGATAGCGGTGCTAGCAAGTACATTACTTCCTGCAAGAAGTTATTTAGCCCACTTGAGCATGCATCTAAGGAGGGACAGTCACATCTGCCAATAATGCATCATATACAGTGAAAGGCATTGGGCAAGTTGCCATTACTTCTATTTCAGGTGGTTTAGTCACTCTAGACAATGTGCTTTATGTTCTAGGCATTCGCAAGAACCTCATTTCTATTTCAGCCATAGCTACTTGTGGTTATCAAGTTCTCTTTGATGGTGTTCGGTGAGCAGTCTATGATGGTACACATGCCTTTATCATGGTGTTGAATGGGACATTGACTAGAGGGTTGTATAGACTTGATGCCTATTACAGATGCTTAGATGATGTTGGACTTGCAGATGCAGATGCCTTTGCTGTTGATTCTTCTACCATGGCAAATACCCATTTGTGGCATGGGAGGTTTAGACACCTCAACTTTGGGGCTTTGGTGAAGCTACATAAGGATGGTATGGCTGCTGATCTTCCCAAAATGCATATGCCTTCAAAGCATGTTTGTGAACCTTGGTTGCTTGGTAAGATGCACCATTCTGCATTTCCCAAGGATGGGAGAGTTAGTGCCTCACGCAAGCTGTTATTGGTTCATAGTGATGTTTGTGGACCCATGGGGTTGCAGCTCTTGGGGGATTTTATTACTTTGTGACATTCATTAATGACTTCACCAGGTATACTTGGATTTTCGCTTTGAAATCCAAATTTGACGTTTTTGCATGCTTCAGGCATGTATTGCCTTGGTTGAGAATGAGAGTAGGCTGAAAATTGCTCACATTAATACAGACAGGGGGGTGAATATATCTCAAAGAAATTTGCTAATTTTTTGGCCTCAAGTGGCATACATCATCAATGCACTGTGCCTTACACTCCTCAACAGAATCCCGTGGCTGAGCGCAAGAATAGACTAGTCATAAAGATGGCCAAGTGTATGTTGAAAGGCAAGCAATTTCCTAACAAGATATGGTTGGATATCGTTATGTGTGCAAATTACATTTTGAATAGATGTCCCACCAAGGCATTGAAGACCACAACGTATGAGGCTTGGATAGGTCACAATCCTAGGACTTTTGGATACTTGGCATATGCACATATGCCTTCTTAGACATGCACAAAGTTGGATGATAAAGCTGTCAAATGCATTTTTATTGGGTATAGCTCAAAGAGCAAGGGCTATAAGCTCTACCAGCCCTGCATGGGCAAGTGTTTTGTTAGTAGGGATGTTGTATTTGATGAATCCTCCACTAGGCCTTTGCTGGACTGTCAAAAACAGCCCGTTGTTGATGCCCCAAATCTCTTTGACAGCTTGATGCCTTTGTTTCCGTAAGATGCTCATGCTGATGTCACATCTGAGGTTGCTCCTCCTACATCTGTTGGTCATTTGCAGCCACATGTGCAGCATGATATTCAGCCCCATTTACAGCCTGATATGCCTCAACTTGATCAGAACATTGTACAGGGCTCTTGACCAAGAGAGAGCTGAAATACAGGAGCCCAAAAAGGTCCCCCCGTTGGCTCCTTGATACATTAAAAGACGGCAAATAGGATACTCCTTTGCCAGCCTGCCATAATAAAGCACCTGTCCGCAAAGAGCATGCTAATTTGGTGGCTTTTGTATTGGTTGCTACACGATGCAATGAAGAGCCATTATGCCATAAGGATGCCTTTCAGAATGATTGTTGGTTGAAGGCTATGCAAGCTGAATTGGAATCTATCTATGAGAATAACACTTGCGAGTTATGTGACTTGCCTCCTGGCAAGAGGGCCATTGGAACTAAGTAGGTTTATAAGATCAAACAGAAAGCTGATAGTTCAGTGGACCGCTACAAAGCCTGTCTTGTTGCTAAGGCTATGCTCAGCAGCAAGTCATTGACTTTGAGGAGACTTTTGCCCCCACTTCCAGGATCACTACTATTCGCATTGTTATTGCCTTTGCTGCCCGAGTTCATTGGGAGGTACATCAGCTTGATATCAAGACAGCTTTCCTTCATGGGCATTGCTTTGAGTGTTCAAGGTTCTGAAAGTAAGGTATGCCGCTTAAAGAAATCCCTATATGGACTGAAGCAGGCACCTCGCACTTGGTATTCCAAGACACATGCTCATTTGCTTACCCTTGGCTTTCAGAATAGCCCTACAAAGGCTACTCTTTACATCCGCAAGAGTGGGACAGATTTGCTGATTTTAGTGCTCTATGTGGATGACAGGCTTGTGACTGGGACACATACTGAGCAAATTGCATATTTTAGGCTTGACTTGCAAAAGACATTTGCTATGTCTGAACTTGGTCTTTTGCATTACTCTCTAGGCATTCAATTTGCTAGCAATGAGGGGGACATTTTGATGTCACAATCCAAGTATATTAGACAGCTTTTGCAGCATTTTCAGTTTGAGGATTGCAAGCCCATATCGACACCATTAGAGCCTGTTTTCACTTCTCTTATGAGGATGGCAGCCGTGCATGTGATGTTGTTGGATTTGTCTACGCCATACTAGACCTGATCTTCAGTATGCTATCTCACAGTTGAGCACCATTGGCAAGCCGTGAAGCGTCTCTTTAGGTACCTCAAAGGCACTCAGCGTTTAGGCCTCCTTTACGAGGCTGCTTTTTCACTTCTTATGCATGCATTCACTGATAGTGATTGGGCTGCCTGTCTCATTACCCGTATGTCACATAGTAGCAATTGTTTCATGCTTGGTACTTCATGCATCTCTTGGTTCAGCAAGAAGTAGACTACAATTGCTACTTCTAGCTGTGAGGCTGAGTACAGAGCAGCTTTTACAGCTACAGTGGAGTGTGTTTGGCTCTGGAGTTACTTGCAGATCTTCATGCATGTTAGATTGCTCCCACCGTCATCTTCCCTGATAGTCAAAGTGCTTTGGCCGTTGCACATAATCTAGTTTTCCATGCCCGCACAAAGCATATTGAGGTTCACTATCACTAAGTCACAGAGAGATTATCAACAGGTAATATTCAGTTGTCTTACGTTCCCACTGAAGACAACTTGGCATATCTTTTTACAAAGGCTCTTCCTCGATCTAAGTTTGAAGCTTTCCGACAAGATTTAATCTTAGTACCTTTTGTGACTTGATCTGTTGTACTCTGTACAGTCATAGATTGCTATATCACTACAGGATGAACATATATACAGGTATTCTGAGACGTGTCCAAGATACTTCAGCCCATATCATGGGGAAGGGGGGGGGAGGTAGGCCATTCTATGGGTTATCCATAGGTGCCACTCATTCCTTGGTATGTGCCTTGTAGGCCCAGTTACAGTCAGTAAGGTCAGTTGGTATAGTTAGTACATGTACCACTTCGGACAGTTAGGACACTTAGTCTAGTTAGGACACTTACCCTTGAGTTTTTTTATATTGGCTCTCTCTTGAGCCTCCACTCAGTTTTGCAGCAATTCATTACAGCATCTCGTTTTCTTTCTTCTCTCCTTCATTTTGAGCTTCCATTGCTTGCCCTAGCCTACACAAATGTGCCAAAAGCCTTGTTGAGGCCCAATGTGAAAAGCCCCAATTTCTAAAGGGCAATTTGCAACAAAAGAGGGAAAATTGAGGAAAAGCCCCAAAAATTGCTGCAAATTGGCAATCTGACGTCAAATCAGCCCAATTTTGGGAATGAAATTAAGCCAACAAAATGGAAATACTGCAAAAGCCCCAAATCTAACGATTGTTGCTCGTTGATTTCAAAGTATGACAATTTGCAAACAAGTACAACACTTGTACATCACGCTTACATTGAAATCGTCAGACAACAAGTTGATGTTGTTATACGGTGACTTGCACAGGTTGTAGGGTGAGCTGATGATGCAGTTGTACGGCCAACCATACTATTGTACGAACAATGTAGAAACACCGTACGGCACTTGCGCAGGCAATTGTACGGACAACTAACGCACGTATGGAAGGGCGTTGCATGGCAGGTTCCATGCACCTATTCTTGATCGATCGTATGATTGTACGGTGCTGTGTAGAAATGTGCACATGGAGTTCCTGGACTAGAGCAGCAAGGTGTGCACAGGGTGAGCAGGATGGAGCCTAAAGCAAGAGCGTGCTCTGATACCACTATTGGGTGCGGGAAGCAATAGCAAGGGACTGGAATGCAAACAAGTTAAAGCAAACGTGAGTATTTGCAAATGGATAATGAGGAAGCACAAAGGGGTGGCCTATATGGCCATGAAGTCAACCATATGGTAGACTAATGAAGTCAACCCAAGGGTTGCCTGAGTCCTAAGACTAGCCTACAAGGCCATACCAAGGCTAAGTGCTAACACGCCTAAGCACCTGTGGATTGCACACTGACACTAGTCTTGCTATAGCAGCTCGGTATGGCTTAATTCGGCTTCCATTGATCAATCCACTTTTTTTTTTCAAAGAAAGGAACTTTCTACTAATGCTTGAAAGACTTCATACAAAACAGCAGCCCTGAAGGTGCTGAGTATAGAAAAAACAAAAAAAAGATGCAAGAAGAAAACACCGGCCTGTTCTAGAGAAACCCAACTCACTACCTAGGGGATATCTCGTACTGGGGCTAACAACAAGGTGGGGGGCCTATACAACCAGCGAATCCCTCGCGGAGTGAATATGTAAAAACCTCCTGCAGGCCAAGCCTTGCAAAATCGAGCACGCCGTCCTCGAGCCTTGGGTCCCATGCTCCCAGGTGGAGCCGAGGGTGTAGATTGTATCCTACCAAATGGCGACCAAGGTAGCCGAGGGTGGAACCAGATGCTCACTCATCACCAGACTGCAACGAGCAACCCAAATGTTCCACGCCATGATGCTGGCTACTACCTCCCATACGCTGTCCTCCGGAGGAGAATGAGAAGCGAGGCTATCAGAAGGGACTGCCTCATGGAGCTCAATCCTCTGAATGCTCTGACCCTGTATCCGGTAAGCAAGGGAGACCTCATCAATTTGGAATGCATGTCCTCTCTTAGTCAACCACGCCACCATCCCCCAAGTGAAGTCCCTCTCAAGGCTCTACATACAAGTCATAATCCTGAGGGCTCCCATCCAAATCCTCGCTGCGCTACGACAGCTCCAGAGGTAGTAAGGGATCATCTCCAGGAAACCAACATAGCAACAATGACACTCCACCCACATCTGCTCTAACCACAGGCTGATGAGCAAGCCTCCGTGGGCGGCCAGCCAGAAGAAGTAGGAGATCTTCCTCGGCCGCAAACTGGACCATAACCGCCTCCAAAACCTAGAACGGACCTTCTAGGGCATGAAGGGATCCAAATCGAAGAGTCCACCATCTAAAGCCTCCTACTAATCCGTGTCGTGTAGGAAAAGAAGACCACCTCGTCCACCTGCTCAGAAAGGCCACCCCTGGAGGGCCAAAACCACTCTCTCGGATCCCACTGGACCTCCACGCTACAAAGCCAGAGGCACCATCTAGGGGCATCCTGCTCTGGGATACTGGGAGGATCAATGTGCCACTCCTTCCCCAAACGTCCCACCACTCTGATCATCTATCATCCAATCAAGACTCCCATCAAACTCTGGGTCTCTCTCAATGAGTGCCTGGAGTAGGCCTCTAGGTCCTACATGAAAAAAACTTGGCTGCTTGCTACCTCGCTGCATCATCATCCTCAAGGGGACACCACTCCAAGAAAACTGACCCAACCATCTGCGTCCATTCACACAGGAAGTCCATCCCACCAGGACTCAGGGATGGCTAGGTCAATCTCTCTCATCCGCTGGCGGCTGCCCTGCCCCTCGCAAATGCGCTAAGGCGCCAAGCCTCGTCTCTGTCTCCATGGGTAATCTGCTCCGTCTGCCAAAGGAGCCAGCCTGTCCACTATCCCACTGTGCCCAACCAATGTGAGTCCATGGCACCAATGTGAGTCCACGGCCCAAACATACGCCCATCCTGATCCTTGATCTCTTGGTGCTAAACAAGGGGCTAAAATCTCTGGCAGACCCTATGGAGGCTCCTCATCAAGGGGGAACCCTTTCCCGTAAGGGGGGCGCCTCTGAGAAGATCCATCTGTGTGAATGCTGCCATTGCTCTCCAGTGCGTGGGGTATTCCTGGGGAGCCCTTGCTGTAAGAGAAGCTTCCAAGGCTCTGCACCTGGGGTGAGGCCGCGCACAACCAACTTGCCCGAGAGGGCTCTACTCTGCATCTCAAGATTATGATACCCAAGCCTCCCAATGCCTGTGGCATGATCACCGTTTAACGAGCGACCAGAGCTCTAGTATTCCTGGTGATGTCCGATCCTGCCCAAAGGAAGTTCCAAACCAACCGTCGAAGCTACTCAATGCACCCTTTATGAAAACACCAGCAAGAAGTGATATATGAGAGTGCTCTCAACGGAAGCAAGAACGGAAGAAGGAGAGAGAGAGAGACAGACAGAGACAGAGAGCCACAAGTTTTGGTGGGTGCAGAACCACCCTAATCTTCTTTTTCATTCATTTATATATGTGTTTGAGTATTGTACATAACCGGGGTAAAGGCACAGTGACCTTTAACCCCCACAACCTCCCACTTAAAGGACAATGTGCCTTTAAGGGAGAGCAACCAGTGGGCATACTATCCAATGCCCATCAATACACGACAATACTCAAACCGCTGACTAGGTAGACTCTTCGTCAGCATATCTGCAGGGTTATCATCTGTATGAACCTTGACAAGCTCTATACGCTTGTCCTCAAGTACCTCCCTGATGAAATGGTACCTGACCTCAATGTGTTTGGTCTTTGCATGAAAGACCGGATTCCGTGCTAGCTGAATAGCACTCATGGAATCACTATGCAATGTCGGTACACCTGTATGGATCCCCAAATCTCCCACTAGCCGATCAAGCCATATAGCCTCCTTGCAACCCTCTGTGACTGCAAAACATACTTAGCCTTTGTGGTAGACAAAGCAACGCACTTCTGTGCACGAGACATCCACGACACTGCACCACCTGCAAAGGTGAACACATAACCAGAAGTGGATCTCCTATCCACATGCCCTGCATAGTCTGAATCTGTGTACCCAAGTACACGCATGTCTCCTTTACCAAAGCAGATGCACATCTCCTTGGTACCCTTCATGTACCTCATGATGCACTTAACTGCCTCCCAATGCCTCTTTCCTGGATTAGCCATATACCGGCTAACAACTCCCATTGCAAATGCAATGTCTGGTCTAGTAGCTATCATAGCATACATAAGACTCCCAACCGCTGATGCATAAGGAACCTTGGCCATCATAGCCCTTTCCTCATCTGATTTGGGACTATCTGTATGACTCAGTTTCACATATGGAGGCAATGGAGTATTCACTGCCTTCCCCCCCTCCATATTGAAACGCTGTAATACTTTTGTAACATACTCTTTTTGTGAAAGCCAAAGGAGTTTCCTACTCTGATCACGCGTGATGCGCATACCAAGAATATGACCTGCAAGTCCCAAATCCTTCATATCAAAGGCCTCATGCAACTTGGCCTTTAATGCATCTAGCTCATAAGTATTCTTGCTAGCCAATAGCATATCATCCACATATAGTGCCAAGATTATCAGGCTATTATTCTTAGCCCTTTTAGTGTAGAGGCAGTGATCAATTTCACTCCTTCTAAAACCCTGGGACCGAATGAAAGCATCAAACTTCTGATATCATTCTCTAGGCGCTTGCTTAAGACCATAGAGACTCTTCTTCAGCTTGCAAACTAAATACTCTTGCACTTTGGTCAATTTGGTTTACTCGATGGGAAAAGCTTTGAACGATAACATTGTTGACGCTACTAGTTTTTTTCTAAATCTATGCATGCAACCACGAATGAAATAAAAATCTGTAGAGAATTCTTCAAACCAAGATGCATCTATAAGTGTTCGTCCAAAAATAGGAGAGCTTAGCAAAAGAAGAACTCTTAGAGCAACTACATAACATTGTAGAGAGAAAGGCAAAAGAAAGAGAGTAGAGTCAACGCCAAGAGCAGAGCAATGTGGAATCCCAGGGAGCGCAAAATATCACCCCCACCCAAGATGCCGCCCCTTTCCCTTTCTATTCCAATGCTACAACTGTACTTGGTACTACTTCCCCTTCTCCTGATGAGAGCAATGTGATGCACTATTGTGCCACCCACACATGACCAAAAGCTTGCTACCCCCCTAGAACCACAAAAAGATCCCCTCCATGCCCACCCCCTTCAAGAGACCAGTCTCACATGCTAACCTTGCGAGTGCTTCTGCTAAAGTGCACAACGAAATCATGTCAAGAGAACTGTTCCTTCTGTTCCTGCAGTGACCACCCAGAGAACTCATTGGTAAGGCTCAAAAGCATAGACACTCATGCCCATACATGCATATCCCAGGGCACTATCTTTATCAGGGTAGTTACCCACATCCTGCCCTTTTCTTCAAAGCCTTCCGGCTGCACCATGTAAATTTCCTCATGCAAATCCCCATGCATGAAAGCTGTCTTGACAGCCATCTGCATAAGCTCCATATCCTCTGCTGCCACTAGTCCAAGCATGCATCTAAGTGTGGTCATCTTCACAACCGGAGAGAATATCTCATCAAAGTCCACACCCTTCTCTTGCTTGAATCCTTTAGCAACCAAACGGGCCTTGTACCTAGGCACATCATCACCTGTGACCTTCATTTTGTAGACCCATTTACATGGCAATGCTTTCTTTCCATGTGGCAAAGAAACCAAGTCCCAAGTCTTATTCTTCATAAGTGAACTCATCTCTGATTACATAGCATACTCCCACTTGCGTTGATCCTCGTGCATCATAGCCTCTTTGTAGCAAGAAGGCTCCCCGCAATCAGTAAGCATCACATAGTCTACCCCTGGAATAAACTTATCAGGCGGTCTAGACACTCTAGAAGATCTTCTCAAGGGCATTTCAGCTTGCTGTCCAACCTGCATATCAGCCACATTTGGCTCATCATTTCCACCAATAGATGATCCATCATCTATCCTTGATTGTATACCTGTGGGAGTACTTGGTGGTACAATTTCTTGCACATTTGGTGCATGGACAGCTTGTTGTCTATCAACATATGCAGGTGGATTCACGTCCCAGAAAGTGATTCTCCTCATTTCCATATCCCTCATGGGTGCCTTATGCATCTTCTTCTCATTGAAGAACACATCATGGCTGCGTATGATCTTCTTTGCTTCATAGCCCATCTCTCCACTTTCACCATAACCCAGAAAGATGCATTTCCTAGACTTAGGATCTAGCTTCTTTCGAAGCTCTTTTGGCACATGTGCATATGCCTCACACCCAAACATACGCAAATGAGAGTAAGAGGGCTTCTTGCCACTCCATGCCTCTTCAGGAATACCACCATCCAAACTCTTACTAGGTGATCTATTGATCACATGCACTGCAGTCTTCATTGCCTCAGCCCAAAAACCACCAGAAAGACTTGCATTGGAAAGCATGCATTGCAACCTTTCTTGAATGGTACGGTTCATCTTTTCTGCAACTGGATTTTGCTCTGGAGTACGAGGGGATGTGAGCTCCCTCTTAATCCCACGTGTATCACAGAAATGCTGAAAGTCATGAGAGAGATACTCTCCACCATTGTCAGTCCGTAGTCATTTAAGCGTTCTACCTGACTGATTCTCAACCAAGGCCAACCATTTCTGAAATACCTGGAACACATCACTCTTCCGAGCTATAGCATAAGCCCACACTTTCCTAGTTACATCATCAATGAATGTCACATAGTATTCAGCCCCGCCTAATGACCGTGTAGGCATGGGACCACATACGTCTGAATGCACCAAATCAAGCATTTCAAACTCTTTCTTTCCCCTTCTTTTATGGGCTGATTTAGTATGCTTCCCATAGAGACAATGCTCACAAAATTCAAAATCAGAGAAACTCAAATGCGGTACATAACCCAAACGGCATAAGAGTTTCATTCCATTCAGGCTCATGTACCCCAACCTGCAATGCCACAAAGAAGTGCTTGGCTGCTCGGTTATTGCAACAACATGATCAAATATCCCTGATACATGTAAGGGATACAAAATCCCACACTTGGCACCCCTGGCCAAAAGCATAGAGCCCTTCTGAATTTTCCAACTCTGAAAGCCAAAAGTGGTGTGAAAACCAGCATCATCTAGCTGACCCACTGAAATAAGACTCTTGGTCAGCTTAGGCACATGTCTCACATGTTTCAAAACAAATGCAGACCCATTTGCAAAAGAAAACTTTATGTCACCTGCTCCCACTCACCTGCTCCCACTATGTCACATGCATAGTCATTTCCAAGATGCACATAACCTGTCTTTCCACTGTCATAAGTGGAGAACCATTCCCTATGGGGAGTAACATGGAATGAAGCACCAGAATCCAAAATCCAATCCTGGGAATATGCATCATCTGAAGTGGTAAGCAACTCTGCAGATAAACTAGACATGAAAAGAACGTCATTGTCACTATCATGTGTGACTGCATTGATCTCCTCGATCTTCACTTTTCCTTTGTCCTCCCTTTGACTCTCTTCCTTTTGATTTGCACCCCAATTTGCATTCTTTTTCTTATCCTTTTGCTCTCTTTTTAGCTTGTAGCAATCCTTTTTCATATGGCCCTTCTTGCCACAGTGGTAACACTCAATGTTCCGTGCCCTGGATTTGCTACGTGACTTCCCTCTTTCTTGGAACTTCCCCCTGAACTGTGATCTGCCCCTTTGCACATTTAAGGCTGCATCCTGCTTGTTGCCATCCATAGACTTCCGTCTAATCTCCTCGGCCAACAAGCTACCCACAACATCATCAAATTTTAGTACTCCACCAGGTGCAGAGTTACTGACAGCTTTACGGAAGGGTATCCCATGAGGATGGCAATGAACATAAGAGAAATATTGCCTTAGTCTCCACATCAAAATTCATCTTCTGAGCCTGAAGCTGGCTGAAAATAATATTGAATTCATTCAAGTGAGAAGCAATGGAGACCCCTTCCTTCATCTGCAGCTCAAACAATCTCTTCATGAGGTAAACTTTATTAGAGGCAGTTTCCTTCTCATAAGTGGCGCACAGTTTCTTTCACAAATCTTCCGTAGTCTGCTCATTTACTACTGTGAAATAAACTGACTCTGCAAGATGAAGTCTAATAGTAGACTTTGCTAATGCATTCAACTCATTCCAATCATCCTCAGACATATTTGGAGGCTTAGCTTCAATCCCTGCCAAGGGTTTAATCTGCTTCTTTTGAATAAGCACATCCCTTATTTGTTCTTTCCACAAAGAAAAGTTTGTCCCATCAAACTTTTTAATGCTGAAAAACTCCTTTTCAGACATGAAAGAGGATGCCATGATGCAAATGAAACAAAATCCCAAATGCTAGTGCCTGCAAGAGAGAATCACACCAAATACCAGGTGCACCCAAATGTGTATGCCACAATAGAGTGAAATATCACAAAAACTCAAAGCTCAAAGCATCAAAAGATGCATCTGACTCATGTGCATATACTATGCATCCATATGAGCAAATCTGGCCCAAAAGAAAATGCCAAATGCAATGGCAATCCAAAATGCCAATAAGTGCCAAATGACTCAAGCATAAACACCATCCACTGGCATATGCATTAATAATATCTCATCCAAGAGAGCATAGCACTATCAGTGCATCACCTGCAATGTGTCAAAGCTGTCCCTCAGCATAAAATAGCATCCATGTGCAAAGCGTCCATAAAAATAGCATCCCACAAGGCAATTTGGGCCTATCAGTGCATCCAATAAGGACCGCAATGCATCCAAATGGCCTATAAATCATCCACTGCAACCCAATGCATACCACGAACGAGCGCACACTGCTCAAACTGCAACCAGAGTGATCTACATAAGGTATGCTCAAGAAATCTTAGTCCCACGGTAATGACCGCTACTGAAAATAGAACCTGAGATGCCTCAAAACATGGGCGCCATTGCATAATCGGAATCAGCAAGAAAATCTGCAAATATCTCTCTTCTGCCAGAACTCCAAAATCCCAACCGATGAGTGAGAAATGGGAGTCAACACTTATCCACTGCCATGTGGCATAAATCTAAGGTTTCAAAACCTTAGAATGAAAAATGCATAACAGAGAGACGAACTCGAATACACAGAGATCTATAACTCTGAAAATCCTCCACCGAATCGCGCAAGAACTAACAGGTAGGGGTTTTTGGGCGTTCGGAACGCAATGGGACAGACGGTTTTGGAAACCGTGGTCTCAATCACTAGGTCCAACACACGGACTGAAAAACGTTTTTGGAAACAGAGCTGTTTGTAAACTCCACCGGAGTGCGAATGATGAGCAACATATAAGTTTTAGGACCTCCTGAGTCCACCGGAACTGACAGATCTGCAAATGGTTGCTCCAAACTTGAGTTCCAACACCCGGGCAAAAAACGTAGAAACAGACACAGTGAGTCAGAAATCCAATGAAATGATCCCAGATTCAAGAATGAAGGTGTTTCCAAGCTCCTGAAGTGAAGTGGACACCAAAAGCAAGCAATAGTTGCCTCTACAAGTCAATATGGAGTCTCTGTCATCGAACGGAACAGGGAAAAGCTCAAAAAACGACTTTCTTTGAAAACACTTAACAGGCTCTCAAAACCACTTCGCAAAACCAAAGTGACTTTTCCAAAGATTCCTCCAAGGTCTCTACACACTCGGATGCAAGTAAAGTCACCCACAAAGCTTCCCACAGAGCTTCTCCTTCCTCCCATAGAGCTGCTAAGCTTCAAGCATTCACGCACGCTCAGCTACTGATACCGGTTGAGAGTGCTCTCAACGGAAGCAAGAACGGAAGAAGGAGAGAGAGAGACAGAGAGAGAGAGAGACAGAGAGACAGAGAGCCACAAGTTTTGGTGGGTGCAGAACCACCCTAATCTTCTTTTTCCTTCATTTATATATGTGTTTGAGTATTGTACATAACCGGGGTAAAGGCACAGTGACCTTTAACCCCCACAATATACCAGGCCGTGGCAAGAAGGATCTTGTTCGCCACTAAGGCACAACCCGCTAGGGAGAGTTTGGCCGAGCTCCAGTAGAGAAGCTTGCACCGAATACTCTCGAGGACCAGGACAATATGCTGCTCTGCTGTAATATCAATACCACCTAGCATCCGAGGTATCTCGGTGTCTAGCCCCACAGTATCCAATGGAAGCCAAAGTCGCTTCCCCACTCTCGAGTCTCTTGTGTCTCCTCAAATCTTATGAAGAAACCTATGGATTTTGTCTCGTTGAGACGCGCACCTGAGGCCTCACAGTAGATAGCCAGGGCTCTCCTGACTGTCTCCAGGCTCACTATGGTGCCCTCTACGTACAAGGCCGTGTCATTTGCAAACTCAGAGTCTAGCGGCTCCTATCTGATTGGGAGACTCAACTCAAGTAGTAGCCCAGAGCCTCCGCCACAAACAAGAAGAGGAAGGGAGCGAGGGGGCAGCCCTGACGGAGCGAGCGAGAGAGAGGAAAGGCCTCGCTCGTGTGTCCACCGATAAGCATCTGACTCTGTCTGAGAAACCCAATCTCCGCATAGTACCCTCCAGCAAAGACCACCCCACCCTGTCGTAAGCCTTCTCAAAATCCAAGAGAAGGATGACCAAAGGCTGTGACTCCAAATCAAATATTGCGCTCATAAACGAACCCGGTCTGAGTGTCGTGGATGATGTCAAAAAGATAAGAAGTAACCGCAAACTCAAGACCTTGGCGAGGATCTTGTATACAGTATCAAGCAAAGTGATCGGTCTCCACTGCCGGATGTCTGACCTATCTCCCCCTTTCGGGATCAAACAAATCTACCCTGTGCTCAGGGAGTGAGGAAGGGAGCCCGTGTCAAAGATCTCCTAACAGGCTAGGCGAAAAGGGGTGGAGATGATCTCCCAAAGTTTCGGAAGAAGGCCAGCGTCAAGCCATCCTTGCTAGAACACTTCTGGGTCGGGAAAGCCTTGAGGGCTTCCCAAAGCTCCTCATCTGAAAGTATCCTCTAGACTACTGCACAAATCCTATGAGAGTACCCTCGGAACGTGGTCCCAAACTAACTCACGGGCCACAAGACAAGCTGGAGTCATCCTCTCTGTTTGAAAGAGCTAGCTGTAAAAACCTGTCGTCATGTCAAAAATTTGCTGCGGACCAGTGCATGATGCCATGCGGATCCCATAGACACTGCAACTACATGCCTACCGACCATGGCCCCTGGTCTAAAAGACATGCTTCGTCTTTCTGTCCCCCTGCTATACCCACCAAGCCCAGGGGAAGTGATGGGAGAACTCAGCCCGCCGAATCTCCGTGTCTTGAAGCTCAAGGTGCGCGCTCTCAAACCTGTCACTAAGCCACTGGGATCCTGGGTCCTGCTCCCTAAGCCTCTCTATGGAGGCGAGGTCTCTCCGCAGTGCCCGCTCGCGCTCTTGAAGAGCCCTCCTCCGTCTACGGGCATGAGCCTGTAACTCCTCATTGCTCCTCTAGATCGTGTCGGCCACCCACGAAGCCCAATCCTCACAAGGTGCCATCTCTGACTGCTGCCAAATCTCTGCCATGACATGTTGAATCTCCCCATCTTGCAGGAGGTCCTCTGGAATGCGGACCCCCTTCTGGGGAATACCTCGACAGGGCTGCTCTAAGTGGAGTACTACTGGAGAGTGGTCTGACATCATGGTGCCTACAAGAATCCCAGTAGAGCCACCTTTGTGCAGTGCCCAGTCCCCAACGTAGAAGCGGTCTAGCCTCTCAAGCAGTCCATCATGTCTCCTCTGTCCGAAAGAGAAAAGGAGGCTGCGAGGTATCCTGCTGAACTCTGGCTCTCGCCACGGGTCTCTGCCACTCATCATGAAGATGAACTGCTCCCAGGTGCTCCAATCTGTTGTTGTCATCTCAGAGAAAGAGGCACTGCCCTGCTTATCCTCCCCAAACTCCACGTTGATGAAGTCTCCTCCAACAATCCAGGAATCTACATCCGGAAGACACTCTGTCAACCTCCTCCAAAAGGCTGGACAGTGGTGTATGCACGCTAGGGCATATATGTTCAGGATCCCAATCCTAGACTCTCCCATCCAAACTGCCCGTCCTGGGATAAGCTCGCCCTGATCATAAACCTTTGGAGCCAATGTCTGTGAGACCGAGATGTAAACCCCTCCGATGCGTCCTACTGCAGGGGACCACACCTCTGTGCCTCTCCTCGAGAGGAGGTGGTGTCACCGTCTAATGTCTGGTGCTGAGAACATATGCTCCTGAATCAAAAGGATGTCCACTGCCCGCCCTACCACTGCCCTCTACAGCTCCTGCTGAAGGATCAGGTACTGCGGTTGACTACGAGCACGGTCATGGAGCCCAAGCACGTTCGAACTCGCTATGGTCCAGCTCATGAGGATGGGAATGCAGAAAACAAGGCTCTCCTGAGAGTGGGTGCCTATTCCAGAAAGAATGCCTTATGTGACTTGCCGGGAGTTTGGAGGACGAGTAGTCTGTCTGTACGTCGCCGTACTAGGGTGGACACCGGCTCAATACCAATCTTCCGTGCCCACTTCATCATGAAGGAGACTTCCATCCCGAACAACTGATTAACTCACTTGACCTTGCAAATCATCCAACTAGACTATACCATTGCTATGGACATCAATGAGCCTATAAGGCCTTTTCGATCCGAGTTTGAGATTAGTCTTTAGCGGCTCTACCTTGGCATTGTATAGAAGTACCAACATTCCCTTCTTAAGATCCTTGCTAACAATGTGCCGATCATTCCAGGATTTTCTCCTCCTCTACATCACGTGCTATTACCACACAGTTTGAATGTGCAACTCATCCAATGTTAGCTAATGCAATCGTCTCCTGATTGCCTCTGGTTTGCCCAGTTATGTTCAGCGGCAACTCATAGACTCCAGACCGAAAATTCCAAAGGAACAATAGCCTCTAAACCAAAGGCCATGTGAAAACAGATCAAAGTCTTAGTGACCTTATAGGTTGTCCGGTAAGCCCACAAAAAGCTTTGTATCCTAGTCTCGATGATGCATACTTATAAGTATCAACTTCAGTGTTTGGTTGGTGGACTTGGCTTTCCCATAACACCGAGCAGAGTAGGTACTTGCTACTTGGTGTACCACCATAAATTTATTGGTCAACAGCTCAAAAACACTTCATTCATAAGATGAGTTCCCTTATCACTATCGAATTCTTTTAGGCAGCTATATCTGCAAATGATATTCTCAAAAATGAACATCGTAGTTGTTTGAGCCCTTCTCAGCCCACTTTATAGCATAATTTGTAGCTACTAAGATACAGTTATTATGCATATGTTGAGCTATATTCTTGCATGGAACCATGTAATCCAGATCCCAACGTTGGAATGCTTCCCATGGTTGAAATGGTTCTAACAACATGGGCTCTGGAGGAAGTATTCATTGACATGGGCTCTGGACGAAGTATTTAAACTCAACACTTCGAGCTTGTGTATCCTTAATGAGAGTACTCCACCATAATTCGGCTTGTAAAACTTTTCGAGCAGTAAGCTCGCCACCAAAGTGAGGGTGAGAATGTGCAAGTTCTTCCCCTAGAGAATTGTGCCTTAGGTAATTGAGGGGTCTAAGGCCAAGAGGGGCCCAAAGAACCTTAGCAATTCAAGTTGGTCATTGGTGGGGGTTTTAAAAAGGTCCCACTAGAGGGGGCCCAAGGGAAATTAAAGCAATTGGGGGCACCTCCTACAAGACCTTTGTGTGCCTCATGAAGCACCTCGGTCCGTCATGTGGCTCTAAGTAAATAATGGTGGCTTTTGTACATTGTAAACCATGCCAAGTGAGAGTTTCATGCTTGATTGTGCCATAATTGCACTCAGGTGGAGTCATCAATTGGCTTGCATGACATCAAATGCACCGCTGCCATCCTCAGAAGAGAAATGAAAACCAAGTTCTAATGGTGTGGATACTCGCTTGTAATCCTCAAACTGAAAACGCTGCAAAAGCTGTTCATTATACTTGGATTGTGACATCAAAATGCCCCCCTCACTGCTAGCAAGTTGGATGCCCAGATAGTAGTGCAAAAGACCAAGATCTGGCATAGGAAATGTCTTCTGCAAATCAAGCTTAAAATCTGAGCATGTGTTCTAGTCACAAGCATGTCATCCACATAGAGGACTAAAATCAGCAAATCTGTCCCACTCTTGTGGATGTAAAGTGTAGCCTCTGTGGGGCTGTTCTGAAAGCCAAGGGTGAGCAAATGAGTATGTCTCCGAGAATACCAAGCTCGAGGTGCCTGCTTCAATCCATGTAGGGCCTTCTTTAAACTGCAGATTTTGCTTTCAGAACCTTCAACCTCGAAGCCAAGAGGTTGGGAAACATAGACCTTTTCCTGCAAATGCTCATGAAGGAAAGCTGTCTTGATATCAAGCTGATGTACCTCCCAATGAAAGTGGGCAGCAAAAGCAATAACAATGTGAATAGTAGTGATCCTGGAAGTGGGAACAAAAGTCTCCTCAAAGTCAATGCCTTGCTGCTAAGCATAGCCCTTAGCAACAAGACAGGATTTGTAGCAGTCCATTGAGCCATCAACTTCCATTTAATTTTATAAACCCACTTAGCTCCAATGGCATCCTTGCCAGGAGGTAAATCACACAACTCCCAAGTGTCATTCTGATGGATAGAATCCAATTCAGCTTGCATAGCCTACAACCAACAATCATTCTAAAAGGCATCTTTATGGCATAATGGCTATTCATTGCATGCTGTAGCAACCAATGCATAAGCAACAGAACTAGCATGGTCTTTCCGGACAGCTGCTCTAGTACGGGCTAGCAAAGGAGTATCTTGTTTCTTGTCTTTTAATGTGTCAAGGAGCCAAAGGGGGACCTTTTTGGGCTCCTGGGCCAAGAGCCCTGTGCAAATTGTCATGATCAATCGGAGGCATATCAGGCTGAATATCTGGCTGCACATGTGGCTGCAAATGACCAACAGATGGAGGAGGTATAACCTCAAATGGAACATCATCATGAGCATCTGAGGGAAACAAAGGCATCAAGTTGTCAAAGACATCTGTGGCATCAACAGGCTGTTTTCTGACAGTCCAGCAAAGACATAGTAGAAGATTCATCAAACACAACATCCCCACTGACAAAACACTTGCCCGTGCGGGGCTGGTAGAGCTTATAGCCCTTGCTCTCTGGGCTATACCCAATAAAAATACACTTGGCAGCTTTATAATCCAACTTGGTGCATGTCTGTGAAGGCACATGGACATAGGCCAAGCATCCACATTTCCTCATGTGAGAAATGCCGGGCTTACAACCTGTCCAAGCCTCATAAGGTGTGATAGTCTGCAATGCCTTTATGGGACATCAGTTCAAAATGTAATTAGCACACATGACGGCATCCAACCACAACTTGTTAGGCAAATGTTTGCCCTTCAACATGCACCTGGCCATCTCCATCATTGATCTATTCTTTCGTTCAGCCACGGGATTTTGTTGAGGGATGATGTATGCCACATGAAACCAAAAAAACAGCAAACTCCTTTGACATATATTCGCCCCCCCTGTCTGTATTAAGGTGAGCAATGTGCAGCCCACTCTCATTCTCAGCCAAGGCAATAAAATGCTCGAAGCATGACAAAACTTCAGATTTGGATTTCAAGGCGAAAATCAAAGTGTACTTGGTAAAGTCATCAATAAATGTGACAAAATAATAGAAAACCCCAAGAGCTGCAACCCGCATGGGTCCACAAACATCACTATGAACCAGATAAAGCTTGCATGAGGCACCAACTCTCCCATCCTTGGGAAACGCAGAACGGTGCATCTTACCAAGCAAGCAAGGTTCACAAACATGCTTTGAAGGCATATGCATTTTGGAAAGATCAACAACCATACCATCCTTATATAACTTCACCAAAGCCCCAAAGTTGAGGTGTCCAAACCTCTCATGCCACAAATGGATATCTGCCATGGTAGAATAATCAAGAGCAAAGGCATGTGCATCTCAAGTGCAGCATCATCCAAACATCTGTCATAAGCATCAACTCTATAAAGACCTCTAGTCAATGTGCCAGTCAAATGCATGTGTAGCATCATACACTACACACCGAACACCATAAAAAAGAACCTCATAGCCACATGTAGCTATGGCTAAAATAGAAATGAGGTTCTTGCGAATGCCTACAACATAAAGCACATTCTCTAGAGTGACAAGACCACCAGAAACATAAGAAAGAGCAACTTTCCCAATACCTTTCATGGTATATGATGCATTATTGGCACATGTGACACTCCCCCCCTTAGATGTATGCTCTAGTGAGCTGAATAACTTCTTGCAGGAAGTGATGTGCTTGCTAGCACCACTATCAAAGTACTAGGCATCATGAACATTAGAAACTGTCATGCAAGCATCATGAACATCAAGATTATACTGACAGTAACCAAGAAAACCCAATGCTGGTCTTGTGTGAAAATTAGCTGACTCATGTCGATCTTCTGCACTAGGAGAACCAGATACTACAAGCCCAGATTCTTTCTTCTTTTCAAATGCAATTCTCTTCCTGCATTCGAAGATATCATGCCTAGGTTTCCTTCAATAGTTACATCTCTTCTTTTTATTATCCCCTGAAGAAGGGGCACCATGAGAATGATCAGCATGTGAATGAGGGGTTTACCAGCTGAAACCTTTCCTTTGCCTTTGTGTTTATGCTAGGTAGCAAAGGCTTGATCACTAGCCATAGAAGCATTGCGATTTGCATGACTTTGCTCCTCCTGAAGGAGAAGAGCAACCATGTGGTCAAAAGAGAAATGGTTGGCATTGCCACCTACAACCAACCTCAATGTAGTAGCAAAGCCCAGATAAGAATCAGGCAACCCATCAAGGGTATTAGAAACAAGCCGAGAATCAGGTACAATCTCATCAATATTGGCCAATTGCTCTTTCAAATCCTTCACATTAGTAAGATAGGCATCCATGTTACCACCCTCTTCAAGCTTTAAGTCCTTCAACTGCTTACGCAGATAGGCAACCCTAGCCTCATTCCACAAATGTACAGCAGACTTTTATCCATTGTAGATGGCTGTAAAATGGCTGTAATAGCTGGAACCGCCTTCGAGGCCCCTGCAATATGAAGTGACAATGGCACAAGAAAAGAGGGCAAATTCCAAGAGCTTAATTGGAGTCTTCCACGAGATAGGAGTAGCACCCAGAGGTCAGAAAGTCTCAGCCCCAGGTGAAAGGACAGCAAATCAGAGCAAGAAAGGTCTCTGGTTTGGCAGCAGCAAGCTCCAAAGATCAAGTCGGTGTAGGTAGAAGTCCAAAATGCAAGGAGAAGCTCCAAAACAGCAAGGTGCTTGAAGTAGAGCTTCAAAAATGCAATAACCAGTCCCGAGACAGATCCGTACAGCACCGTACAACTGTAATAAATGCACCGAAACTGTCCGTACAGCACAACAGATCCGTACTGCTCACACGTGTGGCCATTCAATTCCGTACAGGCTAAACAGGCTGCCATAACAGCTCCAAAGGTGAGGACAAGAGGTTGGGGAGGCTGCCAATGGCTAGAGGGTGGAACCCTAACCTGCTCTGATACCACTATTGGCTATGGCAATCAATGGAAGCACAGAAATGAGTGGGAGGAAGCCAAAAATGAGCTGCTGTATTGAAAATGCTGCTACTATGAATGGAGGCTCAAGAGAGAGCCAATATCACAAAACCCTAGGGACAAATTCCCTAACTCGACTAAGTGTCCTAACTGAACTAGGTGGTACATCAACTAACCATACCAACAGTCCTAACTGATTGTTACTAGTCCTACAAGGCACATACCAAGGAACAAGTGGCACCTATGGATAGCCCATAGAATGGCCTACATCAATTGCTCAGAACCCAACCAAGTAACTGCTACCTATGGCTCGGCCAATTACCTTTCACCAATCACATCTGCAATGAGATTACTAGGATAAAGATTTTGTTGTTCTCCCAATTTTTCAGCTTTTAGCTTTTGCTTGAGCGCAGAAGCTATTTGAAACAGGTCGAGTTCTCCAACAGGCGGTATTTGGAGTTCCATCATTCGAGTTTCAACATCTTGTGGAAACTTATCTTGAACATCCAAGTCTTTTGATCCACAACTACTTGGGACCTTGCTCGGATTAGTTTAAATCTGACTTCTACTTCTCGGGTCTTGATATTCAAAACCCCAATCATGCGGTACCTTGGCACTATTTAGCCAAGGCCTACTCAGTAATATCAGATAGGCATTCTCTTCCATTGGGATTATGAGTAGACTATCCAAGCCCAAAGATGGCCAAGGCATGGAAATTATTCCGCAATATGAAGATCAGCCTCATGGTGGCTAAATTACTGAAGATGGCTTCGTATTGTTGAGAGTTCTTCCTACACCGCTCCAAGCCAAGGAGAAACCAGTCAAGGAAGTGGATTCTCTTATGACCATCCCAATCATCGACACCTCAATGGTGGATGAAGAAATCCTGGTGATCGCTGTGAAAATTAAGAAGCATAACGTTTTTTGTGTGATCGTAGATGGCAGTTCTGGAGTTAATATAATCTCGAAAACTATTGTCAAATGACTAAAGCTCAAGATTTTCAAGCTTTATCCATTCTGAGTTTGAATGGCCGATCAACCCAGTGGAACCATTAGGTATGCTTTCATACATTGTCCTTACCCTTGGCAGAGTGCATTATACTATTATGTAGGATTACAACAAGGATTGCTTCAGCTCCTTCCTTTTGGCATATCCCTCAATGGCATGGTCCTTACAAGGTTTTTCAAACTTTGATTTTTATTTACTTTTTACGGACATTTTGAGTATAGAGAACATCAAACAAAATCAAACGATAAGTTCTCCATTTCTCTAGAATTGCAAGAAGCATTACTTCATTTATTTCCTCTTGGCTTTTGTCTCAATGCAAAATTAAAGGCATTGTCTTTACAAGGTTTTAAAACTTTCCTTGATAGTTCTTAGGGACATTTTGAACATAGAGAACTTCAAACAAAATCAAAAGATAAGTTCTCCATTTCCATAGCAATCAATCATCTTATGTTTCCATATATAGATCATTTTTCTTGATAGTTTTTAGGGACATTTTGAGCATAGAGAACTTCAAACAAAATCCAAACGTAAGTTCTCCATGTCCTTAATAGTTCTTAGGGACATTTTGAGTTAGAGAACTTTATTTGTATTTCCTTGATAGTTCTTAGGGACATTTTGAGCATAGAGAACTTCAAACAAAATCAAAAGATAAGTTCTCCATTTCCATAGCAATCAAGCATCTTCTCTTTCTATTACCTTCTTGGGAAACACTTTATTTATCATTTTACAATGGAGCTGGAAGGTGTCAATGAACATTTTGATTTGTTTTGTTGCTTCCTAGAACTATATCCACATAATAAGTGGATATTCACTTGTATCTTTATCAAACTGGCTGAATTTGGTACCCATGCCATGGATCCAGCATTCGTACTATGCTCAAGTGTTTCTGAAGGTAGGCCTTGCACCCATACTAGCTCGGTTACAACTGCTTGATATATATAAGGCAACATGATCATATTGCATTGAATCAAGTTTTCAGCTCCTTATTGTACATTTACTAGGAATACCCTTTATCATACTATCTTAATCTGGTCTGACAAGCCATTCGGCTCTTTTGCAAATACACAATGCTTGCATTTCTTCTTCCCCTTCATATTTCAAGTTCCCACAATGGAAAGGATTATATAGACTCAAGAGGGAACCCAAGAAAGAAACGAATATAAGAAACTAGAACAGCTAAAACGTCAATATATGCTGCCACATAAAACTTCACAAAGTTTTATTCTGAAAGCACTTCTCTTAGAGCATCTATACTAAGGCCATACATCATTCCATTACACACATTAAATGAGACTCAAGGCAATCAAGAAAGAACATACGCTCTATCTCGAATATGCTCAAGAAACTCATCATGTGAAAGAGGAGGAGCTTTTCCAATTGCTGCCTCAAATCGCACACGTTGCCGTTCCAACTTCAATGTCTCTATCATCTGTAACTTTTGTGACTCCCTCAGGTCCAATACCTCTGCTGCCAATGGTACAGTCTCCACATACCTAAGAAACATCAATAATTTCTAGTAATTAAAAAATTTGATAGTTCATTTCTTAGCAATCCTTTATGATGTAAAGTATCGATAATAAGTGTCAAACCATGAACAAAGAGAACTACCACAAAAAAACCTTCCCTAAGAGAACAACAAAAGTTTTAAACACTTGCATTTGGGAAAGACCCTGACCTAAACCTCTAATAGATAAACTGCTCAAGGCCATTCAAGAAGAGATTATTGTGATGCCACCTTGGCCATGAAGCATGCACCTTCATATATTCAAGTAGCTGCCTCTACTTCTAGTAGACAATTCATTCAACAACCATTCAGGCAAAGGCTATTCTGATGTTATCCTGGCCGTGAACCTTCATAATCACACAACTTGCTAGGTCAAGCATTCTTACTTTATTACCCTAGAGCAATCGGGCAGTCTGCACCAAATGCATTGAAGTTGTTGGCAATGTTTTTTTTGGGGGGGCATAAAATATGTTATCATATGTTAATGTCCAAAAAGGATATTACGAAGTTGTTGGCAATGTTTGTCCAAAGGAATAAATCGCTTCTTGTGGAGAAAATTGAAAGTCCCAAGGTTGTGTGACCCTCTCATTTGGACCCTTATCCATGGAAACAAGTAAAAATTTAAAAAAAGTAAGCAGAAGGCGTTTGAATGGCTGCATTTTTAACCTTCTAAAAAATGGTCTCACTTTATATGAGTGTGCACATGCGAACTCATAATCAATACTGACGTCCCACTATACATGGTTACAGTTGAAATTAGGTTAAAAAAAGACATTTGCCTTGAAGAAAGAAAGAGAGGTTTTTTAACGTCTATGAAAGACCAAAGGGACTATGAGACTAAAAAGAAACTACATAGAATGAAACCTAAGGGGTGGGGACCACTAAAATGGGCAACCCTACCCAATGCTAATGCCTGCGACAATAAAAAAAATGTAGTACATCACGCTATCGCTATGAGAGAAACCCACAATGGGGGAAGAAAACACCAAGGAGAATCCCCTAGTAGTCTATCAATCAGCCAGCTGGCCCTGAGTGGTTGGACCTATGTATGTCGTCTGTGGAACCAACACGACTGGACAACTGAGGAGTAACAAGAGGAGCTCGTATACTTGTGGCTCACGATTTCGCGAGGGCTAGTGTCAAGAGAGAAAATCAATGATAGAATGCTGTTGTCGCTCAACCTGTCTGGATCCATCCCCTCTCCCCTATAATATCCATGATGAGGCCCACTGTCTGACAAGTGCCTACGTCGAAGAGAGAGGATATGTTTGCAGCCCTCATGTGAGCGTCCACTCGGAGTTGGAGCTGGCGATTCGTGTCATCTGGTCTCTCCTGTGTCTGCTCCCCTGCTCTTGTCCTTGGCTCAGGTCACAGAAGAAAATCCATGATCGGGTTTGGCCAATCCCTCATGTGTCTCCTCTATGCCTGTAGGAGTTGATCTTCCTCAAACCGCTCGCCACTAATCTGGATGAGCAAAGAACTCTCTGAGTGGGCCAAAATTGGTACTAAAAAGACAATGGTGCCGTCCACGGATCTCATAGTATACAGGGCATCTTAAAGCATAGTGATCCTCTATCCCGGTCTCCTACATATCACATAAAGTGCAAATCCGTCTCTGGCGTGGGATGCCTTCTGTTCATCCTATCTCAACCCATAGCTTGTGTGAAGATACTCGAAACTAACCCATCAAGATCCTCAATGCATGTGGGATATGAATCTGGGTGTAGCCCGTCGGTTCGATGAACCCCTCCTCTAAGGTCCGTAAGCAATGATCTCTATAGAATCCGAGTTTCACTGAAAGCTCAATAGGTGCTAACTAGGTCCTCAATGGGTAGAGCTGATGACCTAGTTCACCTCCTGACAAGCAAGTGGAAGATGGAGCCTCAAGGCTGTACTAAAACGGTGGCAATCTATCCATCTGTAGCCCTAGGTCTGCGATCCATCTACGTATCCGAGCCTACCAGCTCCTCTGATCCCCTTGCCCCCAATGCCATAGATGAAGTCAGGGCTAGCCATAGCAATCTGCGTCATCCAACTGTCATGGTATCAAAGTCCCTAACCCTATGGACGTAAGTGACCACCTAGAAGTATGCATCAAGCTGTAGAGGGGTGGCTCCAAACTCTACAAGTATGATCTAATGCGGGCCTGATGGCTTACTACGGATCATTCAAGCGAGAAGCAGAACCTGAAATCTCTCTATTTAGGACCAATCTATCTCAGATAAGTCCGCTCCCAAAAGGAACTACCATACATATCTGTTGGGCGGACTAATGTGTCAAAAAAGAAGAGACTTGGTTCCAAGATCCTAAAAATGTGAGTGGAAGCACTCGCGCTCGAGTCTGGCTAAGCAGCACGTCCCCTGCTCAAATAGGCTTGCATAGCTGGTCTCATCATGAAAATTGGACCCAAAAGAGGACACTTAGGTATATGTAGGATGCAACAATCTCTATCGGAGCCCCATCGAAGGTGAACTGCTCTCTGAGTGCGGCTGCTTGAGACATGTTGAAGATCATAACCTTCGTTTTTCCCAAGTTGACCTTCAAATCATGTGTATCACAAAAACACTAGAGCGCATCCAAAAGTCGTTGGAGACCCTCAACTGAGGTGAAGAGTAGGACCATGCCATATGCATATAGTAGAATTGGAATCAAGGAGCCAGCTAATGAAGAGCATGTGCCTCCTAGAGTCGTGATGAAGGACTCCAGCTCGTCGATGTACAAATCAAACAAGGTCGATGATAATGGACAACCTTGGTTAACTCCAATCATGCTCATGGTCTCCTTTCTCCACCATGTCAAAGTCCTGACTTGACCTATGCCTCGGAGAAAGTAAGCTTGGTGGTGACACTTGTCTGGCCAGAAGGGCTAAGATGGCACTTTCAAATCCCAAAGCTGTCAAGGTTATCCTTTCTCCGACAGATAAGCAACAAGTGCAGCATGCAGTTCAGTCCCTCCAAGGCAAGGCAATTGTAGGCAGAATTGTGGACCTCACACCCACAAGGTGACAGGTGCGAGAGTGGATCAAGGCGAGCTTGGCACTAGAGGGTGACCACATTCAGGAGGTCACTATCTATGAAAGAGGCGTCTTCCTTATCCAACTGAGCTCCTCCGATACTGCCTTGACACTTGTGGAGCAGAACCCCATTCTCCTTGGCCCACATTTGGTGTACCTCTTTCCTTGGTACCATGGCTTTACAATGGAGGACATGGACATGACACACCATGTTCCCCGTTTTTCGGTTACGCTCCGCTTCCCAGGGGTCCCAAAGGAGTATAGAGCCATCCTCTCCTCTATTGGTTGGGCATTTGGCACCGTGCTCGAGTCTCCGCCAAACTTGGCCACTTCAGTGGTAGCATATGACGGTGTCCCCAGGATCATACTGGTGGTTGAGAGCCTAGAGTCCCTTCCAGAGTTGATCCTCCTGGGCACACTTCGCCAACGAGAGGAGATTTTTGGGTTACCAGGCCAGTGTCTGGGTCACCTAGCCAGAGATTGCCCCCACGGCCAAGGCCGAGCCCCTCGCCCCCCACCCCCGCAAAGCAGGCAGAGTCAGCAGGCCAAAACCCACGACCCCCCTAGACAGGAGCAGCAGGAGTCTCAGACCGCCTGGGTGACCCCCTAGAAGGAGACTGGACCCAGGTGAAAAAGAAAAAGAAACCAAGCAAACAGGCCCGCAGCCGTCACAGGTAGAGGGCTAGACGCAGAGAGAAAGAAAGAAAGAAAAAGAGTTTATTAAAGTCTTCGGAAAACTGATGGATCTATAAGACTATGAGAAACCTGATACAAACAAACTATGAGCGTGGAGCTACTAAACGAGCATCCACAAATACAGAATGCAAAAAGCTAGTGCTAAGTACTACAGTCATGTCAGAGTGATCGACTACACATCAGTATCATCATCATCATCATCAGTTAATCCGGGTGGATGAGACGGCAGGAGCATGAAGTCGACGATAGAGTGTTGGCGGCTGCTCAAGGGCATGGTCATGTGTCGTCTCCTGATCATAGCTCTGCGTCTAACAAGGGCTACAATGACCCCTATCGGTCAAGCACAGACTCTGAACAAAGAGATATTCCCAAGTATAATATGTGTGTCAATCCGCTCTTTGAAATGTCGTGTCACTGGCTTTGGATCCCAGCCATGTCGGGACCTCATAGAGTGGGGGTCCACCTACTCTGGCTGGAAGAACTCCACGATCAAGCTCTGAGAAGGGTCTACCAAGGAGGAGGTCTGCTCCTGTCTCCCTGATCGAAGTAGACGCTCGCGATGCCTGACTGCCTCATGGATGAAAGCTACCAAGCATTTTTGGTCTGGATAAGAGAGAAACCAAGACAACACCCCAGAACTATCTCTGAGGAGGCAGTAGAAGCATCCTTGGATCCCATAGTAAACTGGGCACCTGAAAATGAAATGCTCCTCCGACTCGACCTTCTGTGTGTCACATAATGTGCATGTGCACCTCTCCCGAGGTAGACCCTCTGGCTTGCCACTCTCAATGCGCAGTCTATGTGAAGAGGCCCGAAACTGCGCAATAGAAATCCTCAGTGAGTGGGATAGGTGGATCTGCGTATATCCCGGTGGATCAATGATCCCTGTAGAAGCTGAGCTTCGTTGGAAGCTCGCTCAATCCCAACCAGGTCCGGAATGTGTGAGGCTATAAAAGATCCTTGCGGATGATCTGGTTGACCTCATGTGACAAGAGAGAATGGCGCATCAATGCTGTACTAGAAGGGAGGGAGTCTGTCCATGTGGAGCCCCAATCGCTTAAACCATCTCTGTGCGTGCATACCAGCATCTCTAGTCACATGCTGCTAATAGGGCCATAGAAGAGGTCAATGCTAGCCATAGTAATCTGTTGCGCCCAGAAGTGCAATCCCCGTATCCCCTGACCCGGTATAGGTAGGTAAAAATTTGAAATGCTGCATCCAAGAATAGTGGGGATGACCCAAACTCAACCTGAATAATCTGGTGAGGGACGGACGGCTTACCATGGATTATCCACAATAGCATGAGAACCTGTAGCTGCTACACACGAGCCCACTCTATATTTGATAGATCCGACCCAAAAGAAGGGCTGTCGTACATCCCCGCTCAATGGACCAAGGATTCAAACAGCAATCCCTTGGTCTGCAGATCATGAAAGTGTGAGCGGAAGCATTGCCTCTCTAATCCAGCCAATGAAGCGTATTCCCCACTTAGGCGGTCCTGCATTGCGGGTCTCATGGTGAAGATAGGTCCAGAGAAGATAACACCAAGGTATGTATATGACGAAACAATCTCAACACGTGACCCATCAAACGTGAACTGCTCCTGGCACATAACGGCTCGAGATGTATTGAAGATCGTGACATTGGTTTTACCAAGGTTGACTTTCAAATCATGGGACTCACAAAAGGACTGTAGTGCATCAAGGTGTCTCTGGAGGCCCTCTGCTGATGAAGACAAAAGTGCCACATCATTTGCATATAGCAATATCCGGATTAGCGTGCCAACTAGAGAGTATACATTCCCCCCCAGTGTCTGCATAACTATCTCAAGCTCGTCAATGTAGAGGCCAAACAAGGTGAGTGATAAAGGACACCCTTGTTTGACCCCAATAGTGCTCATGATCTCCTCTGTCCACCCCAACCCTGCTCGGACTCTACCTGAGACTCTCTCATAAAGTGCCATGACGGCCCAGATGATCTCCTGGTCATAACCCAAATCCTATATGCGTCGGAGGAGGCGGGCTCTCGAAACCGTGTCAAAGGCTTTGCGAAAATCCACAAAGCAATAATATACCCTCTGTTTCCGTGCCCTCACCTCCTCGATGATACACCTGATTGTGAGAATGTGATCCATAGTCCCATGATCACGTCGGAATGCAGCCTGTCCGACTGCTCTAAGTCCCCTGCACTCTGCGAATCGACTGACCTTAGGATCAAATCAAGTACTGATGCATAAATCTTGGACATGACATGTCCGATCATGATGGTCCTATAGTTCTCCAAGGTCATGGGATCCCCTGCATTGTGGATAGGTGAGATAGTGTTGACAGTCCAGGTGCGTGGAAACCCCAAACCAACCGCTTCATTAAAGAGCTTTGCTAAGATCGGGGCTAGGAGATTAATCCCATATGCAATGAATTCAGTGCATAGGCCCTCATGATCTTTCACTCAGAAATTATAGAGTTTTATCACAGCATCCTTCACAGCCCCCCTAGTGAAAAGTGTGCAGGATGTGGGGCGAGGTATGAGTGAGAGATCCGGAGCTGGCTGATTTGGGATATCATAGAGTGTACACGCATAATTATCCCAGACTTGAGTGTCAGTGAGTGGTGAAGGTGACCGCCCCTCTAGAAATCTCCACCAAAAGTCCTTAAAGTTGTTACTAAACAGAATATTCAGTAATTCTTCCTTGTTTCAACAGACGAAATCCAGCTACGGACAAAATCCAGCTTCTTCCTACGTACCAATCGACGATACTAACGTAGGTCCCAGGTGGTGGGGGACGAGTGGAGAGAGACACGGCTTCTCGAGAGGCACCTGAGGAGGAGCAGCAGTAGGAGCCCTTACGTGAAGATCCACCTCCCCCAACAGAAGGGGCCATTGCCCAGCCAGAGGATCCTCCTGTGATGGAGGTTCAGCGTCCACACTCACCCCTGCATCAGCAACGATCTCCAAGAGCTCCAAACACTGCGATGATAGAAGCTACGGATGTTAGCCTGGCAGTAGCTGAGGAGGAGCAAGTTCAGAGCCCCGACGAGCCTGATCGGCAGAGGGGCCTATGGTCCCCCCTACTCCCCCCCCCGCCCCCCTCCCCCTCTAGATCCCGCTCCCTCTCAACTCCCCCCCTCCCTCTTGGATTTCCTCCGCTCCCTCGCCCCTCCTGCTATGGTCACCCTCACCACCTGCCCCCCCCCCCCTCCGCCTCCATCTCTCCCTCATCCCCCCTCTCCACCTCCTCAGTAGCAGGTTCTTCGGCCTCCCACCCCTCCCCTACCTTGACACCCCTGCCAATAGGCAAGGGTAAGATGATGTTCCCTTCCGCTTCCTCACTGCAACATCCGGTCCAATTAGGGAGGGAGCCAGAGGGAACGGGCTCGTCCTCCCGATCAACAGTTCCCAATCTCCAGCTTGGGCATCCCTTACCGTGGGACTTCTGGAGATTGGGACCCTGGATTTATCTGGAGATTCTGGAGTCTTGCCCTCTACCTCTGGAGGTAACGCTTCTGGTCTTGTAGCCCCGGAAAGGAGGTTCGATCAGCGTGGGCTCCCAGACACACCCAGTTTGGAGATTCCAGTTCGCATCCACAAGGTTGGAGAAGTGGTATCCATTGGTGGTTGATGCTAATATGGGAGATCAGATTTCACGCATGATGGACGAATGGATGGGGCCACAGGGACTAGACCTTTGGCACGCCCATGGTGCGGAGGTGAACTTTCAGTTGGGCTTCACGCGAGAGAAGCCGATGTATGGTTTGGCCAGGGTGGTAGTCTCCCTCATGATGAAGTGGGCATGGAAGATTGGCATTAAGCTGGTGTCCACCCTAGTACGTCGATGTACAGACACGGACTACTCGCCCTCCAAACCCCCGCCAAAGTCACATAAGGCTGTTTTCTGCATCCCCATCCTCATGAGTTGGACCATAGTGAGTTGGAACCTGCACGGGCTCCACGACCGTGCTCGTAGTCAACCGCAGTACCTGATCCTTCGACAGGAGTTGCAAAGGGTAGTGGTAGGGCGGATAGTGGACATCCTTTTGATTTAGGAGCATATGTTCTCAGCATCAGACATTCGACGGCGACATCACCTTCTCCCAGGGAGAGGTCCGGAGGTGTGGTCTCCTGCAGTAGGACGGAGCGGAGGACTCTGCATCTCAGCCTCACAGACAGTGGCTCCAGAGGTCTATGACCAAGGCGAGCTTATCCCAGGACGGGCACTTTGGATGGGAGTTAGGATGGCAAGGTCCAGGATTGGGATCCTGAATGTGTATGCCCCAGCGTGCAAACAGCACTGATCGGCCTTTTGGAGGAGGCTTTCAGAGTGTCTTTCCGCGGATTGGGTACTTTTGAGGTTTGAAAAAGCTAGGCTCCGCAAGTTTAAAGGCAAACAGAAAGTGTATGCAAAGTTATCTCCCAGATACTATGGCCCTTTCAGGGTTACAGAAAGAATAAATGAGGTTGCATACAGATTAGCATTGCCAGAGCGTTGGAGGATTCACAATGCATTCCATGTGAGTCTTCTAAAGAAATTTCAGGGACCAGAGCCTACAGAACCAGTATCAGAAGATCCACCAGAAGTGGATGAGCTGGAGGAAGTCCTTCAGCCAGAGCAAATTGTGTACCATATTGTACGTAAAGGCCCTCAGGGTAAGGAGTTTTACAGGTATCTTGTAAAATTCAAGAATTATACAGCATTAGATGCCAAGTGGATGGACGAAGACATGCTATCCGATCATCCACAACTTTTGGATGTTTACAAGGAAGCTTTTCAGTTGAGGTCAACTGAATAGAAGCCGAGGGGATGTCACCACAATGTAAATATCCTAAGTCAAAGTACAGTTGACCATTAATTTGATCATAATTAAAGAGTTTTATATGTGTTAATTATGGTCAAAGAGTTATTTTAATGGTCAAAGGATTGACTACGGTCAAAGATACTTGACTCTAGTCAAGTAAACCTGACTGCGGTCAGAGAGTGTTGACTTCGGTCAACAAGACTTGGCATGCGCCAAGAGGGTTAACCCCGGTTAACCAAGATGTGCCAACTTCGGTTGGAGAGACTTGGCTATAATTAAGGCGCCTTGACCTTTGGTCAAAGCTCTTTAATTATAATCAAGAGTGTTGACTCCGGTCAACCAGAGAATATATATATTTATTTATTTGTATATATATTTGTTTAGATGTGCACATGTGTTCAGTGGGGACGCCCACTGTGACTAGGATTAGTCCACAGTGTGTTATTTGCATGCAAAGCGCTAACAATTAATGGGTACCATGGTGGTGCGCTTTAATTAATTGCTGCAGGTACTAGGAAGGATTATTTTTCCTAAGCATAATGGGAGCCGGACAAGCATCTAGGAGGCGGTTCGTGTGACCGAGAGCTTTGAAGACTCCAGAATGGCCCTTAGTGGCATGTAATAGGATTTAGTCTAGATTTTAGACAAGTGGCATGTTGCCAATTTGAATGGAGCTTGAAGCTCTTGTAAAAAAAGTGGATTATTCACGTTTAGAAATGTGGAGATTTACCAGATAGCTCTACGCTGAATTTCTGTAACAGATTTTCTCTGATGAATAAAGACCTTCGGGGGGGTCCAGCCCGACGATTTGTCCTGGGCCCTAGTGCACCTTCAGAGAGAGAGAGTGAGGGAGAGCTTATGAAAGCATAATTTCTGTTGATTTATGAGTAATTGCTGTCTTTCACCATTGAGTCGGTTTTACTTTATGTGCTTCCTTCACTTCGGTAAGTTCATTTCTCCTTTGTTTGAGTTGGGTTGAAGTGAGCTCTTCAGATATCTAGACTCTAGTATGTTGGGGTAAAGGCACATTGCCACCCCTTTATTAAAGATAGGACACCTATGACTGTCTTAAGACAGTCATAGGGTAAAACCTAATCCTAATAAAACTAATGAGTTTGTGGTGTGGCTCATCACTTCACACCCGCATCTTTGGTGTCTACTCTCTCTCTGACTCTCTCCCCCTTGTGCTTCTCCCTCCTCCTTCCCTCTCAACTGGTATCAGAGCCAGCCTCCCAGCCTCTCTTCCCTTCTACTCCTGCCTACCATCCCCTCTACCCCCCTCGGGACTTGTGCCCTTGGCATTGCGCAAGCAGCTAGGGCTGCAGTGCAGGGCACCAGCAGGCGGCAGCGCCGGGCACCAGCAGAAGGCAGCGCGGGCCAGCAGGGCGGCGGCGCCGAGCAGCGCCACTAGCTGCACAGCAGCAGCTAGCTGCTGCTAGCTATTACAGCCTTCGGGCTTTCGTACAGGGCGGCGTGTACGGCCGTACGGACACCGTACTGTCGACCGTACCGTACGGACCGCCGTACAGACGACGACAGGGAGGTGCCTTTTTCGATTGGGAGCAGCGTCAGAAACCGACGTACGTCAGGGATCTGCATCAAGGAAAATCTTTTTCTCGAAATTTTTTTTTTCTGTACCCTGCACAGGTACAGCAGGTACATTTGTACCCTACACAGGTACAAAGGTACAAAAGTACAACAGGTACATCAGTTTTTCTTTGGGGGTGAAAAGAAAGGAAAGAGAGCACTCTGCTCTTCATTCAGGATCATTTTCAGTTCTCAAAACTGTGTTTTGAAAGTACAGCAAGTACCTTCGTGTCCCTCGTGCTTGAGGTGACTAGTACCACAGTGTGTGGTTGATTGCACAGTTATCTTGTTTTGGGAAGGTAATGCCTTGATTTTGCAGAGGACTTTTATGCTTTTGCTGAGTGAAATCTCAGCTTTTGGGTGACATTATCAAAGGGCTTTTGCCTAGAAGCTTATGCAGTGTATGCCTTGAGGCAGTGTGGAGCCAGGGAGCCCACATTAGTCTTGTTTCCGCAGTGTATTTAGTGACATTTCTTGCAGGTCACATTTTGTGTACGACACCTTGGAAAATCTCAGTTGAGCCACGCTTGGCCAGGGCGCATCGAGTTTACTCGGTCCCTAACTGTCCATCGTTGACAGTGCTCAAAAGATTTTCTCTTCAGTGTCTGTACGTTGGGATCTGTGTTGTTATTGCATACACAGGGCTGTTTATGCATTGCATTGTCAGGTCAAAGTGCCAGGAGAGCGCTGTATTTTCTTTGCTACCTCAGTGTTGAGGTGTTTTTTCACTTGGTACAGGTGTTAAATCAAGGGGCTTTTGCCCAGATTTTGCTTGAGAGCACTTGGGTTACTGTCAGAGATCTTCAGATGCCTTTTATCCCCTTGGCAGAAGGGTGATTGCTTGGGATTTATCCCATTTTCTGTTGCAGGTTTGTGACAGGCTGAAGTGTCTGGAGCCTCTTTTTCAGTGAACAAAACAGTGTATGCCAAGTGGTTTATGCATATTAAATCAGTGCAATACCTCATCTGAGGTGGGAGAAGTGATCAGGACAGCAGTGTTTTGTGCTTTGTCAGCTGATGATGCACTGTTAAAGCACTTGTGGAGCAGCTGCAGCATTCTGAAATTACTCTTTTTATGCCTATTTGAGCACGGTACAGTGTGTCAGAAGGTACAGTAACTGGAGGGAATTGTGAGTGCTCCTGGCTCTTGATAGAGCAGGTTTTTTCTGAGAAATCAGAATTTTATTCAGTCTTTCTTGACTTACAGGGAGTCAGGTACTTTCCTTATCTGATATGGCATCAGGGGGAAGTGAATCATCAATTCTGAACATAAAGAAATTGGAAGGGGCACACAATTATGCATTATGGGCAGAACAGTGTTTGAATGTACTTCTGTTAAAGAAGATTTCTAAGCCCATAAGGGTGAAGGGTGTCAAGCCATTTGACATGACAAATGATGACTGGGAAGAGCTTGATTTGTCCGCAAGGGCAGCTATCATGCTCACTATTTCTGATACTCTTGTGTTCAATGTTCAGGCTGAAAAGACCTCTTATGGCCTATGGCAGAGGCTAGAAGAGTTGTATGCCCAAAAGAGCTCAGCCAGTAAGGTTTATTGGTTGAAGAAGCTGGTTGATCTTCGCATGAAGGAAGGTACAGCTATGACCTCACACTTGAGTGAGTTCAATGCCATCTTTACACAGCTTATTGCACAGGGATTGAACCTTGATGAGGAGTTCAAGGCTACTTTCTTGTTGTGTACCCTCCCTGAGAGTTGGGACACTTTCAAGACCACCCTGTCAAATTCGAATGTCACTCTTATGTATGCTGATGTAGAGAGCTCTCTCCTTATGGAGGAGATGAGCAGGAAGAATAATGCGAGCAGCAAGTCTTCAAATGCCTTGCAGGTACAGGATAGAGGCACGACTCAGCAGAAGGGCAGATCTGCTGGTAAGTCCAAATCCCGCAGTCAGTCCCGTGGTAAAAAGGATATTGAATGCTTTTACTGTGGCAAGAAGGGACATGTGAAGTCTAAGTGCTTCAAGTTCATACGGGATCAGAAAGCCAAGAAGGCTGAAACAAAGGATGCAGGCAATGGAAGCAAAGGCAAAGGCAAGGCCAAGGCAGATGACTTGGATGCAGTGAATGTTGCAGCAGAGGACAGTGACAGTGACATACATGATGTTTTATGCTCTTCTGCTGTAATAGCACATACTTTGGTTATTGATGGCCATGACATGCACACCTGGCTCTTGGACTCAAGTGCTTCTTTTCATGTTACTCCTCATAGGGAGTGGTTTACTTCCTACACAGGTACTTATGGAGTTGTTCATCTTGGGAACAACTATGCATGTCAGATTGCAGGGATTGGCAGTATACAGATAGTATTCCCTGATGGACGCATATTTATGCTTGATGGTGTCCGCCATGTGCCGCAAATCAAGAAAAATCTGATTAGCACTGGCTTGTTGGATGACAGTGGTTACCACACCACATTTGGGGATTCCAAATGGGTGATTACTGATGGCCAGGTTGTAGTGGCTGAGGGTTATAAGAGTGATACCTTGTACCCTCTTTATGTTTCCAGTGTGGGTAATCATGTTGTTGCCATAACCGAGCTGCCAAAGGTTTCATTGTGGCATAGCCGGTTGGGACACATGTCTGTTAAAGGAATGCAAGAACTGTCACGTTTGGGTTATCTGCCGTCTCTTTCTTTTTCAGATTTGCCTACTTGTGATCATTGCATATTTGGCAAGCATTCTGTGACTCCTCATAAGAGGAGAATAGAGCACCGCTTGATCTAGTGCACACTGATTTGTGTGAGATGCCACAGTTATCACTAGGGGGTGCAAAATATTTTATTACTTTCATTGATGATGCCACACGCAAAGTGTGGGTCTATTTCTTGAAGCATAAGGGCGATGCCTTAGATGCTTTCAAGAAGTTTGTCGCTCAGGTTGAGAATCGGACAGGTCGTAGGCTGAAATGCCTCAGATCCGATAATGGGGGTGAGTATGTGTCACATGCTTTTGTGCAGTTTTGCCAAGCTAAGGGCATCAAACAGGAACTCACAGCCCCTCATAATGCATCTCAAAATGGTGCAAGTGAGCGGATGAATCGAACTATTCAGGAGAAGGTTCGATGTATGTTGTCTTATGCTGCATTACCCCATGGCTTTTGGGCAGAAGCCGTGCAAACAGCAGTTCACATTATTAACAGGTCGCCAAACAAGGCTTTGGAGTTGAAAGTGCCAGAGGAGGTGTGGCCTGGCAAGCCACCTTCATATAAGCACTTACGTGTATTTGGCTGCGAGTGCTTTGCTCATGTACGCAAAGAACTGCGCACCAAACTGGATCCAAAGTCTATCAGATGCATCTTTATGGGTTATGGTGACGAAGGTGAAATGGGGTATAGGTTATGGGATCCCGCTAAACGGAAGATTATACGCAGCAATGATGTCATCTTTAAAGAGGATAGTGTACACAAGGAACCCGTGCAACCTGTGGAATACAGGAGGGTTATTTATGATGATGTTGGACAGCAAAGAATGCCCATTTATATGCAGCAGCAGGCTGCTGCAGATAACCCTGTTCAAGAGGGTATACAGGCTGAAAATCAGCCAGATAATTTTGCCAATGATGCACCACTGGATATGCCAGCAGATGGGGCTGTAGAACAGCCAGATATGGTGGTACAGCCACCCGTCATGCATGACGAACAGGCTGGACAGCAGCCTAATCCGGAACATTTTGTTAGGAGGAGCACCCGTGTACAACGGCCTCCTGCCAGGTTTGTTCCAGGAGCCAATAATGTGGCTGATTTTATCATGCTGACAGATTGTGGTGAGCCTTCCAGCTTCAAGGAAGCTATGGGAAGAACAGAGAATAAGAAGTGGGAGAAAGCCATGCAGTCAGAAATGGACTCCCTACTTCAAAATGATACATGGGACTTGGTGCAGCTACCTGCAGGCAGAAAGGTTTTGCCATGCAAGTGGGTTTACAAAGTCAAAGTGGATTCAAATGCTTTACCGAGGTATAAGGCCAGATTGGTTGCCAAGGGATTTAAGCAGGAGAAGGGCATTGATTTTGATGAGATCTTTTCCCCTGTAGTCAAGATGACTACTTTCAGAGCAGTGTTAGCTCTTGTTGCTCATGACGACATGGATTTATGTCAGATGGATGTGAAGACAGCTTTTCTTCACGGAGATCTCCATGATGAGATCTATATGAGTCAGCCAGAGGGATATGCTGTTAAAGGGAAAGAGCAGCTTGTGTGTAAGCTCAAGAGGAGCTTGTATGGACTCAAACAGGCGCCAAGAGAATGGTACAAGAAGTTTGATGCCTTCATGCAGTCCCAAGGGTATCATAGGTGTGAGACCGATCATTGCTTGTACACCAAACGGGCAAAGGATGGCAGTTTGATGCTACTCATTCTATATGTGGATGACATGCTTATTGCCAGTAAATCTCAGCATGAGATTAGTGCTTTGAAGAAACAACTGCATAAGTCTTTTGACATGAAAGACTTGGGTGATGCATGCGGATTACTCGTGATAGGTCCAAGGGACTTTTGTTTCTGTCACAGAAGGAGTACATTGACAAAGTACTGCAGCGGTTTAAAATGGAGGGGGGGAAGTCTATTAGTACCCCGTTGCCTCCACATTTAAAACTCAGCAGTAAGGACAGCCCCAGATCAGATGATGATAAGGCTGAAATGGCCAAGGTTCCGTATGCACCTGCAGTTGGTTCTTTGATGTATGCCATGGTTGCCACTCGTCCGGATATTGCTTTTGCGGTGGGAGTCATCAGCAGGTATATGGCAAATCCAGGCAAGAGGCACTGGGAAGCAGTGAAAGGTGTCTTGAGGTATCTCAAGGGTACCAAAGACTTGTGCATATGCTATGGTAGGCAGGATGCATTGGTGCATGGTTTTACAGATTCAGACTATGCAGGGAATGCAGATAACCCGAAGTCTACTACCGGTTATATTTTCACATTTGCAGGAGGTGCTATATCATGGGTGTCTCGGTTGCGGAAATGCATTGCACTGTCAACCACTGAAGCTGAATATGTTGCAGCCACTGAGGCTTGCAAGGAAGCAATATGGCTTACTCGGCTGGTGGGAGATTTGGGCATTACAGGAGATATGCCAGTTTTGCATTGTGATAGTCAGAGTGCTATCATGTTGGCAAAGAATCCGGTCTTTCATCAAAAGACCAAGCACATTGATGTGAAATATCATTTCATCAGGGAGGTACTGGAAGACAAGCGGCTTGAGCTTGTGAAGGTGCATACTGATGATAATCCTACAGATTTGCTCACTAAGAGCTTGCCTACAGAGCGGTTTGCACATTGTCGCCACATCATGGGATTAGGATGAGACCATTCTTATTTTATGGTCTTGTATACAGTAACTGTATATTGCTGTAATTTTTATTCTTTTCTCCCCTTTAGGCACATTGGCCTTTAGGTGGGAGGTTGTTGGGGTAAAGGCACATTGCCACCCCTTTATTAAAGATAGGACACCTATGACTGTCTTAAGACAGTCATAGGGTAAAACCTAATCCTAATAAAACTAATGAGTTTGTGGTGTGGCTCATCACTTCACACCCGCATCTTTGGTGTCTACTCTCTCTCTGACTCTCTCCCCCTTGTGCTTCTCCCTCCTCCTTCCCTCTCATAGTATCCTTCACCTTATTGGTTTGTCTAAGAATCTTGGCTCTTAAACTCCTTTCTTTGAAATAAACCTAAGCTTGGTTTCCCTTCCTTGTGATAAGGCTTATGTCTTTTGCATCCCATTGGACTCGTGGTATCGACCTGTTGAGTTGTATAATCTTCTCTTCTTCAGTGTATTCCTCTTCCTCTTTAAAGCAACTAAGACAACCGTCTTGCAATCCCCCAATACATTAAATCCTCTTGTTACATGCTATATCTTCCTGCTCTTTTACCTCTTCATAGACATCACATTTGTTGATCTTGTTATGCATTGTTGCTGTAATATCCTGTCCCATAGATTTGAGCTGAGTGGTGACAATTTCTTGTACTTTGGTCACAAGCTCTGGTGTATTACATTGCTGTAAAACTTCTTGGATTACTTCTTGTTTGCCTTCGCTCTTCATTTTTGAGATTGCCTTCTCCAAACAAGCAATGCGGAGCTTTGCATCTTTGAGTTACTGCTGTAAGAAATAAATATGCTCATGTGGGTCAAACTTGCTTCGAAATTTGAGATAAGTCAAGGCATAGGGGGAGGATGTTGAAGCCATGGCAACATAGGATGGTTTCTTGTTAGCTGGAGTCGAGGGGAACGGCTTAGTCTTCCGGAACTTCATAGTGAAACTGACTTGCGTAACTCTGATAGCCCTTGTATCTAATCCTCCAGGGTTGGTCAACCTAGCCTGGGGTGTACTTGGACTATACGACCTACCCCGAGTTGAGCCCTGCGATACTTGCAAACCTCACAACCCTTGAATCCCGTTGACCTCGCTGTGGTGGCGGTGCTACTTGGTCGGCACTGCTTGGCTAAGAGCGGAACGACCCTCGTTGGAGGCGGCTCTGCTGGCTAGGACAGGCACTGCCCTAGCTGCTCCTTGACTGAGGGTGAAAGTACCCTCGCTGGTGGCAGCTCTACTGGTTGAGATAGGTGTCGCCTTGGTGGCGCTACCCTCGCTGTTGGCGGCCCTAGGCCAAAGGCTAAGGGCTCCTATAGACGAACGAACAGCAAACGGATGGAAGGAGCTATTGTGAGAAGTGCAACGAAAATAAACAGGAAGAGAGAGAGAGAGAGAGCCAACCTCACACACACCAAACCAGAAAGGATAGAGAGAGATGAGAGAAACTGCAACTGATCTCAGGAAAAACCCCCAAGCTGTGGGGAAAACCTCTGCTATAAAGAACTGCTCAAGGACTGCTCAACCATGCTCAACAAACTCCACACTGAAATGAAATGAAAGGCAAGGAATGTAAGAGATTATAAATATATGGTATTGTAGGCATAAAGTCAACCCTATGGTTGACCAATAGTACTTGGGTACTATATACCAAGTACTTTTATTGTTTCATTTGAACATTTCTATTGGAACTTTCTTGTGTGTGCACTCTAGCTCACTTGTGTTCACAACCTGTCTCCACTTTATTCCTACATTTGGTATCAGAGCGCTTCTGTCTCTAGAGCCCATTGCCGCGCTTACTTCCAGACACCCGCAAGCGACTCTTTTCAGCTCCAGGCATTTTCCCTACACGTGTATGTGTTCAGAAGTACTCCCGACAGCTTCATTCAGCTCCAAGCATCTCACTTTAGCTCCTTTGTCATCTCCAGCTTGCCCACACAGTCCGGGAACTCTTTTGCAGAAGGTTCCGGCCAAGGTGCGCTTTCAGTAAGTGTTTTGAGCTGTGTATTTCGCTTCGGGACTGTTTTTGCAGCCATACTCTTGTACTCTCAGGTGCATTTGCAGATACTATGCATTGTTGGGTGCATTTGCAGTTACTTTACAGTTGTGGATGCCTTTGAGCTCCGTTGGATGCATTTGAGCACTCGTGGGTGTGCTATTTTAAATTTGGGTTGTGCATTTTCCGTTTGGGATTGCACTTCAGATTGCAGCACAGTGCAGTGATTGGTTTATGCCATTTCTCCAATGATTGCATTGTGCAGTCAGTGGCATTTCAGAGCAGGTAGCCGTACTTTGCATTTGCAGCAAGCATTAGTTTGGGATTTGCAGGCACATTTGCAGCCAGTTGTACTTTTGAGACTTGCAGTTCTTTTTGTATGTACATTTGCAGCTTGTGGGTATCCCATTTTGCATCATGTCGACTCTTTCGAACAGTTTTGGCAATTTGTCCGAGGGTGACAAGCTGGATGGACCAAACTATGCCTTGTGGTCATTCATGCTTAATAACATCTTGGTTGGTAAAGGCTTGTGGGATATTGTTAGTGGGGATGAGGTGAGGCCAGCAGGCTGATCTACATCCAACATAGCTTCTTCGGATCAGACTACAAGCAAATAGTCATCTACTACAGCCCCTCTTGCTATTCCCATAGCATCGACGGAGGAGCGGAAGAAGTTTGACCGCCAATTTTTGCTTGAACTACTTGCATTCCCCTCCTTGGGCTGAGTTGTATGACTGTGTTTTGGCTCAAACTTTTTCTGAAATTTGCCCTTTCCACCCATGGCAAGCGCTTGCTCACCTTGACGAGAGGCTTGGGCAAAATTTGAGCATCTCTCCTCTTCCTGCAACAAAAGCCCAACTAACTCATCGAACGAAGGTGGGGCTGCCCTAAGAACAATGGTCAATGAAGTGACGAATGTGCCATATGAGGGCGCTAAGCTATTGAGAGTAATAGAGACGAGCTTCTTGTCTTCTATTTCCTCATCAATACTTGCGAGCTGATCACGTAGATCAGTGATCCTGGCAATATGATCAGTGATGGCCTGGCCTTCCTGCATGTTGAGATCCTTGAGTTGATTTGTCAAGGCAATGGCCCTTGCCTCATTCTTAGCATGATACATGTTTGCCAACCTTCCCCATCCTGCATATGCATCCTTGCACGACTTGATAGTCGTCATAATGTGCCTCTTCACATTTGTGGTAATCAAAAACATCGCTTGAAGGCAGAACATTACATCGCACAGTGTCAGAAAAGGATTGCCAATGAAAAGAAAAGGCAAAGAGACAGCTCTAGCAGTAATTTTGATGCCCCCACTGAAACTCGTGCTTCAGATGCACATGGTGAAGCTCATCTTGCCCAAGGTGATAGGGATTTTGTGTTTGCTGCATTTAATGAGAAGATGGATGCCAGGGGGGATTTGAATGCTGAAAATCAATCAAGAGATGCTTCCCTTGTCGCAAGTGATACATGGTACATCGACAGTGGTGCTACTAAGCACATGACTCCTCGCTAGGAGTGGTTTGAGAGCATCACACCTATTCATGGCAGACAGGTTACATGTGCCAATTATGCTTCTCAAGACATCATCGCAATTGGGCACATTCCCATTCAGCTTGATAAGGGGAAAGTTAAGTATAATCCGAGATGTTTGGTATGTTCCAGATTGACTTCTCCAGGTTCACATGGCTTTTTCTCATGAAGGAAAAACCTGAGGTGTTCTATTGGTTTCAGGAGTTCAAAGCTATGGCTGAGAACCAAACCAATTCTAGAATTGGAACACTTAACTCAGACAGAGGGGGAGAGTACATGTCACATGCATTCCAGGGATTTTTGACGCAGCATGGGATTAAACATCACTTGACACGCCCTTACACACCATAACATAATCCACTCTCTAAGAGGAAGAATCGTACTCTCATGGAGATGACGAGATGCATGCTGAAATTCAAGAGAGTCTCAAAGGCTTTTTGGGGAGAAGCACTTGTGATAGCCACTTACATTCAGAACAGATGCCCTACCAAAGCTTTGGTTAATGTGACTCCATTTGAGGCTTTGTATGGCTTTAAGCCAAAGGTTAGTCATTTCAGAGTTTTTGGCTCAGTGGCATATGCTTTGGTTCCAGATGCACATCGGACAAAGCTTGATGACAAGAGTGTCAAATGCATTTTCGTGGGGTATAGCACTGAAAGCAAGGAATTTAGGCTTTATAATCCCCCTATCAAGAAGGTAATAATCAGCAGAGATGTTCTCTTTGCTGAGAATGAGTGCATGCAGCCCGCTAGTGCAGACTTGCCACCATACGATGACACCATTTTGGATCCCCTTCTACTTCTCATAGTTCAAATGGCTTGCCACATGTTGAGGATGGCTCTCCCTCAAATGTTTCAGATTTGCAGCCAATTATTGAGAATAGACAGCCTCATGTTTGGAAACATGTTGACGCAGCCCCGTGAGGCCACTAAAGATGTTGACGCAGCCCCGAGCGGTACAGCAGAGAAATCTATTCCACGTTGGGCAAGGTTGACCATTCAAGATGCTATGGATCAGCCTACTTTGGGAAAAACCAGAGCCAACACTCAGAAAAAACAAAAAAATGTCAATTTTGCTTTGATGACCTCAGTGATGGAAGCTGAAAATGAGCCTCAGAGCTTCAAGGATGCTCAGCATAATCCGGCATGGCAGAAAGCTATGGAAGCTGAGATTAAATCCATTGAGAAGAATGCCACATGGGACTTGGTTGATGCGCCCATTGGGAAAAATGTGGTTGGCACGAAATGGATTTATAAGGTCAAATACCATTTAGATGGCACAGTTGAGAAATACAAAGCCCGTTTGGTTGCCAAGGGGTATGCACAAGAGGAGGGGATAGATTATGAGGAGACTTTTGCTCCAGTGGCCAAGATGACCACCATTCGTTATGTCATCTCTCTTGCTATGTTTTATGATTGGTCACTGTACCATGTGGATGTCAAGACCGCTTTCCTCAATGGAGATCTTAAAGAGGAGGTCTATGTACATCAGCCCGAAGGTTTTGAGGTGAAGGGACAAGAGCACAAGGTATGCAAGCTCAGGAAGGCTCTATATGGGCTGAAGCAAGCACCTCGTGCGTGGTATCAGAAGATACATCAGTTTTTGATGTCATAGGGCTTCGTAAACACTCATACAGAGCCAAATCTGTATGTTCTGCAGCCAAAATCAGAATTGGTCATGTTGGTACTATATGTGGATGACATCATACTCATTGGCAGTGATTTGCAGCAAATTACAGCAGTGCAGTCCGCTTTATGCCAGAACTTTGACATGACGGATTTGGGCCTATTGCATTATTGTCTTGGCATTGAGTTTTGGCAGACCCATGATGGGATTTCTATGTCACAGACAAAGTATTTGAAGGGGTTGTTGCAGAAATTTAAGATGCAGAACTGTAAGCCTGTGGCTACTCCATTGGAAAAGGGACTCAAGCTGAGTAAGCATGATGCTGCTGAAAAGTTTGATGACACTTTGTACAGGCAGTTGGTTGGCAGTTTGATATATCTATGCTCCACAGGGCCTGATATTGCCTACGCCATAGGGCTTTTGAGCCAGTTCATGCATTGTCCCACGATCACACATTGGAATGCAGCAAAGAGGGTTCTCAGATATGTCCATGGCACTCCCTCTCTTGGCTTGCATTAAGCTTCAGATTGTGATCTAGAGCTGAATGGTTTCACCGACTCAGATTGGTCAAGGGACATTGACGACAGACAGTCCACTACTGGCTATTGCTTCTCAATGGGTTCAGCCTGTATCTCATGGCTCAGTAAGAAGCAAGAGCAAGTCTCTCTTTCGTCCAGTGAAGCAGAGTACAAAGCTGCAAATTCAGCCACTACGGAGTTAATGTGGTTAAGGAAGCTTTTGCATGACTTGCATCATGCGCAGGATGGCGAAGCAAACTCTATCTTAAATCATGATCATTATGTACAGGATTGTATTTCTGATGGCTTCACTGATCTCATCTATTGTCCATCTGAGGAAAATGTGGCGGATATCTTCACCAAAGCCCTGTCAACAGATCTTTTCTTACGACATCGACATGGCTTGGGGGTCAGAGACATTCTCACAATGTCAAGGGGGGTTGTGAAGTGATTCACAATGACATTGTTTTCATGTACTCCCATAGGTTGCATATCCATCTAGATGAATTTGTGCAACCATGGTACTTTAGGTACTGCAGAGTACACTTGAGACATTTCTAGGGTACTTTCAGCCATATCTTTGAGGGGGGCTTTGTAAGAGATTACAAAGATATGGTGTCGTAGGCATGAAGTCAACCCTATGGTTGACCAGTAGTACTTGGGTACTATATATACCAAGTACTTGTATTGTTTCATTTGAACATTTCTATTGGAGCTTTCTTGTGTGTGCACTCTTGCTCACTTGTGTTCACAACCTGTCTCCACTTTATTCCTACAAGGAAGGCCCCAGAAGGAGGCCTATATATAGCCCCACCCCTCCCTTAGTCGGTTGCAGCAAATTGATGGACCCACAGCTTTCGAAAGACCGATGGGTCTATGAGACTATGAAAATCCTGGTGCAAACGAGCTGTGGTGGTGAAGCTACTAAACAAGCATCCACACCAATGCAAAATCAAGAAAATGCAAAATGGTAGTATCAAGTACCAAGTACAACATAGTCATGTCGGTGGTCGAATATATATCAATCTCATCATCCTCATCCTCCTCATCATCATCATCATCATAATATCATCAGTACATCAGGATGGATGAGGCAATGGAGGCATGAAATCGACGATAGAGTATTGTCGGCCACTCACGGGTGCAACCCTAGCACGTCTCCTGGTCATAGCTCTGCGTCTAACAAGGGCTACAGTAACCCCTATTGATCAGGCTCCAACTCTAAATAGGGAGGGAATATCCCCAAGTGTAATCTGCATGTCAACCTTCTATCTAAGTTGTCCGGTCACTGGTTCTGGGTCACGGTCATGACGAGGCCTCGTCTCGTGGGGGTCCATGTGATCTGGCTGAAAAATTCCATGATAGAGCTCTGATAGGGATCAACCAAGGAAGAAGTCTGCTCCTATCTCAGTGCTCGGAGTATCCTCTCATGGTGTCTGAGTACCTCATGAATGAAGCCTGCCAAACACCTCTAGTCTGGTTAGGAGAGGAATTGGGCCAAAACCCCATAGCTATCTCTGAAGAGGCAGTAGAAACACCTTCGGATTTCATAGCAAACAGGATACCTGAAGATGAAGTGCACCTCTGTCTCAACCTCCTGCATGTCACATAATGTGCATATGGGCCTCTCCCTGGGTAGGCGCTTTGCTCTACCACCCTCGATACAAAGTCTATGTGAAGAGACCCGAAACTGCCCAATAGAGATCCTCAGTGAGTAGGGTAAGTACATATGTACGTATCCTGGTTGGTTAATGAAACCCTCCTCTGTGATATGTAAGCAGTGATCTCTATAAAAGCTAAGCTTCACTGGGATTTCACTCGGTCCCAACCAGGTCCGGAATGTGTGTAGCTGTAAGAGATCCTCACGGATAACCTGGTTGACCTCGTGTGATAGAAGGGGAGAAAACAGAGTATCCGTGTTGTACTAGAAGGAAGGGAGTCTATCTATGTGGAGCCCCAGTCGCTCAAGCCATCTCTCTGTGCATGCATACCAGCATCTCTGGTCCCCTCCTACTGAAAGTGCCATAGAAGAGGACAGTGCTAGCCATGGTAGCCTGCTACGCCTAGAAGTGTAATCCCCATACTCCTTGACTCGGTACAGATACGTGATGACCTAAAATGCAGCATCTAGCTCTAATGAGGCTGACCCAAACTCAGCCTGAATGATCTGGTGAGGAACGGATGGCTTACTGCAAATCATCCCTGATAACATGAGAAGCTATAGCCGCTCCACACGAGCCCACTTTGTATTCGACAAATGTGGCTCCCAACAAGGGCTGCCATACATCCCCGCTAGGCGGACCAAGGAGTCAAAAAGCAATCCCTTGGTCCGTGGATCCTGAAAGTGCGAGCCGAAGCACTGCCTCTCTAGTCTAGCCAATGAAGCATATCCTCTGCCCAAGCATGCTTGCATCGCAGGTCTCATAGTGAAGATGGGTCTGAAGAAGACAACCCCAAGATACGTGTATGTTGAAACTATCTCAACAGGTGATTCATCAAATGTGAATTGCGCTTGGCACATGACGGCTCGAGATGTATTGAAGATCATAACCTTGGTTTTACCCAGGTTGACCTTCAAATCATGAGACTCACAAAAGACTGTAGTGCGTCAAGGTGTCTCTGGAGCCCCTCTACTGAGAAAGACAAAAGAGCAACGTCGTTTGCATAAGCAATATCCGGATCAGCATGCCCACAAGAGATCACCCTCTGTCTACATCACTGTCTCAAGCTCGTCAATGTAGATGCCAAACAAGGTAGGTGATAATGGACAGTCTTGTTTGACCCCAATAGTGCTCATGATCTCATCTGTCCACCCAAATCCTGCCCGGACTCTGCATGAAACTCTCTCATAAAGTGCCATGACAACCCAGATGATCTCCTCATCATAACCCAAATCCTGTAGGCGTCGTATGAGGCGGGCTCTCAGAACCATGTCAAATGCCTTGCGGAAATTCACAAAGCAACAGTAAACCCTCTGCTTCCGTGCCCTCGCCTCCTTGATGATACACCTGAGCGTGAGAATGTGATCCATGGTTCCATGATCACACCGGAATCCAACCTATCCTGCTGCTCTAAGTCCTCGACACTCTGCAACTCTGTTGACCTCGGAATCAAGCACTGATGCATAAATCTTGGACAAGACATGTCCAATCATAATGGTCTTGTAATTCTTCAATCTCATGGGATCCCATGCCTTATGGATGGGTGAAATAATGTTAATTGTCCAGGTGCGTGGAAACCCCAAACAAACAGCTTCATTAAAGAGCTTTGCTAAGATCAGGGCTAGGAGGTTAATCCCATATGCAATGAGCTCACTGCATAGTCCCTCGCTCGGCCATTATGAAGTTTCATTGTGGCATCCTTTACCCCCCCCTAGTGAAGAGGGTGCAGGATGTGGGGCGTGGCATATGTGAGAGGTTAGGGACTGCCTGATTTAGGATGTCATAAAGTGTGCATGCATAATTAAACCACACCTAAGTATCACTAAGTGGTAAGGGCGACCGTCCCTCTAGAAATCTCCGCCAAAAGTCCTTAGAGTTGTTACTAAATAAAATGTTCATTAGTTCCTCCTCGTTCTGGGGCGAACGAAATCTAGTTTCTTTCTGCGTACGAGTCGATGATACTTGCGTAGCGTCTCTGTTTCACTCGGAAGAATGCTTTTTATTTTGAATTTGAGCTGACGGCGTAAAGCCTTACATTCATCATCGTACCAGCTATTACAGGGTACGGTCCCAGGGGGTGGTGAGCGGGTGAAGCGGGTGGTGTGAGGGAAAGCGTGAAGGGCAGCCTCATGTAGTGAGCGGGTGACCAGGGCAGCACGGTCCTCTAATAGGGATATGAAGTCAATATAAGCGAGAAGTATGTACAGACGGCGAGAGTAAGTAGGTGAGTGGTCGCGGTCGAAGCGTATATCGTGATAGGTGGAGTAAGAACTCAGTGGGGTGGAGGGTGCTGTGCAACAAGGAGTGGAAATACTAAAGAAAAGGTAGGTATGATTAGCCCCAGGACGGAGAGGTGCTACGGTAAAATCAATGATGCGAGATGTGAAGGCAGGGGATCCCATGATGTAATCAACAACGCTAGAATCTCCCCCATGTGGAAAACAAGTGAAACCACCTGAAGCAGGCCATCTATCTAATGAGATTATGCATCTTGCCAAGGTCTAAATGGGCCTGCCCATAAGATGTGACCAGACCTCGTCTGTCAGCCAAAACCCGTAGCATACCTACATCCTCAAGGTCAATGTCTGGCAGTAGAATGAAATCATCCTTGAAGTCGAGAAGTGGTACCTGAAGGGCACCTGTCCTCGCGTTGAAGTCCCCAACTAGGAGGACTTCTCCACGCGTAGAAAAGTCAACAATGGACTGATAAAGAGCTGCAAATGGGGATGTCTCATCCTCATCTCAATATCTCTAGCAAAGTGGGAGGTCTCAAGGGGGAAGTAGCATATTGCAACAAACAGATCCCGGCTGTCCAAGTGTCGGATCCGGATCCAAAGAAACCTAGAATGTGCATCTCTCTGTGTTGGAAAGGTCACCTCCCCATCTGTAAGCCCCCATATGAGGAGAGCATGGGGGAGGGGACCTAGGGCAAGACATGCCTAGAGGGAAAAGCTTGGAGAGGGGATTGCCACATGGGCAACACCACACAGAAAGGAAAAGACAGATAGAGGGGCAGCCACATGGGCAGCAAACAAACTGCCATGTGGGCAGCATATTCATGGACTTACCTGACAGAGAAGGCACCCTCTGGAGGGCAGAAGGACTGCGGGTATGCCATGTGGCCAGCAGGGATTGGCTGCAGCAAGAACTTCATAGAGATGCAGACCTGGGACAGGTGGCACTGACATCAGCAAGTGTACGGAGCAGGGTACAACGCTGTGCAGACCTGGGACAGGTGGTGCTCACATCAGCAAGTGTACGGAGCAGGGTACAAGGCTGTACGGGGCTGGATAGGGCCTGGCAGGAAGCAGACCTAGGGCAGAATCAAGGGAGGTTAAAGAGGCAGGTAAAAGGCTGAAGGACGCAGGCCCCTTGCCCTTTTAAAAGGCCTGGTTGGGCTGGTTGGAGCCAGCCAACCAGGTCAGCTGCTACAGACCAGAAAGTCGGCCTGTTTGGTCAGCTGATTTGCAGGGCCCTTTGGGCCTATAAAAGGGGGCACTTGAGCCCCCATTCAAACATCCTCTGGGGCAGCAAACCTACAGCAGACAGGAGCAGCAGTTAGGGCTTTCTTGGCCCTCCTCCCAGGAGGTGAAGGAGACCTACAGAGAGCTGCACACTGAGCTAGTGAGTGCTGCCTACCTAGGCTGATCTACAGGCAGTAAGGTAGAGAGAAACACTCTGGACAGAGAGTCTAAATTTGCTTGAGGTGGAGCACGCGGGCTCAGAGATCTAGAATTGCTTGACATCTAGTAGGAGAACCTTTTGGTATTGTATCCTGTCCTACTTTGTGGAGGGACGGAAATATAAAGTGTGGCTTCTATATTTGTCTCTGAGCATTGTCTATTTACTGGCTTGCATGTGAAGAACCAGACTTTTCGAGAACGCAAATGTGTGCAATGCATGCAGAATTTGAATGCCAATTGGCCCTCCAACAGGGAAGAGCGCCCTCGTGAGAGTACTTGTTTCTATTTTCGACCTACATGCAAAGGGTGTGAGAGATGGCGGATGAATTCAAGATGAATGAAGAATGCTACGTGAGATTCACAATGAAAGGGTGATACCCTTTCATTAATGTCCCTTGAGATCACTCAAGTTCCATCTTCCCATTTACACCTACCCTTAGCCTATGACCCATGCATCACCATTCAATGCACCTTAATGCACCCTTCCCTTCCTATTGCCCCTAGGACCTAGACACGTGTGTGCACATTTTTATTAATAGAATAAGTATCACATGTCCAAATTTGATGCCGTCTGAAGCAATGGCTCCAACTCGACTAGTCCGATCTACTAAGATGATCCACCACCATAACAAATCGGTCGGTGTCCATCATAGATACAAATATATGTTACACCATTGACATATAATATATAATAATGTTTTAATGTCTACAAATCACAGATTAGTGATTTCTCTTGTCATGACATTGCACATCTATGCACATAAGTTTAAGAAGTTTGTGATTCCATACCCCACACCACACTGTGTGAGCTCTTGGGCAATTCTATCAGTCTTCTGCTGTGCGTATCCTCTGTTGGGTAATTCCTAACACTCTGCTCTACTGAAATGGTCCCCAATAGTGTGGATCTGTAAAGGACTGCTACTCCACCTCACCCTCGCACTCCCCCTGTATCCCTCGTCTCGTCTCTGTAGGCAGACTCCCATCTGTACCCGTTGACTACTGGTAGTGGGCGCTCTGGACTCTGATGTGTCTGAGAGAGAGAGAAAGAAAGAAAGAAAGAAAGTTTATTAAAGTTTTCGGAAGACCGATGGGTCTATGAGACTGTGAAAATCCTGATACAACAAGTTGTGGTAGTCGAGCTACTAAATGAGCATCCATACCAATGCAAAATGCAAAAATGCAGAATGGCAGTACTAAGTCCTAAGTACAACATAGTCATGTCGATGGTCGACTATGTATCAATCTCAACATCGTCATCAATATCATCATCATCATCGGCAGGAGCAAGATATCAGGATGGATGAGGCAGTGGAGGCATGAACTCGGCAATAGAGTGTTGTTGGCCACTCAGAGGTGCGATCCTGGCACGTCTCTTGATCGTAGCTCTGCATCTAACCACGGCTCCTGTGACCCCCGTCCGTCGGGCTCGGACTCTAAACAAGGAGGGGATGTCCCCAAGTGTGATCTCTGTGTCGACCCTCTGTCTGAGCTGTCAGGTCACAGGCTCTGGGTCACGGTCATGTCAAGGCCTCGTCTCGTGGGAGTCCATGTGATCTAGCTGAAAGAACTCCGTGATAGAGCTCTGAGAGGGATTAGCCGAGGAAGAAGTTTGCTCCTGTATCCGTGCTCGGAGTAACCTCTCACGGTGTCTAAGTGCCTCATGAATGAAACCTTCCAAACACCGCTGGTCTGGGTAGGAGAGGAAACAGGCCAAAATCCCATAACTATCCATGAACAGGCAGTGGAAATGCCCTCGGATCTCATAGTACACAGGACACCTGAAGATGAAATGCTCCTCTGTCTCAACCTCTTGCATGTCACACAGTGTGCATATGCACTTCTCCCTAGGTAGTCGCTTTGCTCTACCACTCTCAATGCGAAGTCCGTGATAGAACTCTGAGAGGGATAAGTCGAGGATAAAGTATGCTCCTGTATCCGTGCTCGGAGTAACCTCTCACGGTGTCTAAGTGCCTCATGAATGAAACCTTCCAAACACCGCTGGTCTGGGTAGGAGAGGAAACAGGCCAAAATCCCATAACTATCCCTGAACAGGCAGTGGAAATGCCCTCGGATCTCATAGTACACAGGACACCTGAAGATGAAATGCTCCTCTATCTCAACCTCCTGCATGTCACACAGTGTGCATATGCACTTCTCCCTAGGTAGTCACTTTGCTCTACCACTCTCCATGATGGTAGTCACTTTGCTCTCCATGTAGTCACTTTGCTCTACCACTCTCTTGACGCATGATGGCTCGAGATGTATTCAAGATCATGACCTTGGTTTTACCCAGGTTGACCTTTAAATCATGAGACTCACAAAAGGACTGTAGGGCCTCTAGGTGTCTCTAAAGCCCCTCTGTTGAGGAAGACAAGAGAGCCACATTATCTGCGTAGAGCAAAATTTGGATCAGCGTGCCCGCAAGAGAGCAATCTACACCCCCCTGTGTCTGCATCACTGTCTCAAGCTCGTCAAGCAAAATTTGGATCAGCGTGCCCGCAAGAGAGCAACCTACACCCCCCTGTGTCTGCATCACTGTCTCAAGCTCGTCAATGTAGAGGCCAAACAAGGTAGGCGACAAAGGACACCCTTATTTGACCCCGATGGTGCTCATGATCTCGTCTATCCAACCTGATCCTGCCCGAACTCTGCCTGAAACTCTCTCGTGAAGTGCCATGACAGCCCAAATGAGAGAGAGAAAGAGAGAAAGAGAGAGAGAGAAAGAGAGAGAGAGAGAGAGAAGAGGGGGGGGGAAGAAGAAGAAGAAGAAGAAGAATATATTATCGTCCTCTGAAGACCAAAACCGGCCTATGGGACCTGGGCAATACAATATCACAAGTACATGAAAGCTCCTCCCGAAGATGGGAGGGTGGAAAGAGAAACCACCTTCTAGGATTCAGGTGGATTCCTATGCTTGAAGAGCTTATACACAAATGTTCCTAAAGCTGAAGGTGACCCTTTATGCAGCAAATCAGCCAGTTTGTTATGTCCCTCAAGGAGGTGATTGAACTCTTCCCTAATGTGTGCATAGTGAGGGCATATCATTACCATGTGTTCTTCTGTTTCAACCATACCTTGATCACATAGTTGGCATATTCTACTCTCCCTTGGCATCTTTTTCCATCCCCCTGTTTCTATTTGCAGCTGGTGTGATCGGGTGCGAAGTGAGGCTAAAGCCCTCCGTTTATGCACTGCTATAGGTGTACATATGTACTTCTGCGTTGTTGTCTCCCTTCCTGTATAAATTGACCAATATTCGGGGTTGATATATGTGCGATAGTACTCAAATTTATCTTTGTTTTCTGCTGTTTGCCATTTCCTGTGTAGTGCATTCAGCAGGTCATAATGAAAAGCCTCTTCATCAATCTCCTCTGAAGAGTAGTTTAAATACTCTTCTACTTCCCACTTCTTGAACCATTTTTTTAGGTCCTGTGCCCATCCGGATGTCAAAATCTTGCCCTTGTTTGTCTTTTGAAGCTTCTGACTTTCATTCCATGCTCTCTTTGGTAGCCTTTCATTATCCATGCACTTGACCTTTGTGATGTATCTGAGTACTCTCTTCAGAGCATGTAGCTCTATGGGTATACATCCTGTCTCTAGGAGTAACAAAGAGTATGGTGTAGTAGCCTTGATGCCCAGGTGCCTCCTAATGAAAGACTTTTGCATTTTCTCTATCTCATTCCACGTTGATGGAGATATACTCCCACCCCATACCTCTACTCCGTAGAGTACTGTCTGTATCACATATGCCCCAAAGATCATATTTCGTACTTGCCACCTTCTCGTATTGCTATTGTTGCACTCATTTTCAAATTGGAAGTATTTTGCCCATCCTGCATCAAGTCTCCGTTGCACACAGCTGTTCCATCTATTATTGGCGGGGATTTCAATACCCAAGTATTTGAATGAGTGCACTGTCTCAATGGGTTGTCCTTTATATAAGATTTGGAGGGGGCTGCTTGGCTGTATAGTCTTGACTATCATGAGTTTAGTTTTGTTGACATTAATAGCCATCCCACTCTCTGCACAAAATATGCTGAAGATATCCATCATTTTTTGCATCTTACTTTCACTATCAGTGAAGAGAAAGGGGCCGAGGGGTGGGGGTGTGTTGGGGGCTGTGCAGCTAAGGATTAAGGATGGGGTGGGGGGCGGGGGGGGCAGAGAGAGAGAGAACAAATTTGTGTGTGTGTGTGTGTGTGTGAGAGAGAGAGAGAGAGAAAGAAAAGAAAGAAAGAAAGATGTATTAACCTCCGCAGGAGGCCTCGTGGGCCTATGGGATAAAAGTGCAGAAACAAAGTAAACTCATACAAGCCACAGTGGGCTGGAGCGAAGGGCTCTCTAAGGCCCTCGCTGAGTACTATAAAGCACATAAACTGAAATACTAATGTAGTACATCATATCAAGTCACACCCGAAAAGCCAAATAGTGTGTAACATGAGTGGGGCATGTCAGGTGCTCATGGCTAATGCTCCAAGAACATGATCTCGCTCCATGTATCCAAGCTCCGTGGTAGCTCTCTGGTGTGACACAAAGAGCTCACGTATCTGCATCTGTCAAGCTATCTGGCCCTCTGGTGGGGGGCGTGGTCTCCTCGACCTCTGGATCCAATGGGCTACGTCAAGTGTAATGCCATGTCTCTGTCAATCGCCTCTGAGAAGAGCTGAGATAGGTCGAACCTCAATCATGTGTGCTCTGGTCTCCTGTCGCATGTGAGACCCCCGTGACCCTCGTCCAGTAGTGGTGTCGTGTCGACTCCCTCTACTGATCCATCTATCTCTCATGTCAGCTAGCTCCTCCTCTACTCCTGAGTGCCCTCTCAAATGCATAGAAGTCGGGGACCTGCCTCTGTGCTCGATCCACCTCAAGACTCGCATCTGTCCAATGGCAATCCTCAATGCATGTGAGACTCCTCTATCCTCAAGATACTGGGGTCTGATGATGAGGCCATCCTCGGATACTCTCAAGAAATGGTCATAGTAGAGCTATTGGTAGGGAAATCCTGCCCCCCCCCCCCAAGTCCGAAGTGTGTGAAGCTGGAGGAGCTCTAACCGTATGATGCGGTTAATCTCATCTCGCGGAATCAGCTCGGGGGGTGCATCCATGCTATACTGAAAAGGAGGGAGCCTGTCCATCTCAATGCCATGACTGGCGAACCAAGCAGAGATGTGTGCATACCATGCTATAACAAACCCACTCTCTGCCAATTGGATAGAGGATTTCAATGCCAGTCTCAATAGCCTCTCACGAGCTAGATCCCAGACTCTATGGAGAAAGGTCACTGTCTGAAAGGTAGCATCGATCTGAAGAGGGGTCATAGCAAACTCTGCCTATACTATTTGATGGGGGACTGAGGGCTTACTACGAATCATCTTGGATCCCATGATTATCTGTAGCCGCTCAAATCTCTTCCACTCTGCTGCTGAAATATCACACCCCCCGAAAGGTGCTGCATACATGGTAGTTGGTCTCACTAGGGTGTCGAAAAGCCAGCCCTTTGTCAGTGGGTCCTTGAAGTGTGCCTAGAAACATTGTCGCTCTAGCCGGGCCAGAGCACCATATCCTCGTGTGAGGCGTGCTCGGGCTGCATGGATCATCGTGAAAGCTGGCCCAATGAAAACTGCACCCAAGTATGTGTAGGACTGCACAATCTCTACTAGCTGACCTTGGTAAGTGAAGCTATGTCGATGGAGCACAGGGTATGAGGTGTTGAAGATCATAACCTTGGTCTTTCCAAGGTTAACTGTCATCTCTCTCTCTGTGCAGAACTCCTCGAGGGCCTCCAAATGTCTCTGTAAACCCTCTGCTGAGGACGACAAGAGGACTATGTCATCCACATATAGTAGTATCGGTACCAACAAATCAGCCAGCAGTGACCCCTCGCCTCCTAGGCGGTCTATGAAGGATGTGATCTCATCAATGTAGAGGCCGAAGAGAGTCGGTGAGAGGGGGCATCCTTGTTTCACCCCAATCGTGCTCTCCACCCAGCCTGGTAGGCCTCCTGGGGCGCGAACTCGTCCTCTGATGGACTCATATAGGCTCGTCACCCCCCAAATCAAAACCTTTGGGATCTGCATCTCCTGGAGTCTCCTGATCATGTAGGATCGTGGGACAGTATCGAAAGCCTTCCGAAAGTCTATGAAGCAGGCATAGACTTTCTAACGCCTCGACCTCGCCTCCTCAATGATAGCCCTCAGTGTAAAGATGTGGTCTAGGGTGGAATGTTGTCTCCGAAATCATGCCTGTCCTAGGGCACGCTGCGTGCCTCTGTGTGACTACTGTGCTCTCTCTCTAATATAGATCCATAGATCTTGGCCAGAGTGTAGCCAATCATGAGAGTACGGTAATTCCCAATGTCCATGGGGTCACCTGCCTTGTGTATTGGAACGATGGTGGTAGTACTCCAGGAGGGTGGAAAGCCGTGGCTTATGTCGTGGTTGAACATCTGCACTAGGATCAGGGCCAAAACCTCGTGCACGTGCGCGAAATGCTCCGTTCGTAGCCCCTCATGATCCTGTGTTCTCCGGTTATGTAGCCGACGGAGTGCCGCCCATACATTATGTGCAGTGAACAAGTGACAAGTGGCGGGTCTAGGCATAGCGGACATATCAGGTGGTGCCTGCATCAAAACATCATAGAGAGAGCATGCGTATGTGTGTCAAACACCCGGGTTTGTGATGCGAATAGGCGACTTCCTCTCCGATAGGAGCCCCCATCCAATAGTAGGATCCCCTCCTCTAAATGAACTAATCACCTCCTCCATCCTATGGGTGAGGAAAGCCCGCCGTTTGCAACATGTCAGCCGTCGTGAGATCCTCTGTGCCTCACGTGGTGTCAAGTGGCCAAGGGTTTGCTCACGTGTGAGGTGAGCTCTCATCTCTCTGCACTCATCATCATACAAGGGGTTCTGAGGCATCTTTCAAACGCGCCCAGGCCGAGTCATAGGGAAAGATCTGATAGCTGCATTTGTGGAAAGATCTGATAGCTACGTTCGTGACCACTGTGACAAGGGTGTCTAATGCATGGGTGAGGTCTACCTCATCCCCAAGTAGTAAACCTGGGAGCTTCTGTGCCCAATGGCTCACGTAAACGGGGTCTGAGAGCATCTTTTACTAAGTGATTTAGTCGGAGTGCACATCAGAGAGAGACACTAATCACAGCTAACACCACATTGGAGCATTTAATTGGTGTGTTCTCAAAATCTTGTGAGGATGGCACGTGAAAGTAGTGGGGGCCTCTCTTGAGAGTAGAAGCCTCCTAGCTCTCAGAGGGACCCATTGAAAGATCACACATGTTATTTGCACTAGTGGCAGAGGATCAAAGTTGTAGGGAGGCTAGGAAAGCACTGGGCCATCGACCTATGGCTAGGGTGATGCATAGTGGTGGCTTTGGTTGTGAGAAGGTCAACCCTCAAGTAATACAATGTGACCCAAGGGAGAAGTTCTAGCCGACCCACACAAGGCAATCCACGAGGACCATGCATGTACGCTTCTTTTTCTACATCACGCATATTGGCAAATGACTCCAACTGGTGGCCTCCCATTAGACCCTATCACATAAGAGGCATAGGCTCAAGCAGCAGGTACCGTACAAGGTTCTCCGCAAATTTTGGTCTCATCTCTGAAACAATCACTGGCCACAGTAGATCCCATCCTTCTTCTAGCTAGATAGACTCTACATGGCCCCCTAGTTGGAGTAGATAAGGAGAGAAGGCACTTTGTCACTGCTGCACTCCATGAGTTCAAGAGATGGATTTGGTAACGTTCATTCAAGATCATTTCATAGCTGAGGCACATCTTGCGTGTGTTTACATACGAATGATAGCTTGTCTTTACAAGGGAAGGCCAAGAGATTGTGTGATTCTCTAGGCACCCCAGAGTTTTCTAGAGGGCAGTGTCTTGGGGATACTTGCTAGCATCACAAGCTCGAATATGTGGGTAGCAAGCTCTAGCCTAGAGATGGGGACATCAAATCTAACTATTGCCAATATCATCAATATTTGGCTTGACATTGTATACCTTGCACTCGATTTGGAAGCAAGGTACATAGAGTTCTAATAGGAAGATCACCAACTGTCAGCAATGCTTCTGCGGGTATTTTGTACATTTGTACGGATCAAGCAATCCATTGGTTGTATAGCCTACCACATTGGTTGCTGCCACCTACTCCTAGGTTACCATAGGCATTGATTGAGAAGGAACCCAAAGAAAAAAACTGTAGGACACCTAGTTTCTCAATTTCTTGTCACAGTCTCATGGATAGCTGATTTTTGTATCATTTTCCATGGCATCCAATATAAGATTATTTTTCAAGAAACAAAATACGCAATATATACCTTTGTAAGACTAGAATATATCCAATCGTACAAAGTTAGAATTTTTTGGTTCTAAAGTCCAAAAATCTACAAAAGACAAGAAAAAAGAGGCAACAAATTTTTTTCAAAAACAAAAGGAAGACATACTTAGCTAGCAAAAGAGGTAACAAAATAAGCAATGGCTATAGGACACAAAACTGATGGAACCAAATGTTGAGTGCCTTACTTTTGATGCTATTGTACTTAGTCCCATAATTGTAACTAATGGAAGTTAAAATCCAATTAATATAGTTTCAACCACATGACTTCATACTGTACAATCAAAGTTTCCTTGAATCATCTTCAGGTTTCCAAATCATGAGCCAAAACATGTCGCCAAACCTCCAAGACTAGAAATGCAGCTTTTCACAGCTTAAAGTGTCATCATAGCATACAATCAAATACCGCTTATCCTTTTAAGAGCCTCTACTCAGCTCTTGCTTATAAGCCCATCAAAAAGACCTTGATTTCAAATATACCCAAAAACAAATAGCAATGAAAGGGAGGATTGAGGGCAAGGAAGGGAAAACAAAAATGTGTCAATGACGTAAACAAAAAAATGCATTGAACTAGGACTGCAAAAAATATAACAAACACAAAATTCTTTAAGAATTTTAAGTGTTATGCCCAGATTGGACATTCAAAACACAAATTATTTTCTCCAAAATAGAAACAGTTTGTCTAGGTATATTTATATCATGAATTGAACCACAACTGCCAAAAACCTCAACAAACACAAATATAAATTGGTGTAGCAAGGCAACACAATAGAACTAGTAGCATAACACATTTGCGCACATCCACAAATGAAAATACATATAAATGTGGCTTAGATGGAAAACTTGGCTTGAGATAAGGAGAGAGTTCAGGCGTTCCATTTATTTCTTGCCCTCATCCTAGAAGGATCTTGAAAATAACATAGAAAACTTCATGATGTGGCTCAACAGGAGAAACAGAGGCTTACCAGACGGTACTTAAGTTTCATTAATGTCATGCTCAACGTCTGAAAGCGGTACAAGAACATAAGCAGGAATTTGTGCAGAACAACATACAGAACCAAGAGCAGGTCCAATTGCAGGACCTTGAGCGGGATCAGAATGAAGCTGAACTTCCTTGATGAAGTTGCTAGAAATGTATAGAGCATAAATACTGTATGAACGTTTTTGACAGGTAGAGCATATAGGTTGTTTAACAGATGATGGCAACTGCTTTAATGCAGAGATATATATAAATAACTTTTTCAGCCCCAAAAAAAGAAATACATGTAAATACGTTTGTCTAGGTATACGTATATATATAAGACTACAAGAGTATGTGTGTGCATGCAAGTAAATGCTTGCATCAATACATATAGTTATACCTATGTGTATATACATATAACGTATATGTAAATGTAATATAATATATGTATGTGTATAGACATACATAAACATATGTGCATACATATACATTTTAGGTTAACACATATGCACATGTTCAAACACGTGTGTATGTACAAATACATATGTACATGCATACGTGTACATACACATGCTAACCCCTGCTTACATATCATACAGAAATCCAATACAAAAGAGCACTTTTTTTTAGCATTTAGGAACATGTGACTCATGACAAAGTGGCATGCAAGGGGACTCGACAAACATACAAAAGGAATACCCACAAAACAAAGCATAACGCCTGTTTAGGACAAAGTACTATCACATGACCATGTGAGGTACAAAAGGGATACACAAAAAACAAACCCACCAACGAAGGGGACTCAACAAACATACTGAACGAATACACAGAAAAACAAAGCAATTAACACCTGTTCAGGAATGGTACTATCACAAAATCATGTGAAAGCGAACCCACCAACCAAGGTACAAAAATCAAGACTGCAATAAATTTGGCCTGCAAAACAAAACACAAAAACATACGTAAAATTATGTTCTTCACAGAGAATGAATGGAGCAATTTATACTTTTATCCAATAAAGATTGCTATGGCAAACAGCTAAAACGATTATAGGGAATTCATGGGGAAGAGCATTGACATTTTCAAACGCCTTCAAATCTTTTCCTGATTTATAAAATATACCTAGATGAATCTAGGAACATTCCCAAACTCATCCTCTAAAAACACAACATAGTGCAATTTCAATCTCATGATCGTCACTCATAAGGCTGAAAACCATAAACTCCATCGTGCATAGCAGGGACTAGCTACTATGACATCCCCACTGACGTCATCAGTGCCCAACAGTGGGTGTAGACCATAGTATAAAAATATGCTCTCACACATACAAATCCACACACCCACACATACTTGGGCATCCATTTATACAAAGTCTTTGTACGGAGTTTCTGTCGGCAATCCGGAGGTGAAGGGCAAACTCAGCCACGAGGAATGCTAGCACTAAAGGAGAAGGCTAATCAAAAAGTAGTCCAAAAACTCTTCATTCAATCTACAACTGCTTGTGAAGTCTAAACGATTTCACTTTAGTCTCTCCCAAACGAACATCTAAATCTAGCTGATAGGGCAACGCACAATTTAAGAAAGAAAGAATTATCACAATACCAACAGGCCGCAACATGGACGAAAACTTCACAAGGTGAAATTTGCATGTCCGCTAATACGGCAGAAGCATATACCTAGATGAATCCAATAACATTCCCAAACTCATCCTCTAAAAACACAACATAGTGCAGTTTCAATCTCATGATAGTCACTCATAAGGTTGAAAACCATAAACTCCATCATGCATAGTAGGGACTAGCTACTATGGCATCCCCACTGACATCATCAATGCGCCCAATAGTGGGTGTAGACCATAGTATAAAAATAAGCTCTCACACATACAAATCCACACACCCATACATACTTGAGGGCTAGCACTAAAGGAGAAGGCTAATCAAAAAGTAGTCCAAAAACTCTTCATTCAAGTTACAACTTCTTGTGAAGTCTAAACGATTTCATTTTAGTCTCTCCCAAACGAGCATCTAAATCTAGCTGATAGATCAACATGTTCGAAAGGTCACCTCCCCATCTGTAAACCCCCATATGAGGAGAGCATGAGGGAGGGAGACCTAGGGTATGTGCCCAAAAGAAAAGGTGAGGAAGAGGGCTGCCACATGGGCAGCACCTCATAGGGAAAGGACAGCCAAAAGGGGCTGCCACATGGGCAGCACATGAGCTGCCATGTGGGTGGCACAGCAGCATGGCAAAGGCGCTTCAAGGCTTGTGTATACAGGCTAGAATAGGCCCCTAACAGAGGCGCACAAGAGGCGGGACAGAGGCTGCATGTGGCACAGCAAAGGCGCACACGTGTGAGCAGAACAGGTTGCCAGAAAGGGGCGCAGCAGAGGCGGGACAGACCGGCAGAGGGAGTCGGCCAAGAGAGAGGCTGGTTGGGCTGCTTGTCAAACCATAAATGTTTACATATGGTAGCTTATGAGACACCATGAAGTGCATCTAAACACTCTGATGCATTACCGCTCCAACTACAATAACATTGTGCATCGTCTTGACATCTTCTCACATAATAATAGAGCCTAGATTAAATGACTTGTGGAATTCTCAGACTACCATCATCCATGATCTATGCTTCTCTACTCAGTTTGTAACACCTGATTTTGTGTCAATCTGCTCCCTTCATGTTAAAACTTATACGTCTCTGGAAATGTATGACATAAGTGCCATGGGTATGAAGGACAGTAAGTTTGATGAAGCAATGAAATAGGACTACTCTAATGTCTTACGAAGCAATTCTTTTTAATAAAAAACTTTGCTCTACTTTACGAGCCTAAAGTTCACACGCAAAAGTATCAAGAAAATTTGTTACAAAAGATTTCAGAGTTTCATTCAGAAAAGTATCCAAAGTCTTAGTTACCAAAATACCCAAATTGACAGCCAACCAGGCCTTATATAGGGCAGACCAAGGGGGCTGGGACCCTGCCTTGAAAGGAGGGCTAAATCCCTAGAAGTGTGGGCCCAGGTGTTAGAATTATAGATATAATTCAGCAGTGACCAATGTAATTTAATAAGCTAGTTAGGGGCACTTTTCCCTCTTTAAGAGGTTTTTTCCCCTAACCGCAGTTAGTTCACTAACTATGGTTAGTGACTAATAAGGTTTTGTCACCTTATCTCTCACTCTTTCAGTTGTACTCTCACACTCTTCTATTGCAACTAAGCTTTCAAGCTTTCAGATCTCAGCTCACTCTCTCTTGCTCTCTCTCCCCAAACACTCACATTTGGTATCAGAGCCTCGTTGAGCTCCTGCTCCCTACCCAAACTCCTCCTGCCCAGATAGCTACATTCCCGTTGGAGCACGCCATCTGTACAAGCGTCGTCCGTACCTGCCCGTACTTTGCCGTACCTGCCCGTACTTTGCCGTACCTGCCGTACTTTGCCGTAACTGCCGTACCATGCCGTACCTGCACGTACCGTACCTATTGCGTCATCGATGTTCGTACCTGCAGTACCCTGCATCACTCCGTATCTGCCGTACGTGTAGTACCTGCACATTCTGTGATCTGTAGCACCGTACAGCTCGTACCTGCAATCACGCCGTCGCAGGTAATCATCGCCGTACCAATGCGTACCTGTTGTACCTGCTGCAACCGTACCTACTTCCGTACATTGTCCGTACCCGCTTCCGTACATCGTCGTACCTGCTTCCGTACATTGTATGTACATGTTTCCATACAAGTCCTGATTCCGTACAGCCTACCGTCGCCGTACATCTTGTAATCCCGTCCGTACCTGCAACCGTACGACCTGCTTATCCGTACAATCTCTACTTGGTCGTCTGTATTCATTGTACCAGCAGACATTTGCAGTCCTTTGCAATTATTGGGGTATTTTCAGGTTCACACTTGCTTGTGAAGCAAACATTGCAGACAGATCTGCAGAGTTGGTCTGAAATTTGGGGCTTTCTGCCGAAATTGCAAAATTTGGGGCTTTCTGTGCTTTTGCCCCTTTCTGGTTGCAATTTCAAGCTCGAAATTTGGGGCTTTCAATTCTGCAGTACAATTTCTTGAAGAAATTTGGGGATTTTGTAATTACACCGCAATTTCCCAGTGAAATTTGGGGCTTTTGCAGACAGAGCGCAATTCTTGCAACATTTGGGGCTTTTGATCAATTTGCCCCTTTCCGGTTGCAATTTCGGGCCTATTTTGGGGCCTTTGTATTGGGAGAGCAATTTTGGAGATTTCAGTTCATACTGCCTCTCTTGAAGTGTTTTGCAGCACTTTTGGCAGATTCTGGAAAGTTTTTGATGCTTGGACAGATTTCTGAAAGTTCAAGTGCAGAAATCTGAGTTGCATTTACAGCCAGTGCTTGGCTGTGTTTTTGGGGAGTTGTGCATTTCATTCCCAGTAAGGGAATTCAGTCTTGTATCTGCTAAAATCTCTTTCTCACATATGGCCCAGCAAAATCAGAATGATTTCCAGTTCGGTGGTCTTTCACAAGAAGACAAGTTGGATGGTACCAACTACTCCCTCTAGAGTTTTATGGTACGCAATATTCTGATTTCTCGCAATTTATGGGATTATGTGAACGGGGGTGAGATCCGACCAGCAGGTATGGCACCTAATACCCCTCCTCAGCAAGGAGGTGGAAGAGGTCATGCACAGGGTGCAGCTGCAGAACAAGTTGTTGGTGCAGCTATAGCCACTACTCCAGAGCAGAAGAGATGGGATTCACAGGATGCCTTAGCTTTGTCATGCATCTCTCTTTCAGTGAAAAGATTTATCATTCCGCATATTCGGTCGTGTAAGACCTCGAAGGCAGCGTGGGATATCTTAGAAAGCATGTATGCAGCCCGGAATGATGCAAGGGTCTCTTTCTTGAAAAGAGAGTTAAGTAATACACATATGGAAGAGGGTGACTCCATGTTGACTCCATGTCAGTCCACCTCACAAAGCTACAGGATCTCAGAGAGCAATTATTGAACATAGATGAGATTATTCCTGATTCAGAGATGATTACTACCACTCTGAATTCTCTTCCTGAGTCTTATCTCAGCTTTCATACCTCGCTGAACTTATCATTGAGGGGGGGGTGCAAATCCTCTCACTTCTCATGAGTTGATAGGACTTCTGCTTCAGGAAGAGCAGACCAGGAAAAACTTGGCTTCACGTGCAGGTGAACAAGCTATGCTCTCAAAGTTCAAGTCAAAAACAAAGGGACAGGCAAAGACATCAGTAAATCAGCCTTCCAGTGGGTCAGGACAGCCTTCACAAAAGGCTAAAAATGATGCAAGTAAGCCCAAGAAGAAGGGTTTTTGTCATTACTGCAAAAAGCCAGGTCATCACATTGCAGAATGCAGGAAAAGGCTTGCAAAAGAGAAGAAAAACAGCTCCGGTATGGCTGTTTCAGATTCAGCTCCTCATGCATCGGACAGTGGGGATGCTGCACCTAACTTTGTTGGACAAGATTATGCCTTTTTATCTTGCATTTCAGATTCTAGGCTGGCTGCTCCATATGCTCGGGATAGTACAGCCACTTGTAATGATGATACATATGCTTTTTTGACTTGCAGTTATGACTCTTCTACGGATGCATCTGCTTTCAGTGTCAATGAAACACTGAATACTTGGTATTTTGACAGCGGTGCATCCAAGCATATCACTTCTAGGAAGTGTCTCTTTACTTCCTTGCATCCACCTCTTGTTGTTAAGAAAGTCACTTGTGCCAATAACTCGTCATATTCAGTACGTGGCAGAGGAGAAGTTGAGCTTACTGCCATTGATGGCTCAATTTTCAAACTTTCAGATGTCTTATATGTGCCTGGTATCACCAAGAATCTTCTTTCAGTGTCCACTCTTAACAGGGCTGGATTTCAGGTCATCTTTGAGGATGACAAATGTGCTGTCCGAGACAAGGAAAATGTTTATGCCTTGAGATTATCTGGTCCTCTGCTGCGTGGGCTTTTTCAGCTTGATCTTTTTGAGAAAAGAGCAGCCCATGCTCTTGCAGTTTCTACCCCTACTGCTGCCATGCAGAATGCAGAATTATGGCATGCCCGATATGGCCACATGCATTACAACAGCTTGATGACACTTCAGAAGCACTCTATGGTTGATGCATTGCCACCTCTTGAGATACCTCATCCACATGTCTGTGAAGGGTGCATTTTAGGCAAGATGCATAGATTCCCCTTCAAAAAGGATGGTTCAGTCAAAGATGTACGCAAATTACAGCTTATACACAGTGATGTCTGTGGTCCCATGAGGACTCCATCATTCAGTGGTCATCTCTACTTTGTTACTTTTATTGATGATTACTCCAATTTCACTTGGGTCTTTGGGCTGAAGCGGAAATCAGAAGTGTTCATGGTGTTTAAACACTTTTCAGCCATGGTTGAAAATGAAACCGGACTCAAGATACAGACATTGCGCACAGATAGAGGTGGGGAATACTTGTCTGCAGATTTTGATGCTTTTCTGAAAGGCAAGGGTATTGTGCAACAGCTCACAGTGAGGCTGACCCCTCAGCAAAATGGCAAAGCTAAGAGGAAAAATAGAACTCTTATGGAGATGGACAGATGTATGCTGAAAAGCAAACACATGCCTCACAAATTCTGGCTTGAAGGTCTGATGTGTGCCAACTACATTTTAAATCGGGCTCCCACTAAGGCTTTGAAAACAAAAACTCCCTATGAGGTCTGGAATGGGAGAAAGCCTTCAGTGGATCATTTCCGAGTCTTTGGATGCCTTGCATATGCTCATATGCCAGCTGAATTTAGGCACAAGTTGTCAGATAAGGCAATTAAGTGCATATTTGTTGGGTACAGTGCAGAAAACAAGGGGTACAGTCTCTACAATCCTACTACACGCAAGATCATTGTCAGTAGAGATGTGATATTTGCAGAAAATTCAGCTCACACTCAGGCTGAATTTCATATGCCTTCTTCTTCAGAGGATGTTTTTGAGGGGTTACTACCCATTGCTTTGGGTTCCCCTTCTGATATTTCTGATGCAAATTAGAATTTACAGCCACCTCCCGATGCTCCAGTTCAGCCACAAGATGTCTTGCCACCTCCACAGGCAGTGGAACAGGTGGTTCAGCAAGAAATTGCAGACATACATGTTTGGGGATCCAGTTCTCTCAAGAGAGACGTGGCACTATTATGTCTCAGTCCAAGTATGTGCAGAAACTCTTGGACCGATTTAACATGCATGATTGTAAGCCCATAGCCACTCCCATGGAGCCGAGGCTGAAACTCACAATGCATGATGCAGGAGAATCAGTTGATGCCACATCTTACAGTCAGGCTGTTGGATGCCTCATATATCTCTGCAACACTAGACCTGATATTCAGTTTACAGTATCTCAGGTGAGCATGTATATGCACAGCCCAAAAACTATGCATTGGCAGGCAGTTAAGCGCATCTTCCGTTATTTGCAGGGCACGAAGTCTTTTGGCTTGTTATTTCCCAAGGGGGGTGACTTGCAGATGCATGCCTACAGTGATTCAGATTGGGCTGGTGATTACGACACTAGGCAGTCCACTAGTGGCAATTGTTTCTTTTTGGGTAAATCTTGCATTTCCTGGCTGAGCAAGAAACAATCTACAGTGGCTACCTCATCATGTGAAGCTGAGTACAGGGCAGCTTTCACAGCAACAGTTGAATGTGTCTGGCTGCGACGTCTATTTGCTGATCTTCATCTGTCTTTGGAGGGTCCTTCTCCAATTCTCACTGATAGTCAAAGTGCCATTGCAGTGGCAAAGAATCCAGTGTTTCGTGCTCGCACGAAGCACATTGAGGTTCACTATCACTACGTCAGAGAGAAGTTGCATGCAGGAGAGATCAGTATGATCTTTGTGTCCACACATGACAACGTTGCAGATATTTTCACCAAAGCACTACCACGTGAAAAGTTTGAGGCATTTCGCAGTGCCCTGAACTTATATCTGTTTGGTGATTGATCAGCCTTGTACATGACATTGGCACTGCAAGGGGGGTGTTAGAATTATAGATATAATTCAGCAGTGACCAATGTAATTTAATAAGCTAGTTAGGGGCACTTTTCCCTCTTTAAGAGATTTTTCCCCCTAACCGTAGTTAGATCACTAACTATGGTTAGTGACTACTAAGGTTTTGTCCCCTATCTCTCACTCTTTCAGTTGTACTCTCACACTCTTCTATTGCAACTAAGCTTTCAAGCTTTCAGCTCTCAGCTCACTCTCTCTTGCTCTCTCTCTCCCCAAACACTCACACCAAGGCCTGCTCCAAAAAACCAACCAGTCAACATCATTTTGGCCGACCAGCCTGTTAAGACAAACCAGATCCATAAACATTATTCAAAATCATAATGCAATGCACACATTATAATGCAGATTCATGGTGCATTAGTTGTAGGCAAGCAATTCCAGCCAGATTCTTGTTAGGGGATATATGGGGGAGGCTCCCACTCAGTGCGCCATGGCTGCTCACTCGCCTGTCTATGGTGGCAAAGGCACTGGGGTGTTTTTTTAACTTGCAGGCTGCTGGTTTCATAGGGATGCGCCTTCCAATCCTGCAAGAGGAGTTGTTGCATTCAGAGTTTGCAAATGGATATGATCCTATTGTTAAGAAGTGTGGTGCCAAAGTGCACATGGATGCATTCCTGGAGGATAGAAAGAGTGGTATTGAGTAGGAAAGGAATGATTGAATGTGTGTGATTGTGACAAGTAATGATTGGTTAGAATCATCTAGAAGCATGTGCTGGACAATGTAGTTTGCCTATATATTTAGGCACTATGCAATGGAAAATGTATCACTTACCTTGCTCACTTTCTCTCTTATCATGTTGATTGTATTTGATCCTCCTTAGATTTGTAACATGGTATCAGAGCCAAGATTGGGTTTTTTCTCCTCTCTAGCTAATGATTTCTCATAGTTCTCTTGTAGCTTCAGTTAGTCGCTCTCTTTTTCTTACTAAAGTTCATGTCATCTTTTCTCTACCAATTATATACTTTAGTGCACAATAGTGTTTTCTTGCTGGATCAATTCTTTCGCATCAATTAAAGACTCTTTGCTGCTACTATTTCCAAGTATTCCTGCATCAATTTCCTTGCTTTTCCGATAGCCGATGCCTTGGATTTGGCCGTCACTCCATTGCTCTTGAGAACACGATCTCTGTAGTTCCGTAGTAGTGCATGCTTACTACGTCGATTTCATTCAATGAAATGGCTGTTTGAGAGACTGAGCCGGCAATAAGGGTTGATTGCTACTAAGTATAGTCTCTTCATCGTATCACTCCTGCTTACGACTGTCAAGCAAAAGCCAACGGTTGCAGAAAGGAGCAAGCTCGATAGCCATGGCTGCCGCTGCAGCCGAGATGACAAAACTTGGAGACAAAGCATCTAAAGGAGGCATAAGCTGCTGAGGTGGAGCTCGGAGCAGAAGCAAAGAACAAGAGAAAAAAAGCAACACAACCACGACTACCGGGCGGACGATCACAAGTAGCACACGTCAGAGATTGCGCCAGACGATGGGAGAGCCTTGAAATGCCGACCATCGAAGTTTGATAGCTTGAAGTGAGCTACAAACAAGCTTTTTTCTACCCGCTGAGAAATTAAAACTTCCGTTCGCGACAGTTGCCGTGACGGATTTCTATGTTTGACACGCTTCTAACGTTTTGCTAAGGTTCTGAAAAATTGCCACGTGGTACACTACAATCTTCTATGAAGCACACTTTGCATGCTGCACATGAACACAATGTTAAATCACCAAAACTTTGAGATGCTGAAAACCGGCCTCTAATCACTTAGAGGGCAGTGGAACTAAACCTTTAATCACTTCAGCACTTATTTACAGCTCACAAAGCATATATCACAACCATTAACCATTGCATGATCACCATTTGGCATTTACCCATTTGTTCATAAACAAAACCACTGAAAAAGGGATGGAGGCTAGAATGCCTCTACTCAACAAACATAGACAAGTGCACCCGATTGGCCCCAAACACCGTGGGTGGCACCCCTTTCGGTATTTCTTTATATTTCACAGTGAAATGATTACAAATTGCATCAAGGAGACCTTCCCTGCAACTAAGCACGCAGCCCCAATTCACTGAGCCTTCGCAAGGCTTTCAAGCATAGTACACCATCACATAAGTGCACTTAACCCATAGGCTCAATCCAAAGGCATTCTCTTTTCCGACTGCAATTCCATTGGCTGTCCAGATGCAATCACACTGCACCCCAGCTGCACTCTCTTTGAGTGGTTTTTAGATGGCATTCACAAAGCTTTTCAAAGCTCCAAAATAAAATCAGCAAAGTACCCAACCAAAGAATGACTCATGTAGCACTGCCTGGGTACCTGTGAACCAAGAAAGAGGCGGCACACGAGGCCAACCAATAGCTTATGGCAAAAATAAATTGCAGCAGCAAAATCACAACTCACCAAGCCTTGAAAACTCGAACCAAGTTCTCAATCGCCAAGAGGACATAGTAGCGAATGCCCAATTGCATTCTCAGCCAAAGAGGACTGCAAAGGCATGAAGAAAGAGCATTTACAAGAGCTGACCAGCGAGAATTCCACTAAAAAATGTGAAAAGAAGCACTTCTGTCGCGAAGAAGTGGGAGTTCTTGGACTCAAAAGAAGCGTGCTTCAGAGAGGAATGCATTGAGAAGGTTTTGGAGAAGTTTCATCGCCGAAAAGTCCTCCAAAACTAAGAAAAACCAGTCAACCAACGCGTGGGACTACTCAAAATTCAACAGAAAGCTGTAGCTTTGCAAGAGAAGAGGCCCAGGAGGCTGTAGAAGCAAAAAGATCCAGAAAAAGCCACTTTTGCAAATTCTACCAGCAAAAGAAGTGCTCAACTCTGCCCGTTCTACCAAACGCACGGAGGGAAAAGCATATCACTGCGAAAGGGAGGCAGAGGGGAAGCCATCGGGCCAAACGGAAGTCAAGGAATCCAAATGGGTGAGGAGTTATGAAGAAAAATGGAATTCAGCTGAAGGAGGCTGAAAAACCAGTCCAAAATCTCAACAAAGGGAGAAGATGAGAGAGAAAACCACACATGTGAAGTTTAGAAGGCCCAGGAAGGTCTAGGAATGACAAAGGAGCATGTAGAAGGCACTAGAGCCACCTGGAACTCTAGGGGGGCCACTGAAGGTACATGGCCCTCTAGGGGGCCCATTAAAAATGCCATGTCATCATTTCCTAACAACCACTCTTTTAATTCCTTGGAACAACCACTCTTTAAATTCCTTGGAATGCCTTTGGGCCTAGGGATTAATTACGCTTATGTGCTAGGCACCATGCCGCGTTTAATTACACATTATTAAGCCCACGCTTGGACTTTTAAAACCCATAGGAGCCCGGACCGCAATCGGCTCTAACTGAAAAGCATCAAGGTAAAGCTGCAATATCCCAGGTGAATCTACCAGTTCACCTTCCTCCATCCATTTCGCATCAAGTGATGGGTAATTTTAAAGCGACAGATAACTTTACCCTTGAGCTTTCTATCTCTGTGTGTCAGAATCTGCTCTGGGATCAGAAGTTCATCCTGTTCTTCCACTTCACGCTGTACCTCATCAGGTAAATCCTCGGGAACATCTCCATGATATTGCTTTAACAAGCTCACATGAAAGGCATTATGTATCTTCCAATGCGGAGGCAACTTCAGCCCGTAAGCTACCTCGTTTATCTTTTCATAAACCTGGAAAGGACCATAGTAACGCATGTTCAGCTTTGTGTACAACCTTTCCTTGCCTTTCTTATTTTTCAGCCTTGCCTTCTAAAAACGCAGCAAAACCCAATCACCTTCTATGAATACCAATTCCCTGCGGTGCTTATCTGCTACTCTTTTCTACTTGTACTGACTTCTTTGCAAGGCATATTTGATCTTCTTGTAAGCCTCTTCAAGGCTTTCCACAAAACAATCAGCTTCGGAGATTTTCTCTTTTGTATGCAAAATGGGAGGTATCTTCCTGGCACCTTCCACTATTTCAAAAGGTGCTTTACCTGTGGATGTGTGCACCGTATTATTGTAAGCATATTCCCGCAAAGGCAAATAATGCTCCCATTTGCTTTTGTGGTCTGAGACATAGCATTTAAACATATCCAAGATGGTAGAGTTTTCCAGCTCTGATTGTCCATCAGATTGAGGGTGAAAAGATGACGAAAAATTCAGCGTAGTGCCCATATTTTCAGACAGCCCTCTCCAAAAGAGGCTGGTCATCCTCGGATCTCTATCACTAATTATGGATTCAGGCATCCCATGATACTACATGCTGCAGAAACAATTTGGCCATTTGATCTGCTGTAATTTTCTCTCACTGGCACAAATTGGGCTTGTTTGCTAAACCTGCAAATTATTGTCCACAATCCATCATGTCCAGTAGGAGTACGTGGAAGATCAAACACAAAGTCCATAGCTATGCTTTGCCATGGTCTATCCAAAATTGGCAAAGGGTGTAACAACCCAGGTGCCTTCTGCCTGTCAAACTTTACTTTCTGACAAACCATGCATGTTCTCACATATTCTTCCACATCTTTCCTCAAAGATGGCCAATAAAAGTATTGCTCCACTGCTGTAATTCCCCTATGCCCTGCATATGGAGGAGCATGACTTTCCATTATGACTTTCTGTCACATCTGATCAGTGACACAGAGTCGTCCATGCATCAAAATGAAACCCTCTTTCAACATATAGTGATCATGCCTTTGACCATCAGAAAGCTGATCATAAATAGTTGAAAAATCAGCATCATTAACATACTGATCTTTCATCACATCTAACACATTGTTGTAAGCAATGCTCACTGCTGAAACACTGGGTTTCTTGGAGACTACTTCAGGCTGTGGTTTCCTGGAAAGTGCATCAGCCACGACATTTTTGTTACCCGGCACGAGTACAATTTGAAAATGAAACATTGAGAGGAAGTTAGCCCATCTCATGTGCTTTTCAGATAATTTTCTTTGCGTGAGAAAATATACGGCACGAGTACAATTTGAAAATGAAACATTGAGAGGAAGTTAGCCCATCTCATGTGCTTTTCAGATAATTTTCTTTGCGTGAGAAAATATATAAGTGACTGATGATCTGTCTATACACAAAAATCAGCTCCAAGAAGGTAATGTTTCCATGTGGTCAAAGCATGTATCACTGCCAACATTTCCTTCTCGTATGTCTGCAAGTACAATTCAGCATCTTTGAGAACTCTACTCTCATATGCAACCACTCTACCATCCTGCACCAAAGTGCCTTCTAGCTGTTCCCACATGCATCACAAGTTACAGCAAAGGATTTTGCAAGATCTTGCAAGATAATAACGGGTTCAGAACACAACTTTTGCTTCAGCTCTTCAAAAGCTGCATTTTCCTTTAGTCCCCACCGAAACGGTACAGCTTTCTTCTATAAAGCATGCAAGGGAGAAGCAAATTCTGCAAAGTACTTTAAAAATCTCTGATAGTATGAACACAACCCAAGGAAGCTTCTTACTTCATGCAGATTTTTCATAATTGGCCAACTCCTTATGGCCTCAACTTTTGCAAGATCCATCTTGACTCCATCCTTTGACACTATATGACCGAGAAAATGAATCTCATGCATAAAGAATTTATTAACAGCTTGTGTCTTTTCAACTCTTGAAACACAATAGTGAGGTGTTTCCTGTGCTCCTGCTCATTTTTAGAAAACACAATGATGTCATCGAAGAAAGTGCCCACAAACTTTCTGTGTGCTCTAAAAATTATGTCCATCATTCTATTGAAAGTGGAAGGTGCATTAGTCAAACCAAAAGGCATCACAAGGAACTCATATAATCCAAATGAAGTGCGGAAGGCAATCTTGTAGACATCTTCACGCCGTATCCTTGTCTGATGGTATCCACTTTCAAGGTCAACACGATTGAACATTAAGGAACCTTCTAACCGATCCAATATATCATCAATGCGTGGAATTGGAAAACAGTTCTTAATTGTGACTTTATTCAAAGCCCTATAATCAATACACATTCTCCAACTGCCATCCTTCTTTTGCACAAGCAACACAGGGAAACAATAAGGAGAATTACTTGGCTGTATTAATTCCTTTTCCAAGAGTTCCTTCACTTGTGACATTATCTCTTCCTGTTGTGCCTTATTGACACGATAGGGAGTTATATTAGGCGGTGAGCTTCCTGGAATTATATCAATTTGATGATCCTTGGGCCTCTTGGGAGGTAATTCTTGAGGAAGTGCATCTGAGAAACAATCCTGAAAATCTGAAATAAAAGCAGCCCTTTCTCTATCTAAAGCAGAAAGAGTAGAGCCTTCCTGAACTGGTTGGCTGTCCTCTTTGACAAAAATCAAGTACGCTGAAATATGATGCTTTATTACATTGGAAATACAAGCTGAAACTAAGGGATGGACTCCCCTTTCAACTTTACATCAAGTACATGATTTTTGCCTCTATGGATTAAGGAAATCTTCTTGTTTCTCATCTGCACATCAGCCCCCACCCTGTACATCCAAGGCATCCCAAGCAAAGCATCACACTCTAGCAGAGGTATAATGTAGAAGTCCTCTGCATCCTAATATCCCTAGATATGCATCCTCAACTTGCCAATGATAGGAGTGACATGTGTGCTGAGTTCAGGATTGGCCATATCACACATGCCGGATGGCCCCATTTCCTCAGACTTGATGCATATCAGGAGTTATGAAATTCGCCTTTGCCCCAAAATCAAAGAAAAACAAACAATTCTGATTTTTTATTTTTCCCCATGCTCTGCACATCTCAGTCTTTTTCGTTTCCTCTTCATCATGTGCATGTGGCAAACTCCCAATCACATCTGAAAGAAGTCCTGCGGAAGGTTTAGGCCTTTTGCCCTTCCGATCAGCTTGTTTATCACCATTCTTATCATCATCTGACCTGTCTCTTTTCTTGGATGGGCAATCATAAGAGCGGTGTCCCTCTCCTTTGCATATAAAACATTTCTTTTGCTCAATGAGTGACTTTTTCTCTTCATCAGATAACTTGGTACGGGGCTATTTATTAGGCTGTCCACGCCTTTGACCAGCTTTGAATTGGGCTTTTCCTCCCTTTTGAAACAGTCGTTTGCCATAATTTTTATTTTCAGATTTGATGTCCTTATCCTAGTGTTTGGCAGCCCGTTTGTTGACTTCTTTCTTGCTGTCCATAAAGCCCAAATTCTTCTCCTGCATCCATGCATATGCTGTCCTTTTAAAAATGCCACGTCAGCATTTCCCAACAACCACTCTTTTAATTCCTTGGAATGCCTTTGGGCCTAGGGATTAATTACGCTTATGTGCTAGGAGAATTTGATTGCGGTTCAAAAAACAAAAGTCTTCCGTTTTTTGAGCTGTTTCCATTCTTCATATTTGTAAATGAGGTAGACACTACCAAGTAGTACTTGGAAAGACCCCTCATGGAGCACACGGGTGACCGTAGCAAAATTCAATGGATATGGATTCTATACATGGCAAATGAAGACCATGTACACATTGATGAGAAAGGGCTTATGGAAGTTGATCGAGCCGAGTGAAGAAAGTGAGAGTGCACCAAGCACCACAAACAATCACAAGGCACTTGGCATTATAGCCCAAGGGTTAGGTCATGAAGTTATACATCACATTGCCGGTATCAAAGATGCAAAACTAGCATGGAAGGAACTCAATAAAAACTTTGGAAGTAAGACTAAAAGCTCAAAGATGAATCTCTTGATGCATTTTTTTCAGTTGGATAAAAAGGAAGAAGACACAATGACAGTTCATATCAACAAATTCAAGGCATAAAAGCAACAACTGGTAGGCATGAAGAAAAAGATTGAAGAAGATGAAGCTTCAGCTGTACTTCTCAATAGTGTTGACCAAAAGCCGTATGGAACTCTAGTACCCACACTCAAAAATGTTGATAAAAGTCTCAATGAGATTGAAGTAGCACTGCTTGAGCATGAAGCAAAAGTAAACGACAAAGTACTCCCTAATCCATCACGTGATCAAGCACTCTATGTCAAAGGGAGAAAAAGTAACTCAACTCCACCAAGATGTTACCATTGTAGGAAGCTTGGGCACACAAAAAATGAATGTCGCAACAAGCACAAACCAAAGTTGGAATGCACATTTTGTGGAAAGATTGGGCACGTAGAAGAGCAATGCTATCACAAAAAGAATCACGCCAACTACTCCAAAGCCAAAGAAGTAGTAGTTGAGGATAAAGAAGGACTTCTATAAGAGCCATGATATGTTTTCACCCCTCTTTCTCTACAAAGAGTGTTGTAATCCACCCTCTGAGGCCATATGATGCACTTAAGGTGAAGAGCCAAAGTAGCTACAAGGCCAAAGTTGCCTGAACTTATAAGTTGCAAATGTGATTCGATGTGCTGCAATTCCAAGCCAATGTCAATGTTCCTGCATGTCAATGTCTACCAAATGCCCAAAATTGGTTATACCAAGCCAATGTCACTACAAACTTTAACAAAATTGACAAAACCCCCAATTTTTAGAAGGGCAAAACTATCAAATTTGGGGCAAATGACCAAAAGCCCCAAATTTTACCGAAACAAAGCAAATGTGACAAAATAACCTGCAAATCTAAAAATATCCCTTAATCTGTCAGCAATAGATCCAAAATCCCCAGTGTCGGAGTGGAAATGAAGTCAAAATAGGGCAAATACTACAAAAGCCCCAAAATGTGACCAAAAGGAGCAAATGTCACTGCAAAATCTGCAAATGTGACACAAAAGTCCCAATCTCTAGAGCAAAATCACCTCAATGTCACTGCAATGTGTGCAAACGTGACATAAAAGAGGGTGAAAAGCTTCAAATCCAACTATACCAGGCAGATCTGAGTCAAGAGGGAGAGAATCCCAGCCAAATGGTACTAAAGCAGGTTGGAGCACATGGAGGAAGACCCGAATGACTAAAAAGAGTCCAGATCTAAGCAAAAAACCTTAAAAAACAGTTCAAACATGCTCGAAATCAACTCTGACAAGTCATACGGATTCTCAATAGCATCGCGCACCTATCCGTACAGGTCCGTACGGATGTGCGTGCGGACGTCCGTACAACTATAAGGGCAAAATTTTCCTTGGCCAAAATTGTGCAGAACAAGGTCGTTTGTATGCGAGCAACTCAGAAATTTCAAAAAACGTTGAAATCAAACCTCAAAAAGCCAAAAAACAGTCATTGGACTGTTTTTCTGCTCAAAAAATAGGTTTTTGGCAATGAAATGAGGCACCAGTGGACCTAGAGTAAAATAGCAGGTAGGAGCAATGGGAGAGCATGAGGGAAGGCAAGTAGGAGCAAGAGAACCTACTCTGATGTCACTATTGGGTGCAGGAAGCAATGGGATGGGAGTGGAGTGCGGGAAGCAAACAACAAGCTGGAGCAAAACGTAGTACTGCTCAGATGGATAAGAGGAAAATACAAAGGGTGGCCTATATGGCTCCCAAGTCAACCATATGGTTGACCAGAGAAGTCAACTCATAGAGTTGATCTTACCTACAAGGCTCATACCAAGGCTAAGTGCTAACAATTATTCATAGGCCAATTGCGCAGAGTTTCGGTAATGGTGGGACGTGTATTTGCTAGACATTTGAAAGACCAATTGACAATTCCCACGTTCAAAGAGATTGGCAAGCTATTTCAGATACTATCCAACAACTAATAAGGGCATATATGCTGGCATTGAATTTGGCCGACTTTGCCCACACTTGGTGGGGAAGGAGAGGTGTTCATGCAAACCTTTTGTGCGTTGACTTTAAATATCTCATGGTGTCCACTTTCATGTCTACTTATCGTGGATTATACCTACAACAACGGTCTACATCGGCATGAACAGGGTCATTGTTTGAATAAAACCACCAGTCCTACATGCTTGAGGAAGCAAAGATGTCTTGCTAATTGTTTAAAGCAAAATACATCTGCTGCAATGAAGATGATGTTCAATTTCAGTTCAAACTGTTTAAACTGAAATACATTTGTTTAAATTGTTTGTCTGAAATACACCTATTGCAATGAAGATGATTTTCAATTTCTTTATTTGGGAGGACAGTATATAGCCAAAGACGCACTTGCCATCCGAATCTGCCACAAAAGTTGTGCACCAAGCATCTGAGGTATGCCATGCATCCCTGATGAAAGCACTAGCAAGAGACTATATACCAGGACTTGGTTCACAAGCAGAGCTCTCCCTGCCAGGAAAGTCTGGTTGTGTAAAGAGAAGCATGCCAAGAACTCTCTAGCAATGGCACAATTTGTTGCTGTGTTGAGATGTCTAAACCCACGTAACATCTCAAGTATCTCGTCATCCGTCCTTGGGGAATCCAATGGAAACCTAAGTTTTCCCCCAATCCTGGATTTCCTTAGTTCTAGCTAGAAAACCATTGATTTGTTTCAGCTGATCTCGGCTCCTGATGCTAGACACCTCGAGTGAGAGCTGCACCCTTTCTAGGCTCTCAACTAAACCCTCCACTAATAGGTGTTACAAACCTAAGGAGGATCAAATACAATCAACATAATAAGAGAGAAATGAGCAAGGTAAGTGATAACGTTTTCCATTGCATAGTGCCTCAATATATAGGCAAAGTCCATTGTCCACCACATCCTTGTAGATGATTCTAACCAATCATTGCTTGTCACAATCACCCACATCCAATTATTATTTTCCTCTTCAATACCACTCTTTCTATCCTCTAGGAATGCATCCATGTGCACTTTGGCACCACACTTGTAAACTACTCAGTGCTTTCTATCAATTTAGACAACGGATTTTGCAGAGGTGTTTGAATGAAATGATTGCGAGTTGCCAAACACATATACTTGAACTTAAGAGATTGCAATTAAGCTGGAATTAAGACTTATACAGCTTAAACACAAAGTGACATCATTGGAAATTGCAATATGATTGAGGGGCCAAGACGCCCCCCCCCCCCCCCCCTTATCCAGGCTCACTTTATTCTTGAAAATGGAGATACAAGACCAAGGTGCAATGCACCTTCCAAACTGATGAGCTCAGTGAAAGCCTAGGACCTAGATACAAGACTCAAGAGCATATGTACAAGGTAGACAACAAGGAGGACTCCAAGCTCAGGTTTCAACTCTTGGTTTGCCCAATCCACAAGGAAGAAGCCTACAACAATCACCACTTACATCCAACATTAGAGGCAAGCACTAGTTTCTAGAAAGATAGTAGAAACAACATTAAATAGTGCTGTAAATGAGATAAACTTGACAATACAGACTCCCTTCGTGACTTGATCCTTTCGTAGATGAAGTCCTTGATGCCTCTGAAGCTCCCTTGGGTGAGGAGAGTGTAGAAATGGGGTTGAAATGAGAACATCTTAGAAAAACAGCCTGTAGGCTAGAGAGAGAAAGCCTGTATGGAGTGATAGCTGTAGAGAGAGAGTGCCAATGCTGACCCAAGGGAGGGGATGTAAGAGAGGAGCTGCTTTTGTTCCAGAGGTGCAGAGAAAGGCAGATTTCTGCAAGGGGAAGGGGCTGGAACAGTAGAGAGAGAAATTTTGCAATACAGAGAGAAAGATTGCAGCAGGAGAGAGAAAGGGGCTGTGGCTGCTCCAGGCTAGGAGAAGGAGAGAGGATGCTGCTGCTGTTGCAAACGAGCTGAGAGGGGGCAGATTTCTAGAGAGGAGGGGCTGGAACTGTAGAGAGAGAGTGTGCTGCTGTAGAGAGAGAAAGTGCTGCTGAGGTGAGAGAATGGTCTGGGGAGAAGCTCGCTGCACCCAAGGAGCTAGAGAGGTTCTACTGCATCAACTAAAAGGAGGGAGAAGAAAAGTGATGAATTTTCATGTAGGGAATGAAGGGGAGAGGCCTTCTTTTATAGGCTCAACCCCCCCCCTAGGCCTAGAGTGGAAGGTGGACACTTGTCCCACATTTTTGGGTGTGCTGCAGTCCCAAAGACGACAGCCCACAACCTGCCCCAAAATTCTACCAGATTTGGGGCCAGACACTTGGCCTGCATGCCCTGCCACCTGCCATGCATGCTGCCACATGTGTGGGACAGGTGGACTTACCTACCAGCTCAAATTCCATGTGGCAGTCTGCCACGTGTCAACTACCACGTGTCACTCCCAAAAAACCTAAAATTTCAAAGTTGTCAGAATTCAATTCTAATCGCACCCACGGGTTCCTAACAGCTTGGGCTATCTACTGACGTACTCTAAGGTCATAATTGAGCCATACTAAGCTCATTTGTTTGTCGTCTTATCTTGTATCTCCATTATTCTTGGCATGCTGCCAAGCCCACACCCAAAGCCCAGGGAACATTCTCTTGAATGGTTCCTAGGTCAGTATGCAATCTGTGCATTTGATTGGTCCCATGTTTGGGTACTCAGGTGGGGTGTGGTTTCCAGATGTCCCTCTCAAAGAGAGGCCATCACTCTTGTGGGTCACTAATGCCCATAACCCCAAGCAAGGGGGTCCACCCTCAAATGCTAGACCTAGTCCCCATTGACCGTAACTGAACAGTAGGGAAATATTTCATTTCTTAATAAGCATACCATTGAAAAACAAAAAGAAATATTACCAAGCAAGTGGATACACGTTGTTGAAGCAGGATGACAACACTTCTCGACACCCCCCCTTGGTGCCAACACGGTGAGCTTACAATCTTTATTTTCACTAGCAAATCCAAAACAGTCTCACTGGAGTGCAGCCAAAAGAGTCTTGAGATACATCAGAGATATAAGACGTTTTGAAATAGAATTCAGAGGAAGTCATCCAAGGTTGCATGAGTACTGTGACTATCACCACATTGTAAATATCCTTAGTCAAAGTACAATTGACCATTTATTTGATCATAATTAAAGAGTTTTCGTATGTGTTAATTTTGTTAAAGAGTTCTTTTAATGGTAAAAGAATTGACTACAATCAAAGATACTTAACTCTAGTCAAGTAAGCCCGACTTCGGTCGAGAAGACTTGGTTTATTACCAAGAGGGTTAAATGCGGTTAACCGGAGAATCACAAAGCTGACTATGGTCAAAGAGTGTTGACTTCGGTCAACGAGACTTGGCATACGCCAAGAGGGTTAACTACAGTTAACCAAGTTGTGCCAGCTTCGGTTGGAGAGATGTGCCAGCTTCGGTTGGAGAGACTTTGCCATAATTAAGGCGCCACGACCAATGGTCAAAGCCCCTTAATTACGACCAAGAGGGTTGACTTCGGTCGACCAAGGATTGTGTTCTATGTTTTGTTCATATGTTTGTTCAGTGTTGGGGATGCCCACCTATGACTAGGATTAGTTCACAGTCTATTATTTGCATGCAAAGCGCTAACAATAAATGGGTGCCATGGTGGTGCGCTTTAATTAATTATTGCACGTATTGAGAAGGGTTGATTTCCCAAGTGCTAAGGAGCTTAGCAAGCGACCAGAAGATGTTTGTGTGACCAAGGAACATCGAAGACCCTAGAGATTGCCCTCTTGTAACATGTACTAAATTTTAGTTAGATATTTTGACATTTGGCATGTTGCTAAATTATTATGCCATGAGCTCTTTGTAAAAAGAATGCACGTTTTGGAACTTGTGGAAGCAGCTTCACCCTGAACTCTCTCTATACTCAGAATTTTTCAATGAATAAAACACCTTCGGGGGGTCCAGCCGGACAAGTTTTCCTGGGCCCTAGTTGCTTGTAGAGAGAGAGAGAGAGAGAGAGAGAGAGAGAGAGAGGTAGAAAAAGTGCAGGAGAAAAATGCTTTTGCGCAGGATATGGTTTTAGTGACAATGATTATGCCAAAGATCATGAGACCACGAGATCCACACAGGGATATGCATTTTTCCTTGGTTAAGGTGCTATATCATGGTTGACAAATAAACAACCAACTGTTTCTTTGTCTTCAAGTGAAGCAAAATATAGGGCACTCATAACAGGTGCATGAATCTATATCGCTCAGAAAACTATTGTCAGAAACAGATTACTTTGATGAATCAAAGCCAACAACAATATATTGTGATAATCAATCGGCTCAAGCATTGGCCAAGAATCCAATATATCACTCTAAGACAAAGCACATTGATGTCAGAGAGCACTTCATCAGAGAAAGAGTGTTACTTGGTGACATCACACTGCAACATTGTGATAGCAAAGAGAATGTTGTAGACATATTTACCAAACCACTTGGCAAAGAGCTTTTCAAGAAGCATTGGCAAGCTCTTGGTTTGATGCAAAGGACATTCCCATTAAAGGAGTGTGATGGAATGTAATGTTCGCTTCTTCTTTAATTCCCCAAAATCATCATCTTGAGGAAAGGCCTACTTCATAATGTTGATCTTAAAAGGGTGTTGAGAAACCCTCTCAACATCGTGTGTTTAGATATCTGCATAGCACCAATCCAATAAAGTGCTATGAAGGATAGGGTTAGATGCCCTAACCCTAAAGGATTTGTATATATTCTACACTTTCAACTAAATCTAGTGTACAGTTAGTCATTTGTGGACTACTCTTTAGTTAGCACAATTTGGAGCTTTTCCAATTTACCCTCTTTTTGGTGTATTTGCCCTCTCAGATTTTGGGACTTTTGCCAGATTTGCTGTCCATTGCAATGACATTTGCTTTATTCACCTCAATTTGGGTATATTATGAATTTACCCCGTTATTTGGGCTCGTTGCCTTCTCAGATTTGAGGCACGCAGCCTCCATCTAGGACATTTACAGCTCAAATGATCATTGGATACATTTGCAGACATTTGCCCCTTCTTTTGGGCTGATATTTTTGCAGGACAGCTATCTTTGACAAGGAAGTCCTTTGACCGGACAAATATTGTTTTGCAAGTCATTTTTTTGGGGACAGCCCATGCATGTAGCTCGTTGTTTGAGCAATCAATTTTTGGTTGGTCACTGTCAAACATTTGCTGTCATTTTTGGACAGCCAGCTCATTTTGCAGCTCGTTAATGTGGATGATGTGAAAACCAGGCTTTTCGAGAATGCAAATGTGTGCAATGCATGCAGAATTTGAATGCCAATTGGCTCATGAGAGTACTTGTTTCTATTTCAACCTACATGCAAGGTGGGAGAGAGATGGCGGATGAATGCAATGTGGTAGAGAGAATGCTACGTGAGATTCACAATGAAAGGGTGATACCCTTTCATTAATGTCCCTTGAGGTCACTCAAGTTCCATCTTCCCATTTACACCTACCCTTATCCTATGACCCATGCACCTACCATTCAATGCACTCTAATGCACCCTTTCCCTTTCCTATTGCCCCTAGGACCTAGACACGTGTGTGCACATCTTTATTCCTAATCATTGGCCAATGTTACATAGTTTTGACGGTACTATTTACACCGCTTGATCGATCATAAATACAAACATATAACCACACCATCAAATTGGCACCTAACAATAATAAGGTTCTAATGACTATTAATTAACTAAATAATCATTTCTCTTGTCATGACACTCCCTCCTGCTTGAATGAGCAGAAGTCCTCTTCTGGATTATTGCTTGTCTCTTCCTCTTACGTGCACTTTCTCTTGTTACTTCTGCAATTGCATCGCCTCTTTATAATCTAGGAGTATCTGTGGAGAGTCTGTAAAGAATACTTCTTCCATCCGTTGTGCATCACTAGCTGGCTGGTTTTTAAACTTCAGTAAATACATATATCTCTTTTTTCCACAAGTACTCTTCTCTTTATAGTACACAATCTGTTCCGGAGTAAGAACTTCAGTCCCATCTTCAAGTTCAGGTTCTTCTTGATGCTGAGTATCAAAAAACGCAGAAGTATCACCATGGTATCTCTTCAAATTGCTCACATGAAAGATATTCTTCATACGCCAATGAGCTGGTAATTTCAGCTCATACGCTCTCGATCCTTCTTCCGGATATAAAGCTGCTGAAATCTGAAATGGACCATAAAACTTCCGTGCTAACTTAACATGTTTTGTACTTCCTCTCACTGACTTGATTCTTCTTTTATCAATCTTCCGTAAAACCCAATCATCCTCGTAATAAACTTCTTTTCTTTTTTTATTAGCTGCCTTGGATTGTTGAACCTGGGCCTTCTTAATATGTTCTTTTACCTGGTCAATAACCTGTGACATGTCCTCAGCAAACTGGTCAGCAGCAAAAATTCGCTCCCCCAAGTGTGTTATTGGAGTGGGTAAACATTGACCATAGATGATTTCAAATGGGGCTTTCTTGGTGGAACTATGTACAATGTTATTATAAGCAAACTCTAACATGGGTAAGAACTCTGGCCACCTTCTAGGTTGGTCATGGACATAAGCTCGAAGTAAAGTAATTATGGTTTGATTGGCATTCTCACTTTGTCCATCTCCTTGAGGATGGAAGGCTGTAGTAAATTTCAGTTTGATTCCGAGATTCTCTAATAGGGCTATCCAAAAGTTGCTAATGAAACGGCCATCATTATTGGATTTGGTAACCCATGTAACGTAAATACTTCCCTAATGAATAACCTTGCTGTTTCAAGAGCATATACCTAGATGAATCCAGGAACATTCCCAAACTCATCCTCTAAAAACACAACATAGTGCAGTTTCAATCTCACGATAGTCACTCATAAGATTGAAAACCATAAACTCCATCACGCATAGCAGGGACTAGCTACTATGACATCCCCACTGACGTCATCAGCGCCCAACAGTGGGTGTAGACCATAGTATAAAAGTATGCTCTCACACATACAAATCCACACACCCACACATACTTGAGCATCCATTTATACAAAGTCTTCGTACTAAGTTTCTGTCGGCACTCCGGAGGTGAAGGGCAAACTCAACCATGACGAAGGCTAGCACTAAAGGAGAAGGCTAATCAAAATCTTTTCATTCAAGCTACAGCTGCTTGTGAAGTCTAAAAGATTTCATTTTAGTCTCTCCCAAACTAGCAGCTAAATCTAAATCTAGCTGATAGGGCAACGCACCATTTAAGATAGAAAGAATTATCGCAATACTAGCAGACCACAACTTGGACGAAAACTTCACAAGGTGAAATTTGCATGTCCGCTAATACGGCAGAAGCATATACCTAGATGAATCCAGGAACATTCCCAAACTCATCCTCTAAAAACACAACATAGTGCTGTTTCAGGAGCAGACAACTCCTTTTTAAATAAGCCTGTTTACTCAGCCTATCTATAACAGTGAAAATATGCTCAAACTAACCAACCTTGGGGAAACCTGACACAAAATCCATTGTAATGTGTTCCCACCTTTCAGAGGGAATAGGCAAAGGCTGCAAAAGACTAGCAGTCTTACTTGTGTCAGATTTAATGCACTGACATACGTCACATTGTTGAACAAAGGTCGAAACTTCTTTGCGAAGTTTAGGCCAATGGAAGTACCTCTCAATATTGTCAATGGTCCCTCTAATGCCTCTATGTCCAGAATATGGACTCGCATGTAACTCACTCATGACTAGATACCGAAATGTTTTGGGTACACATATGGCACGTCCCAAAAATAAGTATCCATCCACAATGGAGTAAGCCTCTAAACCCCCGACCTCATTACGCTGAATCTTCCCATAAATGTCAACGAAGTCCTCATCTAAAGGATAAGCTTCAACCATTGCTCCTAATGATTTCTCCTTAATCATAGAAATGTGATTAACTTAGGGCCGTCTACTCAAAGCACCAGCTACTAAATTCTCCTTTCTGGCTGATATTCAATATTTGGTTGCCCAAAGGATTGAATATATTCAGCCCATTTGATTTGCCTTGAAGAAACAATGGGTTGAGAAAACAAGTGCTTGATACTTTGATGGTCAGTCTTAATCTGGAAAGCAAAACAATATAAATAATGCTTCCATAACTTTAAAGCATGAATGATTGCCAGTAACTCCTTCTCATACGTAATATATTTCGATTCGGCCCCTTGAAGTTTTCTACTCTCATAAGCAATGGGATGCCCTCCTTGCATCAACACTACCCCAAATGAGATACCACTCGCATCCGTACATACAACAAAGAACTCTTTGTCCATGTCCGGAAGTGTTAACACTGGTGCAGTGACCAATGTTCTCTTAAGCTCCTCAAAAGCTACTAGGTGAACCTCTCCCCACTCATACAAGGAATGCTTCTTCAACAAATCTATTAGTGGAGAAGCAAGACGTGCAAAATTCTTAATGAATCTGCGATAATAACTACACATCCCTAGAAAGGATCTCAGCTCATGTATATTTTTGGGTATTGGCCATTCAATTATGGCCTTGACCTTTTTAGGGTCAATCCGAATTCCCTCAACAGACACAATGTGTCCCAAATACTATATTTCTGTCTTGAAGAACTCACTCTTCTTGGTATTTAGGAACAATCGATCCTTCCTTAGGAGCTCCATCACCTTAGCAAGGTGATCCTTACGCTCTTCCTCATTCTGGCTGAAAACTAAAATGTCGTCAAAGAAGACTATGACAAATTTTCCCAAGTAGGGTCGCAAAACCCTTCTCATCAGCCTACTAAAAGTGGTTGGAGCATTAGTTAGGCCAAAAGGCATGACCAAAAACTCATAATGTCCAGTGAGAGTGCAAAAAGCAGTCTTATGTTCATCCCCGGCTTTCATCCGAAGTTGATGATAACCAAATTTCAAATCCAATTTGCTAAAAACTTTAGCACCTTTAAGCATATCCAATAAATCATCCACTCTTGGAATCGGATACCGGTTCTTAATCGTAAGTTTATTCAAAGCACAGTCATACGATATGATCCATCCTTCTTCTTGACCAATAATACAAGTGCTCCAAATGGAGAACTACTTGGTCGAATCAAGCCTTTTTGCAATAGATCTTCAATTTGTTTTTCTACCTCCTCCATTTCTATCATGTTCATCTTGTATGGGACTCTACATGGAGGAGAAGCTCCCGGCTCTAAGTCTATGGCATGATCATCTTCTCTCTACATAGGCAATTCGAATGAGTCATCTCTTGAAAATCGATCCTCATAAGCTCTAAGGAACTCATTTCTCTTCCAATCTTCTTTTGAGATATGAAGATCTCGTGAATCCCGTATATACACAAGATTACAATCTACCCCTCTTTTTACCAATCTTATCGCTTGGGTAGGAGTAATCAATGGAATTGTATACACGTCTCGATCCCCTACGATCCTTATGTTTTCATCCTTATATACAAAGCAACAATGTTGAGTATGAGGATGAATAGCAGGGTTAATCATACCGCCATGGTTTACCTAGAATCATGTCAACGTCTTGTAAAGGAGCTACTAGAAAATCCCTTCGATCTCTATATCTTTGTATACGAAAAGGAATATTCCGTACTATGGATGTGTCTTCTTCATTGTGTCCCCTAAAAGCTCCTGAGAGCGACATGTTTTTTATAGGTTCTGGTTTAAGATGGAGTAATTTTACCAATCTATCACTCACTAAGTCATAATTACATCCATCGTCTAGGAGAACCACTACTCTGTCCATTCATGAATCCATACACCTTAAAAAGATCATGAGGCCCAGAGGTATTGGCTGAATGGACAGCATTCACTATTGGCTCAATAGTCACGGTAGATTTCGAGGGTGACAAGGTAGAAGCCTCATCCTCTTACTTGGATGCCTTGGCTTTCCCTTTTACTGAATTCGTCTTGGCAATCTTAGCCAAGAGAACGGGACACTTATGCCATACGTGCCCTAGCTTATGTTTCTTACACCCAAAACATTTTCCTTCCTTAATCAACTTTATCTTCTCTTCGTCCGTCATAGTAGGAAATGGCACCCATCCACGACGTGATTGGCTGTTCGCATTCCTTACAAGAACTTTACCCTTCCCTTTATTATTCTTAAACCGGTTTGGTTTTCTAAAAGTGGGTATATTGTTGGTCTTAGATGATGACCCACCCTTCTTATTGAAGGGTTTACGAGGATTCAATTTCCTCTCGGCTATTTCAGCCAGCTTAGTGAGGTCCTTAAGCGTGGTCGGGTTAAACACTTCAACCTCGTATCTTACTTTTGGGCTTAAGGCTACTAAATACTTCTTTCTCCTATCTTCCTTACTCTTTTCGAGTAACTCTAGAGAGAGTTTCCAAAATCTGGCTGTAAAATCTGCATTACTCTCATTATCGAGCTGCCTAAACCTCTCCAAACGAAAGGTTAGGTTCTCTTCATGCCTCGGGGGCATGAAAGTGGCTTTCACTTGCTCCACGAACTTAGCCCATTCATGAATAGGCTCTTTTCCTGTTTGTGACAAAGACCACCACATTAGAGCATCCTTCTGCAGATGCAATATGGCAAAAGCAAGCTTCTCTTGCTCGATCTTGTCTTGATGGGCAATGTATAGCTCAAAATGGCGAATCCATTGAGGATTTTATCGGCCTCCCTTGCCCCATCATATTTGGGGAACTCAATTCTCTCTCGCAGTTGGAATTTGGACCTCTTAGAAGGGGTACTCAACTCTTCATCCCCAAAGTTTAAAGTCCTCTTAGTCCCTAATCTTGTCAAAATGGACTGCTCAATCATATTGCTAAGCTGGGAAATCAGTTTATCAACAAGAGTCTCCTCTCTTCCTCTTGCACTTGGATTATGATCCATGTGTGCTGGGTTTTGAGTAGGTGTAAACTCATCACCTTGTTCTTGGCTGGTCTCATTTCTTCTGTCATTACGAAAGGAGAACTCCTTATCAAGAGGTTCTTAAAGGAGAGACTGTTGTAAAACTATTTGTGGGTTATCATACTCAAGATGTGTGTAACTCTCACCTAATCCATCCTCTTCAAGAGGGGGTGAAGGTGTTCTTTCTCTCTCTCCTTAGGATAATGGAGGAAAAGGAATAAGTTCATTGTTATATCTCCCTTCCCCTTCCATTCTTTCCTTTTAGTAATACAAGAGAGAAAATGACTTGCTGTAATTTCAAAAAAGGGGTTTATTTTACAGCAAAAGTCAAGTGTTGTAGAGTTGGTGGTACTTATCCGACTCCCGCTTCATTTGTGTTGAGAAGACACTTAAAATGAGCTCTTCTTCCTTCTCTGTTAAGCTTTTCTTCTTGTATTTCTGCTGTAAACTGATAGGCTCCATTTGGGCTACTTGTTTTGAGCGGATTGGAGCTCTAGCTACTGTTGTAGGGGGTACTTGATGGGTGGATCACCCCCTTAAAATCTTGTTCCGATCCGACTTTCCATTGGGGAGCCGGGGGGAGTCCCTTTTCCTCACGGTTTAAGGATTTTAAGGGTACATTCACACCGGGGGGGGAAGGGGGGGTTGGGTGTGTGGTCATCCCATTAGGACACCCCGTTCACTGTTCAAGACCAAAAATTTTCAGAAAAATCCCTTGTTTCAGAACCTCAAGAATTCAGGGTTGGTCGGAAGGGAGACGTTTGCGCCCCCCGAAAGTGGTCTGCACTGCACTGTGCTAGCTGCACTGTCCACAGAACATTCGTGCCGTCGAGGTTCCATTGTTAAATTTCGTTGTCTCACGTTCCCTGGCCACACCTTCTTCCTCAACTTTCGTGCCTACTCCCGTCGTCCTTCTCTTTCATCGTCCGCGGCTGTCACTGACCATGCCTTCCTCCCACTAGTGCTTCCGCCACGATTCTACGCGTTGCTCTCGCCCTCTTCTCGTCTCGCTCGTGGACCGTTGCCGCTCTGATACCAAATGTGAAAAATCAGGCTTTTCGAGAATGCAAATGTGTGCAATGCATGCAGAATTTGAATGCCAATTGGCCCTCCAATGGGGAAGAGCGCCCTCGTGAGAGTACTTGTTTCTATTTCGACCTACATGCAAGGTGGGAGAGAGATGGCGAATGAACGCAATGTGGTAGAGAGAATGCTACGTGAGATTCACAATGAAAGGGTGATCCCCTTTCATTAATGTCCCTTGAGATCACTCAAGTTCCATCTTCCCATTTATACCTACCCTTATCCTATGACCCATGCACCTACCATTCAATGCACTCTAATGCACCCTTTCCCTTTCCTATTGCCCCTAGGACCTAGACACGTGTGTGCACATCTTTATTACTAATCATTGACCAATGTTGCATAGTTTTGGCAGTACTATTTACACCGCTTGATCGATCATAAATACAAACATATAACTGCACCATCAAATTGGCACCTAACAATAATAAGGTTCTAATGACTATTAATTAACTAAATAATCATTTCTCTTGTCATGACAGATGAAATTATTTCAGATGCTCAGGAAGTGTCCACGACACTCAATGGCCTTCCTGAGTCCTACCAGGGGTTTGCTACTACATTGAGGTTGGTTGCCATGGGCAATCCCAACACTTACACTTTCGACCAGCGTGTTTCCCTTCTCCTGCAGAATGAGCAAAGTAGCACAAATCGTGCTGCCTCTCAAATTGCAAATCAGGCTTTTGTCGCTAATCACAAAAATAAGGGAAAGAACGGGCAAAATTACAGCAAACCCAAGCCTTCTGGAGGCTCATCTACTGCTGGACACTCATCTAATTCTGTCCCGTCTAATGCAAAGAAGAAAAACAGTTAACGTTGTAATTATTGCCGGAAGCCAAGACATGACATTTCTGAATGTCGCAAGCACATCGCTTCTAAAAAGAAAAAGCAGCAAAAGGGACTTGCTGTCACTACTACTACTACTGCCCCAGATCATGGCCATGAGGCAGCAAACATTGCTCACCATGAGTGGGCTTTCACGGTGACATGCTAGTACCATCCAAAGAAGCATGCTACAGCCTTGTCTGTCTTAGATTCTAAGTCAGATTGGTGCTTCGACAGTGGTGCTTCCAAGCACATCACGTCTTGCACATCACTCTTTCATACATTGGGGGCTGCTCCACATGGTGGCACAATGACATGTGCCAACAATGCATCATATCCCATGAAAGGGATTGGCTAGGTCAAGGTCACTTCAGTTTCACGTGATACGATCACGCTCATGGACGTTTTGTTTGTCCCAGGTATCAAGAAGAACCTCATCTCCATTGCAGCCATATCCTTGAATGGCTTTCGGGTTCTCTTTGATGGTTATTGATGTGCCGTGTATGACAACCGGTATGATGACATCATAGTACTTACTGGGTCACTTTCTTTTGGGCTATATCATCTTGATGTTTATGACAAACAGCCTACTATAGAGGCAAATTTGGTGGCTGAATCTGTAATTTCAGATTCCCACTTATAGCATGCGAGGTTGGGTCACCTCAACTACAACAGCTTAGTTAAAATGCATTCACAAAACATGGTGGTTGCTCTCCCACCCATGCATGCACTAGTTAAACATGTTTGTGAGGGATGCTTGTTGGGCAAAATGCACCGTTTCTCATGCCCAAACAGCCTAATACCCATTAACTTGGCTCATTTTTTGCCTTTACTCCATAGTATCAGTTCAACATTGTTCAAGATGGTTCCCTTTGAATCGACCAATGTTCCAGGCAATTATCACTCATTGATAAACAAGATATTACAGCCATAATGGCTTATGATTGGTTCATTTTTTATAGCATTCACAAAAGGAAATAGGGACACACCAAAACAACAAATGCACTTGTATGGCAAAAGAGGAATAATATTCAATAACTTGGACAACAACATTGCCAAAAGGTATCCCACATGTCTTGTTGGAACGTAGAGGTCAATTGTCACATGCACCCCTGCACTTGGGTGCAATGTGACACACTGACAAGTGCATAATAGTTCCAATATAGGAGATTTTGTCGTATGTTGTGACCCCTTTGTGAGCCCTTGTCCAGGGGGACAGTCAGGCACAAGCTACGTAGGTCAGTGTCTAAGCCTTAAGTCAAGTCAGAAAGTCATTCTTGTTCACTGGTACCCACTGGAGAACAGTAGGTTAGTGTAAGTCCATCTCAAGTTTAGTTAGGGCAAGTGTTAGCCATGATAGGAGCCCCAAAAGAGGCCCCCAAAGGCAGCATGTAGGATGGGGAGGAATAGGGGAGGCACCTGTGTCAGGCAGCCCCCAAAGAGTGGGTCCAAAACAAGGCCGAATCCAGCAGACCAGTCGTCTATAACTGACCAGCTGGGTCGGCTATTTGCTGCTGATTGGCTGGGGTTTGAGCCCTATAAATAGGGCCCTCGCCAGCCCTCTTTCCTCACACAGCCCTCAGTGCCTTCAGCGGCTCCCACATGCCAGTGCCAGCCCCTGTGCAGCCCTGAACTCTCCAAGATCTGGCCCTGATCTAGCCTCAGCTCTTGGCCATCAGTTCAGCCATTTTCAGGAGGGGTCTACGCAGCACAACAGTTGGGAATCTGGACCAGCGAACGGAGTAAGGTTTGGGGTTTGTTTCAGCAGCTCTTTTCAGTTATCTTTACAGTTTTGCACAGCTCACTCTCAGCTCTATACTTCAGTCATCTCTCAGCTCTTTTAGGATCTATCACTCCTAGCTTTCACTCTCTTCACTCACGCAATAACCCTGCATTCCAGTGGACAGCACAAACCTCTCCCTTGCCATAAGTGTCCTACATCATCAGTGTAAACAGCATCAAGGTCTCGGTATTGGTCAGCGTTGCCTCTCAAGTGTTTGGGTCTGCTATACGTGTGCACAGTGTACTCTTCAAAAGCGCGTTTCCATGCTCTCCCGAAAAGTGTTATTTGTATTTTCTCAGTTCTCGAAGTATAAAGCAAATTCTCCCCTGATTGGGGGGGGGGGGGCCTCAGTGGTGAGTACAGGGATCCAATTGGTTGTCGACTCCATTCTCTCTACCCTCATCTCCTTTCTCTCTCTATGGTGCATAACGCTAGTTCCTCGCTAATGGTTTCAAGAAGGTCTTGCTGTGATTACACGATCAGATTACCATTGCATCTTACATCAACTCCGCACTTGTAAGTCCCATATGAGGAACATCTTGCAGGCTGAACAGACCACGTGGGGACTGCCATGGTGCTGCCCTTCTTTGGAGGGGCCAAAGGGCTGGGTTTATGCCCAGCAATGAGCCCATTCTGTGAGCAGATAGACTGAGGGAAGACCCAAAAAAGACACTTATGAAGGGGCCTTATATAGGCCAAGAGGGCTGCCATTGGTCAGCCAGCAGGTGAGCTAGGTCTGCAGGAGCTGGCAGCAAGCAGGAGGGGTCATTTAAAGACATACACAGTCGACAAAAACTAGCAAACGAACTAACTCAAAACTGCACATGCAAATCCACACTTAGATGCTCTTTTGAGCCATCCAAACATTCTTTACGTCGAATAAATAGTGATAGGCCAAGAGATAACACTTACAGTAGTCTGAGATGTATAACGGAAGACCCTCTCCTCAAATGACAGATCAGCCCGCACCTCCTCTTCCCTTTCAAAAATTCTGAAAAGAAATTCTTTCATCGTTCTATTCATGCCACGCTCAGGCATTTTTGGGGGAGATCGAGGCAACCCTCCTTTCTCCCAATCTGACTCAGAAAAATACCACCCACTGTCTTTGCCACCAACATAGCTACTGTAATCACCCCAGCTATCATCAAGCCAATCCTCCCAATCTGTGTTATCAGGATCAAGACCAAGCTTCTGATACTCTCGCAGCTCTCTGCGTGCATCAGTTCGTCTTTTCCACGCTGCAAAACTGGCATCATCGTTGAGCATTTTGTCAATAGCATCTTTGCACCAATCTTCACTGGCATCATCAACCGTATCTTCACTGTCAGGGCCGTTGTCGATTTGATCTCCACCTTCATCATCCTCCGCTGTCGCAGGATCCCATTCAGTGTCAATTTGATCAAACAAAAAGCGTTTCCACCAGCTCATCCTTGAATTCCCACCTTGAGCATTCACCCTAAACTTGCTTAACATCAAAGGTCCTCTTGTTGCCTTCGTTTGGAGAGCTCCATTAGAGCTCAACTCTGAAAGAACAAAAGTGATTAGATGGTCTTCCTTTGGAAAGCTACTCTGAGACGAACCCCTCTGGAGCAACTTAAAGCTCAGGTTTCCACTGAACAAAAACCTGCATCGGACATGAAGATGGCAATGGGTGTGGCCTTGTGATATGTAGCTTAACTGCTGGCTTGAAGAAAGGGTATCCTTCCTCGCAGAAGCCACCTTTTCCTGAGCTGCATTTGCCTTCCCATTACATAACGATGTCACACCCTGTTCTACCAAAAATACTAATTTTTCCTCGTGGGAACCTGCAACTGGGGGCCGTCGAATCCTGGATACTTTGACAGCGGTGTTGCATGTACCGCTGTCCACTATCTTATGCCTTAGGAATTGGTTTAGCTCCCATGATGATGGTCGTTTTCCATAAGAAAGACAAAGGGAGTAATCAATCGATGAAAGAAGTGCTAGTCGATTAGATTCGATTGCTCCTTGTGACACGCTCAACGCTACTTTGTCCTGATCACCTTCCAAATTTACGCGATTAATTTCGTATTGCATCCCCAATTGGTTGGCCCGATTTGCCCTCTGGGAGCTGGGTTTGCTAAGTTGGAACGATAAGCGACGCTCCCCACAAACTCTTTCACCGCCCTGAGACGCTATCTCAAGAGCACAAGCTTGAGCTAGTGGGGAAGAAAGGCCACACTGTAAAACCAATTCTCTCATGCTGATGCGTCATGATAGACTTGTCCGACTTGACAGGTAGGCTTCCTCTAATTCTTCCACCAAAACTGCGTTCTCCAGCTCTTGCGAGAATGCGATAATGAAGATGGCGAATGGGAAAGTTCTGCACTGCCCAGGTGGAGTTAGAATTGATTGGAAAGCAGATGATCGCGAAGGAGGCAAAGAGTTGAGCAATTCACGAGTACAAGCGCTTTCCATGTTGTGATGTAAAACATTACTGTCTCGTTTGCGAGCGACTCAGAGCACGAGCCCTTCTCCTTCTCGGCCTCCTCCTCCTCCTCCTCCTGTGTGTGAAAGGTTCCTAGTTTATTGCAGACGATTCAAACAACAGACCTTCCTCGCCGTCATCCTCCTTTCGCCCTCTCTCCTGAAAGGTTTCTGTTTGGATTGGAAGTGAGTCGAGCAATTCCTCCTCCTGCAGCTCAGATGATTCAAACAACAGAGCTTCCTCGCTCGTCGTCCTCCTCCGTTCTACCTCCGGGTGTCTGTTTGGATTGGAAGTGAGTCAAGCATTCCCTCCTCGTGCTGCTGCTCGTCCTCCTCCTCTCCCTCCACGTGCTGCTGCTCTTCCTCCTCCTGCCCCTCCTCTCCTTTCTGTTTGGATTGAAAGCGAGTCAAGCAATTCCTCCTGCTGCTGCTCGTCCTCCTCCTGCTCCTCCTCTCCCTCTGTCTCCTCGTGCTGCTGCTGCTGCTGCTCGTCCTCCTCCTGCTCCTCCTCTCCCTCTCGAGAGAGGCGTTGATGATTGCTATGGGAGGAAGCTAAATGTGCATTGCGAGGCTAAAATGGGGGAAGGGAGGGGGAGGAAGTGAAGCGCCATAGCCCAGAAGAAGAAAGAATGAGATGATATGAATGAGGCCTTATAACGTGGCAATCTTCTCCCCAGACAAATATCCATGTTGCCCATTCAAAGTCTTACTTTAATTTGCCTAGATTAGATTAGATATTATATCCTTGGCCTCCATGAATCCCCATTCTAGACATTGCCTCTCCTATGACCTTATTGCACTTTTCACCTTTTTATTTCCTCCTAATCCTTATGATTATTCCCTCCACAAAATTCGCTCCATCTCCAAATAGTTAATAAGAGAATGAACAAAATGTTGTATCAGTAACACAAAGGAAAGGTAATGTTGTAAAATTCAATTGTAATACAATGTAATCATATTTGAACATGCCCTTCGGGTGTCTAGTGGCTCTAATCGCTCTCCCTAAATAAATTCATTGATTTGTCTCTCACCTACTCCCCAAACTTAATTAACATAAGCTATGCTAAGTTAATTAATTTAATCAAGTGAATTAAACTTGAGCTCAGCTTCCCTTCGCGGCTCTACATTTGCACCTCCCCACCCCTCGCTAGCCATCCCTCACCTCTTGGCTCTATATCCCTATGCCTCTCAGCCCCTTGCCAGCCTCCTCTGACCCTCATTGCGTCTCTCCAATCCACTCCTCCCTGGGTTTGCACCTCTCAACCCCTCGCCACCTCTTGGCTCTGCCTCCCTATGCTTATCATCGCTCCTCTCTTGTCCCTGCCTCTCACTCCTCCAATTCCCCCTTTTCCTCCTCGCTCCACCTCTCCTCCTCCCCTCTCCCTCTCTTGCCCTCCTGCTCTTGGGGGGGCGGATGCTGTCAGCAACAGAACGATCCAAAGGCGAAAGCTAGCAGAAGGATCGAGAAGTTGCGAGAGCACTAGTTCACAATACTCTCCCTAGACGCATTAATTCAGGAGTCCAGCCTTACCTTAATACCTTCGTTTAACATGCACGGCAACTAATTAATTGAATTTCCCATTTTTTCACGCCGAGGGGGACCTATTCTAGGTCTTGTCTCTCCTCTTACTATTCACTTCTACTATTAATGTATAAATATATATATATTGATACTCACACACACACACACACACACATTTACTAATGTATGGGGGGACATAACAGAGAAAGGCAACTAGTTAGTGAGATAATTCAAAGAATTAAGAGTAAATGGCCAACCAGTCACCTATAAAGGAGGCTCAGGGCTTTAGAGGCTTTACCAGCCCAGCTGGTAAGCCCTTTAACAGGTTGAATAGTCATGATTTCAAAGAGCTTAAGGAAGGGATAGGTACAGCAATAGCACTAAGGAAGTGGAAATTCCATACTCCGCAAGATAGAATCGGTATGTGGATTGCAAGACTAAGGAGAGTATGGGCAACTACACCTTCTTTCAGGTTGAATTTACTACTATGGGGGGTGGAGATGGGCAAACTTTCAATAAGATCTCGGCTATCAAAATGGAGCCCACGCATCCCTCCAGATTGCCTACTTTGTGGTAACTTCAAAGAAATACATATGCATTTGCTATGGGAGTGCCCTATTTCCAAGGAACTTTGGAAGGCGGTGGAGCGAAAAGTGAGTAGCTTGCATTCAGATGTCAAGTTTAAGTGAAGAACTGCTCTTCTTGTGGATAAAGATAAGCAAAATGATCTCATCTATTAGATGGTGCAACCTCTGAGAGCTGTCGTTTGGCCACGTATATGGAAGTACAGAAACGAAAGGGTCTTTCAACAACTGCCACTTGGAAGAATCTTGATTTCGAGCCATATGGAAGAATTTCAGAGAATTAAAGGTGACTTTTGGTCATAGGAATGAAGCTTGTAAAGCCTTAGCTAGACTCTAGTGTTCTCGAAAGAGAAATTTTATCCATAAACAAAATGATGTATTACACACTATGTATCTTTTTTTCCTCTTTTTTATCGTAATAAAGGTCATTATTCTACGCGCACACACACAAAAAAAACTTTATTAGCATAGGCTTGTTAGAGTCAAGTGCTTTAGGAATGGGTTCGGGGGTGTTTTGGGGCAAAGTTGAGTAAAAAGCCACGTATTTGTTTGATTTTTTGAAAATTGGAAACTCGAGTTCTTTTGGTACTTCACTGGAGTTGTGTGGGCTTTTGGTCAATTTTGCTTTTAGTGGATGGCTTGTTGCCTTGTGATTGGTTGCATGGCAGGTTGCATGGGAAGTTATCTTTGACGTGCTTTTGGGCACAAGGTGCTTGATCGGGTTTGCCATTCCCTTCCTCTGCTCCTAAGGTCTCTTGCCTTGGGTTTGCTAGCCATCGCTTTTGTTGCCATCTCCACATCACTTGCTGAGGTGAGGTGGTTGCTATCTCTGGCTGGACCTGCAAACTTGTGTCTGTTTGCCACCGTGTGCTATCACCATTCCGAATTGCATGTCTACAATCGTTTTGCTTGCTTCGTGTCTCTTTAAGTATTGTGGCAAGGTCCTCATTGGGCTCAGGATAGATGGACGCCAGATATATGCTAACTTGACACATATGGACCCCACAGCCAACGTTCGCTAACCTCCTTTCTCCTAGTGACGGGAAGCAAGGCTCAGATTGTGGGAAGATTGTTGGGATGGATGCAGAGGCTTACAATCGTGGATGGCATTTGGGTGTCATGGTATATGCAACGATTTTACGAACTCATGAGTCCTTCTTGGAATCATCTTGAAAAAACAGTTCATAAGTTTCACAATGGGAATTATCCTTTCACATATGGCATTGGCATATGTCTAGCACACAAGTAAATGAAAATGAGAGCGAACAAGTCAAGAGTACTCGGGATAGTTGTTCTTAGGGAGAGAAAAAGAGTTTATCTTCTGAGTCTCAGCCAGAAACAAACATTGATAGGAGTGTATTGTCGAGCACCCGCCTTGAGGATTATCATAACTAGTTTTTGCAACAAATCACCTCTCAAGCTCCTTTACTAGGAGCAACATGATTTCTCACCCCCCCCAGTCTAGATACAAACAAGCTAGGAAATAGTGGCAAGAACCTTGAAAAACCAACAAATACTCATTGAAGGATATGAGGTTATTCATCCAATGCTCTGTGTTGCAATGTCCAATGTAGTGCTACATGGCCAAATTCTTTTCTAGCACTCTCGCTCTCTCTTTGCAACACGATAGGGCCCAGGAGAAGACGTTGGATAGGAAGGTATACACAGCTCTCATACTCCTCCCATCACCATCTTGGATATGAATAGAATCAAAGTCCTTCGCTTATTTATATTAATAAATGGGGTGATTGATTAGATTAATTAATTGAGTTCGAAAACATATATGTAATTGATTAGATTGATTGGATTAGCATATCTTTTTATTAGCTTGATTTATTAGTTTAATTAGATTAATTGATTAATTTGATTGCTTTACTTTATTAAATCAATTTGGTTAATTAGAAGGTAATTAGTTAAATTAGATTTGATTACTTCAGCATCATGGCATTGGCTATAAGAAGTTTTGTAGTCCTTTATAAGAACGATGTAGCTCTAGGTAGTTCATAGGCTACATAAGCCTTTATAAGGTCATATACATCCATATAGGTCCTTGCAAGGACCATCTACTTCCTTATATGGACCATGTAGGTCCATTTATATGCACATATCATTAAAAATTTTAGGCTAATTATTTATTACAAAATAAAGAGAGGACATATCTCTCTAGGGCTTTTGCATCCTTCAACTACAAACTTCACTACCAGGATAAATGCTACTATAATCAATTGGATGATCCTTGCATACACCTACATGGCAAACTATCCTACTTTGTCATGGAACTATATGGTTCTTTAAAAATCTACAAGGTCCTTATGATGACCACATTGAATTGACTATCGTTATAAGGAAATACAAGATCCACATTGTCCTGTATAAAGGCTTATATGTTCCAAAGTTATGGCTAGCAAATCTAAGACTAAAACTAAGGACCTAGTCCAATTCATTCACCAAGCACATGCACTTCTAAGGTTCAAGCCACAAAGAGTGCTAATGATCTTGTCCTAGAATTATGCTCCTCTCTACTTGAGAAACCTTTACATAGGCATGCCATATATTTAAGAAAGGCATGTTAACATGGCCAATGCCTTTCCGAGTCCCCATATCAACCAAGGCCCCTATCAACATCCTTTTTCTCCCCTCTTGATTTGTGCTTTTGATTTAGGTGATCATGGCTTAGACATATGTCCATGATCACCCAGTTTTAAATACTTTAGAGGAATGAGAGGGAAATTGGGGAGGGTGTATGACCTATTTTCGTATAATGGAGGATACCTTGGATCACGTTGGAGATTATCCATCAGCCTTCTTCTTCCTCAAGCCATTTCCTGTTTTGCAAAAAAAAAGAAAGCTGTGAATTCTTTGTGTGTGTCCTTGTTTGATGCCATGTTTTACAACATGTTCCTTAGACTTCTTCTTCCTCAAGACGTTGGCTAACCTAATCAAATGGGAGAGCTCTTGCTTGCTTTAATTTGATTAGGTTAGCCAACGAACTTTAGTTACTGATATATTGCAAGATTGGAGGCACAAGGAATCCACAAGCCTAACCTTTTCATGGAAACAAAACCCTAAAGGAGCTATAGTGGCATGTTGTACTGCGGTCTTGTTTTTGCTTCTTTGTAGCCTTTCCTTTGTCTTTCATTCCTTTGGTTTGATGGTACTTCTGTATTTAGCTACTTATCTTTGTCTTACTTTGCTCTTCAAATTTGCACTATATTTTATTCACCTATCTACTTTTTTCTACCATAAGTAGCCTTTTGTTGTTGCTACTTTGTTTGTTTGTTTGTTGACTTCATCTTCTTGCTTAGGGGTCTCACAATGATATTCTTCTATGTGCCACTCTTAAAGAGGCATTTGACGGGGGAGTTCAAAGTTTTGAAAAGTGGAGAGAGAATTTGCACCAAAACAAAGCAAGTGCCCTACCTATGAGCAACCACTCATAGCTCAACCAACCTTATAGCTCTAGCCGAAAATCTCTCTCTCTCTCTCTCTCTCTCTCTCTCTCTCTCTCTCTCTCTCTCTCTCTCTCTCTCTCTCTCTCTCATAATCCTACCATCCATGAAGAATCATCAAATATTAAAGGTCAATAGCTGCTAAATGTGGGTTGTGAATAGGCATTGATAGAAAAAATGGGAAGGGAGAACAGAAAAGAGAAAGACCAAATGAGACTAAAGAGAAATTGAGGCATCCACTTTCATGAATTAGTCTAGTCTAGTTCCAAGCAAGAAGAGAGAGAGCCTTACAATAAGAGGGCCATGTCCATTTAAACATATTTGTGCCACTACCTATGCTATCAATGACACCATCCCATGCATAAAAATCTAAGAAAAATTAGCAAGATGAATCAAACAAAGGGAGGTCCAAAGGTATTTCCTACAAGTCCAATTTGTTCAAGCAAAGTTTCTAGATGAAATACTAGAAGAAAAAAAGGTGTCGCCATCAAATTATTAGCGGAATAGTACACAAATGACCTTAGCTCAATGCCCTGAGTACTTTTAGTGGAATAGTATATAGATGATTATGGTACACATAATTATTGTTCCGTAATATGGTCATACAAATTTCTCAATAAAATCTACCCCATGGAAATATGGTCATGCAAATTACAGAAATATTGTTCCGTAATATGGTCATGCAAATTTCTCAATAAAATCTACCCTATCATGTTTATCTTCCTTGCTGTCCAACCCATGACTTCCTATGAGCAAACCACATACAACCAATGGCTCTCAAATACATCACATGGGGGAAAGGGTTAAAGGGTTGAAGGGCTGAATTTATGGCATGTATGTTATGTATTTTGGATGAATGAGGGGGAGGGGAGGAAAGGGGGGGCTGATTTATGGGAGAAGAGAGGTGGCGGTTGAATTAGTGGCATGTATGCTATGCATGTGGAGAAAGAAGGGGCTAATTTAACTTGTATATTCATACTTCTCTATGTTTACCTTGTATATTTTTATCTTTCTATGGCATGTTATCTTTATATGGTTACTTTTTTATGAGTTTAGAGCATGGGAGAAAGAAGGGACTGTTTATACTATTTATGTTATGCATGTGGATGAAGGGGGGCATTTGAATGTTATGTTTACCTCTTTATCATATGAAATTACCCCATTAAAAGAAACATACATTTTTTATATAGGGAAAGCAGATATGGGAGATGCATCAAATGATGTGTCCTTCAAAGAAAACAACCAACGTCTCTCTTTGCAAGATAAATCTCAAGTTTATGTTGCTCCAATCTCAGGGGAACATTTTACACCAATGTATGATGAGGTGTTTAAACCACCCAAAATGAATAGTATGGATAAGAACAAGCTCTATAGGAGAGAGCTCCTAGAAAAGTGCTTTAGAGACCATAATTCTCTATTGTTAGAAAACTACCATCATGTGCAAAGGTGGTATAGACTATTACAGATCTACAACATGAAAAGGAAGAAGAACAACATATTAAAGACATCATCCATGAGCGTCATCATGAGATAGTGCCTTTAAAGTTTAGTGGAGTTGAATATAGTTGCAAACTAGGAAATGCTTGAAGAAGAAGACCCTTGTGAACATTATGAGTTGGCCTTTTAATTATTTAATATTTTATAAAACTGTATATTTACAATATCACTATGAGCTAATCAATGTATGCTATTGTGTTTCAAAGGACCAAATGAGCAAAGATCAAAAAAATTTGGAGCCTCAAGTAACTACTCCTCTTTTTGAGACAAGTCCCATGTAATCCAAATTTCAGAGAAGGTATGTTTATATCAATACCTTTAATGATTCTCTATCATGAAAAAAAAATTGTATTTATTTGCATAATTTTAGTGACTTATTACTTAGATTATTTAACACTTTGGCAATCTTCAACTTCTATTAAAGGGGAGTTTTATGGACAAGGATATCCAACATTTGAGGTTGTTGAAGCATTTGAAATATAAGATATCTTTAAAAAATAAAATAAAATCTTATACCAATTGAACCAAGTTCTCATTCCTTGGGATTTCAAAATGATGTAAAAGAGTTAAATAAAATTTTCTAGGTCTATTTGGAAGTTTGTAGAGAGATTAAGAGCCTCAAGCAACTACTCCTTGTATTGACCAGTCTCCACATAATCCAATTTTAGTGAAGGTATGTTTATATTAATACCTTTAATGGTTCTCTCCTTTTAGTAAAAAATTGTCTTTGTTTGCATAATTTGTGTGACGTTTTACTTAGATCATTTATTTCTTTGGCAATCTATTGGAGATCAGGTATATAAGTTTCAATCGTGAGTTAGGTCTTCTATTTTGAAGAAGTATTAGTAACCATTTAGTTATTCACCATTCAACTATCTTGAACATTTTATATCAAGGATTTTTATGGCGAGAAGTGAATATGGATGTGAATGAAATGACATTTTTTGAGATGCTTCATGGTGACAACACTACAAATGAAGATAAGTTATGAATTGTATTTATCTTTTAGGTATGCTTATGATTGACGATTTTTTATTTGATTCAATTGTGTGTTTTTAAACTAATGTCAAACCTATTAGTATCTTCTTTTTAGACATATTTTTAATTTTAATTTGTTATATATTTAGGATCCAACATCAAATGTGATCGATTCTACAAATGAAATGTCTAGAAAAAGTGAAAAAAAGAGAAAGGTAAAAGTTTCCATTTATGCAATACCCTTTAAAAGTAAATCTAGTACTTTGTATGCTTGTATTCTTTACATAATTCTTTCCTATGACATTAACATTGCTTGTTCTTTATCATTCATAGGTGAGTGAAAAATGAGAGATCACTTAGCACAAAAGAGCGTGCAAAGAAGTGAGAAAGCCCAATGAAAGAGATGCAAGGTATTCTTATATTTAGAAATTTTAAAGTGGTTATACCTTGATTTTAATCTCAATATTTCAATTAGGACTTAAAAGATATTCAAGGTACAAACATGGAGGTGACTACGATTTCAAGTGAGAGTAAAAGAGTATGTAACAGTCTTTTACTAAAGCAATGCTTCATTAGGCTTGATGATATAAATCATTTACTTCGAATTTTTTAATATATTGTGACTCTTTTGTTATTATGGCTTTAGGTGGATGATGTTTCAAAATAAAATATGGAGATGATTCTTTTGAAATATATGGGAGTCCACACAATTCATGATATGTACTTTTCTCTAAAAAGTACATATGTGAAGCTTAAAAAGATAGAGTAGCTTCAAACACTGCTCTATAGATATCAAGAAACTAGTGAGCAACATTATGATAAGGGACATGGTGCATTGGCTTATTGAAAGAAAAAAAATCAGATTCATGGCAAAATTTGATGTGCTTACTTTAGAGGATGTAGAGATTTTGATATGGCATTTAGCTTAGTTCAAATAACTCTTCAAAGATGTTATGTAGAGCTTTTTTAGCTCTCTTCAGTTGTGATTAATTTCTTGTAGTATAAGTTTTTAGCATTTTCTTTTGAAGTTGTAATAATAAATGAAGGGCTTTTTTACATCTTCTTAATTGTATAAATATTAAAGAGAAATACATAATCTTTTTAATGCTTTTGTTGAATCTTAGTGTAGATAATGTGAGTTAAGGTAATTATAGTAACAATTACTTATTGCCTCTAGGTACTTTTTTAAAAGTTCACATTGTTACATATAAAAATGTGAAGTATGAGTGCTTCATTTTTATAATGATAGAACTTAGAGAAAATCATATTGATTTTTTAATTGCATATTCCGCTTTCTCTCTATATAGAAGAAAAGAGGACTCTCTATATTATTTACTAGTTCATAATTAGGAAGTTTGCAAACTAGGAAATATTGTGCATTTCCTAGTTTGTCTTACAAAGAAAAAGATGATTCTCTATATCATTTACTAGTCTGTAATTAGGAATTGTGCAAAATGGGACAGTTCCTAATTAGACTATGTAGGTAATTACTAATGAATTTCACTATGTTCCATTTTTCCTAGTGTTGCATGCACAGTTCTTGTTTATGTTCATTTTAAACTAGTAAATGATATAGAGAATCATATTTTTTTCTATACAGAGAAAGTCTCAAAGTTCCTTGTGACATATATATGTATAACAAGGAACTTTTGACCAATCTCTATAAAAGTCTAGACTAGAGGAATTGAAAGTGGATCTCTATATATTTTACCTAGAGTATATTTCACTATACTAGCAAAAAATTTATCTACATAGGGCTACCTTAAGAGAATGTTGCTATATGAATAAAATTTCACTATATGGGGAAAACAATCACTATATAGAGAGTCCTTATGAGATTTTTACTATATAGATATAGTTTCACTAGATAGAGGCAAAATTTCTGAGAAAATTTCACTATATGGGAAAAACAATCACTATATAGGGAGTCCTTTTGGGAATTTTACTATATAAATACAATTTCACTATATAAGGTCAAAATTTCTCTATGTAGAGAATTGGCCCCCATAGAAATTCACTATATAGAAAACAAATTCTCTATATAATGAAATAGTATAATGAAAATATTTTATATAGATATTTAGCCAAATTTTTTGACTATATTAATAAGATTCACTATGTGGTAAAAGGCATTCATTGCTTTTAAATGCAATTTCACATAATTAATATAATTTCTCTAATTATTAATACAATTTCACGATATACTAACAATAACTAGAAGCAAGAGTAAGAAAAGAAATGTTTGTATTGCATTCCAAATTAAGTGAATCTTAATAAAAATGAGTAATGCTATCAACTCCTTGATGAATGTCATTTAGAGACAATCCTTGTTGTCCAATCTTCTTCACAACTTCTTTCTATTTCTCCAATATCCAATATACTAGATCTTCTCTCATAAGTTTCAAATCATACTCCATATTTTTCCTAACATTATTTCCTATATCTCTTCTCAAAGTATTAAAGTTTGCTTTGAGAAGCGTATAAGCATCAAGCACACTCTTCATTAAAATTGTATCTTGATCCTCTTGGTTGGATACAACGTTTAATACAAAAGACTTTAGTGCATTAAGTCGTAATGTGCTTTCACATGTCTCCTTGAATATCACTTGGAATGTGTGAGTAACATCTGCTGCAGTAGGTCTAGATTGGGAATAGGATTCCTCATTTCTTCAATTCTTTTTGACAACCTCTTTAAGTAATATAGCTTAGTTGCATCTTTGATTTGAATGAAGTACTTGTATGCCATCTGATACAACTTCTCCAGTTGAAGAGTTGAAGCATAAATATCAGTTTCCTTTGAGAAATTTGCAAATGGAAAAGTGTACAGTTTCGGAGCCAACCACTTTCTTCTCATGCATCTCTCTATGAGTTGAAGGTCACATCTATCCTTATTATCATCATAAACATATTTATCACTCTTGCTAAATACCCAATCAATAATTCCTATGAAAACCTTGTCAAAATCACTATCAAAGTGAAGCATAATGTTAGAAGAATGCAAATCATTGTGCAAAAGACCTTGTCCATGCATTTAGTTCAAGGTGCCCATCAAAGTACGAGCTAAATTTAAGGCTTGAGCACGTACATGAGATAAATGGTTTAATTCTTCTCCCACATAGTTTAGGTCCATAGCATCCAACCTTGACCATTTATCTAATGTCTCACCATTCCAATATTGGTATACCAATCTGGGAGGATTTATCACATGAGCAATTGTGTGAACAAGTTCTCTACGAGGTAATTGGGCTTGCATTGATTCAATGCTAGCCATTAACTTGCTCATGGACCTTTTCTCTTCTCTTTCACTTGCCTTTATATACACCTTGAGAAGCTTGATAACAAAGGTTTCATTTGGATTAAAACATTGTAGACCGATGATGTTACCTTTCACAACCTTTCCATACGACCCTTCACCTAACACAATCTTTCTCTTGCAGATGAATCTTCTCCTTCTCTAGAAGGAACAAGCATGGCATCTTTGTTCATGTAGGATTGACACATTCTTTTGAACAAGAAGCATGGGTTGCTTTCCTCTTTGAAGACATAAGTGTCTTCCACTTGGATAAAAACCAATCCAAGTCCTCATGAGTTTTAGATAGAAGGCTCATACATAGACATTTTGAGAATATTTTTCTCAATTCACCCTTGAATTTGTATTCAGACATTGTACATTTTTTACACCTCTTCATCTCATCCATGGTAGCTGCTATACACGACACAAAATTAGTTACTTTTTGTAAATTATCCCTATCTCTCTCTCTCTCTCACTCTCTCTCTCTCTCTCTCTCTCTCTCTCTCTCTCTCTCTCTCTCTCTCTCACTCTCTCTCTCTCTCTTCCCCCCTCTCCCTCTCTAGAACATATTCTGAGATAATGTCCTAGTCCTCAAAACATATATTTATTCAAACCATCACAAGGGTTGGCTATAATACAAGAAGAGGCTAGGATGAGAGTAAGTTTAAGTGAGAGAATTCTACACCGTGCCAAGATGCCAAAGTGCTCCTGACCATGCCAAATTTATTGGAGACTTTACATTGTATGACTAACTCTCATAAACATTCTACCAAGGGAATTGCAGACTGGTGCCAAGATGCTAGAGTGCTCCTGAGGCTACATTGCTTGGAGATTGCCTTATATGACTAACTCTCGTAAACATTCTGCTGGGGGAATTGCAGAGCATGCCAAGATGCCATAGTGTTCTTGACGCTAGATTGCTTGGATACTATGCATTGTATGACTAACTCTTGTACACATTTTGCTTGGGGAATTGCAGACCATGCTAAGACATAGGAGTGCTCCTGTGCCTATATTGCTTGGAGACTATGCATTATTTGACTAAATCTCATAAACATTCTTCCAAGGGAATTGCAGACCGTGCCAAGATGCCGAAGTGCTCCTGAGGCTAGATTTCCTAGATACTATGCATTATATGACTAACTCTCATAAACATTCTGCCAAGGGAATTGCAAACTGTGCCAAGATGCCGGAGTGCTCCTCAGGCTAGACTGCTCAAAGACTATGCATTATATGTCTAACTCTCATACACATTCTGCTAGCAAAATTGTAGACCATGCCAAGATGCCGGAGTGCTCCTAAGGCTAGACTACTTGGAGACTATGCATTATATGACTAACTCTCGCACACATTCTGCCAAGGGAATTGCAGACCGTGCCAAGATGCTAGAGTGCTTTGAGGCTAGACTACTTGGAGACTATGCATTGTATGACTAACTCCCATACACATTATGCTAGGGGACTTGCAGACCGGAGTGCTCCTAAGGCTAGACTGCTTGGAGACTATGCATTTTATGACTAGATTATATGCATTATTGGTCCATTGAAGAGGATTTGATGTATGTTAAGATTTCTTGGAGAGAGAGAGAGAGAGAGAGGGAGGCAAGGAGAGAGAGAGAGAGAGAGAGAGAGAGAGAAATATAGAGAGAGAAAGGGTCCAACTTTGAAATTTCATGCTACATACATTCGGAAAAAAAGTGCATCTTAGCCTCTCAATAAACAATTAACGCTGAGTCCTTAAGCTATCACATCACAATTTTGGATCATAGTGCCTTATTGTTTAATACCTAGAATCATAAACATAGAGAGAGAGAGAGAGAGAGAGAGAGAGAGAGAGAGAATAATGGCATAGAAACATAAACATAGGCATATGCATATAGAAACATAGGCATAGAGATGTAGAAATGTAGGAGCATAATGGCATAAAAGCATAAACATAGGCATCGATGTATAGAAGCATATAGAAATATAGAAATATATAAGCATAAGCATACAAGAACATATAGAAACATAGGCATAGAGATATAGAAATGTAGCAACATAATGGCGTAGAAGCATAAACATAGGTATAAACTTATATAAGCATATAGAAATATAGAAGCATATATATAGAGAGAGAGAGCATAATGGCGTAGAAACATAAACATAGGCATAAGCATGTAGAAGCATATAGAAACATAGGCATAGAGTCTGAGCATCGATCCATTCGTTGGGATTAAAATTGAGTGGAGGCAAATGGCAGTTGTGGGGACCTCCAGAATGTATTCCATTGATTTGCAAAAGATAGCACTTTGGCGATGGATGCGGTCAATGTTGCCCCACATTATTTTCTCATGTTGTTGAAGTGCTTGGATCAATGTGCCTTGGATGTTCCATTCTACACCAGAGTATGGCTTGATCATGGCCAATTACTAGTATGAGCCTCACCACCCAAAGTGTGAATGTTGGCCTCCCATCTATGACGTCGTGGAACTGCATAGAACTTGGGATGGGTTAGAGTTGGGAATGAGAAGGCTCTTTGAATTATTATACTATCAAGGATAATGTTGAGTTGGCTTTGATGTACTTGCCAACCTGTGCATCACTAGAGTAGTAAGAATGGAGAAAGTCCTTGATGTACGTGGTCATTGTAGGACTATCCTCCAAGGATTTTAGGCTCTCATACAAACTTCCAGACCCCTTTTCTCAAAGAAATCTTGTGTTGCGTTGGAAAGATCATACGTGGATGTAGGTGGCCACATAAGCTCCAAGGACTAGGCCTCGTTAATGGTTGTGTAAGCCGATGGTGACTGGGGTGGCATTTTACTTCTTGTGTTTCCATGTCATGCACAGAATCCTCATCAGAGCTATTTCTCCAAACACAAATACATGTGTTCACCATAGTTGAGAGGAGGTAGATGGCTACAAACTTTGGAGGGGGTCTCATGTGGCTAAGATGGTGGGCTCTTTCTTCTCATCCTCTTTAGTGGTGGCATTGTTTTTGAACCTGCATCCATGTTCATATGGTGTACCATTAATCATTAGATTAGTTAGCATACAGGTATGACACTCGTGTGTGTATTGTGAGAGATCTTATTTCTACACATGCTTTGAGAGTGTGGAATGAAAGTGTGTAGCACAATTATTCATTCAATTGACTATGTGTCTAACCAAAAGCATGTGAGTGCATGTGACCTAGTAACTAGGTAGGGGCTAACTATATGATTTTTTTTTGTTTTTGCTAGGATTTCATAGGGCGGCTAGGATTCAAGCATCAGAGTTCTGAGCCGTAGGTTGAAATCAGTTGATGCTACCTATGTATGCAAACACATACATATGCAAGTGAGTGCTTGTGATACAATCTAAGCTAATACTAACTAAGGAAGACTTGGGGTTCCCAAATCTTCATTTTTGTCGAGATGGCTTGCATGTTGATGTAGTAGCACTTCAGTTGGCTCCTGGTTATGGTTGTGTTGAATTGGACTCCATCCAATGTTTTTAGCAGCACAGCTTCAATGGGATTCGTTTTCCTTACTCGATAGGGTCCTTGACCTACATACTTGAGTTTTCCCTTGTGGACTTTGGCATTGTATAGGGTCCTTGACCTAGATACTTGAGTTTTTCCTTGTGGACTTTGGCATTGTATAGGGTCCTTGACCTAGATACTTGAGTTTTCCCTTGTGGACATTGGCATTGTATAGCAAGACCAAGTCACCTTCCTTGATGGCTTAAGATTTCTGTCAAACCAAGTCTTTCTTCTGCATTTTTCTATTGTCATGGCATCGTAGGTGACTAATCTAGTCTCTATATGCTTCTCCAATTGATAGAGTCTTTCTTTTAGTGATGCATGATCTCCCATGCATTCTTCCTGTACTACTATGCGTAGGCTTGGTATTACAAATTCTAGTGGGACCACAGCTTCAAGGCTGTACACCATTTGAAAAGGTGTTTTCCTTATACTGACCTTGAGTGTGGTTCGGTATGCCCATAAGGCTGCATTTAGTTTCTCCGCCCAATCAGAACGACGTGGTTTTAGTGCTGCATGATCTCCCATGCATTCTTCCTGTACTACTATGCGTAGGCTTGGTATTACAAATTCTAGTGGGACCACAGCTTCAAGGCTGTACACCATTTGAAAAGGTGTTTTCCTTATACTGACCTTGAGTGTGGTTCGGTATGCCCATAAGGCTGCATTTAGTTTCTCCGCCCAATCAGAACGATGTGGTTCTACTACCTTGGTGAGGATAATGCATAATATTTTGTTGGTGGATTCAGCCTGTCCATTCCAGACAAGAGTTCTTGGATAACCTCATTGATAAAATGTGTGCCTCTATCCGATACAATTTCAATGGGGCATCCGAATCAAGTGATCACATTCTCGTATAAGAATCTTGATGTGCTTATGGCATCTACCTTTATGACTGCTTTAGCTTCAACCCATTTGGTAAAGTAATCAGTGGCCACAATGACATAGTGTGCCTGTGTTCCCTTCACTATTGGATGGATGGGACCCACATAACCAATCCCCCATTTTTCAAATGGTTTTTGTGCAATGACTCTTGTTAGGGTGTTGAAGTCCTTATGTTGTGGTTTAGTAGTCTATCGGCATACATCACAGCTTTTAACATATTCATAGGCATTGCCCAAAGTGTTGGCCATCAGTAGCCTGCAAGGAGGACTTTTCTTGCTGTTGCTTCCCCTTGGAAGTGTCCTCCTGTAATCCCTTCATGGACTTCACTAAGGATTGGCATGATCTCATGAGGCATTACACATCTTCTTAAAACCCGGTCCTTGCCCATCTTGTATAGTTGTCCTACAATGAGTTGATAGGTGCAACTTTTAAAATTAGTTTTATGGCATCCACTGCTTTCATTTCAAGGGGTGGTCTTTCGCCATTAAGTACCCAATGATATCTGCATACCAATCTGGAACAGCATCTATCTGAAATAGTGTGGAATGTGGCAAGTCATCCTCTACTCCAAACACTCATTTCATTAATTTTGGACTTGTCAATGTACAAATTCATTTTTACAGATACTTTTGGACTAGTTTTTGGATAAAATTTAAGAAAAAACCCACTCTGCAAAGCGCAGATGAAAACATAAAACAAGCAATTTTTTAGAGGGTTTTGAAGGAAATGAAATCAAAATTATAAAATTTAACGTGACACATATAAACTACACCAAAAGATAAGGAGTTGTGAACTCTCATAATATCTATAATGGTGTTAACAAACACCTTCAAAGTAGTTACAATAAGTCTCTCACTGGGAGGAAATTATTAGTTACAATAAGCAAACCCTCATAATATATACAATGGTGTTAACAAACACCTTCAAAGTAGTTACTGTAAAAAGCCTCTCACTAGAAGGCATTAATATTTGCCATTTCTATCCGAGATTCAACCCCATCCTATGCTAAGACCATCTTATCATGATCAATGTAGTTAAAGCTACAGAAGAGAAGTAAGGAATTATAGATTTTTTCCTGGATAGCACTTTCTTGATTCCATATGGCTTGTGCTTCATTGTGTGGAAATCTACCATAATGAGTGCTCCACGAAGTAACCTCACTTAGAAAGTCTATTAGCTCTCTCGTTTATGAAAGTAATCTATTTATTTTGCTACTAGACCTAATTATTTATTCTCTCTCCTCCTTCTCTAAGCGCTTCTGAAGAGCAAACTCCTCCTCCTAGGTTAATGGAGCTCTTTGTCTTTTTCTTTTCTCTCGGTTTGCCTCGTTCTCGACGATCCAATCATGATTGGTGCAGATGTCTTCCTCCACCACGGAATCGATGACTTCAAAAAGATCAGTGAAAAAGGGGAAAGAGAGAGTATGAGAGTAAGGTGAAGGAAGCAAAAGAGAGAGATGAGAGTAAGGTGAAGGATAATGGTGGAAGATCAAAGTGAGAGATGAGAGTAAGGCAAAGGAGAATGGTGGAAGATCAAACTGAGAGTGTGAGAGTAAGGTGAAGGAAGCAAAAGAGCAAGAGTACGGTTGAGGATAGGAGAAAGGCGAAAGAAGGAGCTGAGAGTCTGAGGGTGAAGGAAGCAAAAGAGCGAGAATAAGGCTGAGGATAGGAGAAAGGTGAAAGAAGGAGCTGAGAGTTTGAGAGTAAGGGAAAGGAAGTAAAAGAGCAAGAGTAAGGTTGAGGATTGAAGAAAGATGAGCTGAGAGTGTGAGAGTAAGGCATGTCCGAGAGAGGAATTTAAGGATTCTAGAGTGGACATCATAATGTGAGATGAAAGATAATTACAAATATAGTGATTGAAGTTAAAGATTATCAAAAAAGTGAGTGAGGTAAAAGATTACAAATAAAGTGAGTCAAAGATATTCTGAATTGATATGTGAAGAATCAAAATGTTTGATAACGAGTGAGTGAGGTGAAAGATTACGAATAAAGTGAGTTGAAGATTTGAAATAAAGATTTATAAAATGCTCTACTCAATAGTGTGAAGTGACGTGTGAAGAATCATAATGTTTGATAATGAGTGAGCGAGGTGAAAGATTACGAGTAAAGTGAGTTGAAGATTTGAAATAAAGATTTAGAGAATGCTCTACTAGATAGTGTGAAGTGACATGTGAAGAATCATAATGTGTGATAATGCATACGAGAAAGGTTTTGATTTTGCTATGATGACGACAGGATAGCACTCTACTACAAACTATGAAGTGACAAGTGTAGAACTGTAACTTGAGCAAGGAAGTGATTTCACTATGACAAGGATGGGAGAACTCTCTCCTTGACAGTGTTGTGAAGTAAAAGATAAAGAATCATACTGTGAGACTAAGGATTCTGCATAAAGAACCATAATGTGTGTTAAAGATTTGAAAAAACCAACTTTAATACCTCTTTTAATATTTACAAAACCATAGAATGAGACATTTATATACTCAAATAATAATACAAATGGAATAAATATCAAAAGTAACTATCCTCATGTATTGTAACATTTAACATAAGTTATAAGAATACCGTCATTAGTCAACACAAACAATGTGATGATCGAAGAGTACATTGAGTCTCTACTTCTTATGTAGATGGTGTACATTGAATTTCTAATTCTGGTGCAACCTGTAATAATTTTGAGGTAGACTCAATCTCTTCTTCTTGTGTACACTGAGTTTGTACTTCTGGTGCAAGCTTTAAAAATTTTGGGATAGACGTGATGCTATAGATGCACATTGAGTCTCTACTTCTTATGTAGGAAGAATGCATTGAGTCTCTAATTTAGGTGGAGATTGTAATGCTTTTGCTATAGAATCATTCTCTTCTTCCTTTGTAAGTTGCAACTCTGCTTGAGGTTGTGATGCACAAGGAGACTGATTTGTCTCTTGTTTTTCTTTGGGTGATTGAGTGGACTCTCCCTCGGGTTCTTCAGTGACATCATGTTGTCTCCCAATGGTAGCAACTAGGTCGTGAACAGCAATCTTAGCCATAAAATCTTGTAGCTCGAGCTTTTTATATGCTTCGATCCAAATGAGTACATGTGCATTATTGTAGATGGTATGGATCAAAATACAACAACATTACCTCGATTTGTTAACACTCCACCTAAGCTACAAGAAAATACTTTTTGCATGGATTGATTCCTTGCATCTACATGATAGCAATAAAGTTGTAACATCCGTTATGAAGGCAATTCACAATGTACATGTAGAAAAAGGTCGCCTACCAGCAACTTTGAGAGTACACACAGACAATTGTAGACAAGAGAATAAGAATGTACTCTTCTTTGCATTTTTCTCAATGCTAACCACTCATCGAATCTTCAATGAGAATTGCATGGAAGATTGCATCATCCAACAGGTCAAGCGTGATGCAGTAAAGAGTGCAATTGAATATTTATTGGGAGAAAAAAATATTCCAATTAGCCAATGTAAAATTGATCATAACATTGTGAGGCAGATGGCATCAGCTTTACCGTCAGCTAAACAGAAGGCTTGGGCGCATAAATGGGTGAAGGTAGAAGATGATGGATCTGAAATTACTCCCTCTATGAGAAGTGACATTCCGGAAAATGTGTATGCATATGCACAAAAAGTCATCAATAACCACACTCTCAAAAAAGAAAAAACTTTGAACAAGGGCTTTTATTTCATACATGAAATCATTTCAGAGTCTGGAAAGAGTGTTGAGTGCAAGGGAGTTTCATTGAGTGATTTTTTGTCCGACGACACTGCTTGGGAGAGACCTCAACTTTTCTTTGTCTATGAAATATCACCGGATGACATCCATCCACTCCTTGACAGAATATTACATACCACCATTGGTAGAGTGGGACAATGTAATATAGTCATATTTGCTGATAAAGATGACAAGGAACAAATGTCTGCTACAATATGGCAATGAGCTCAAGATTTACAATGGGATATACTCAAGAAAAAGGGACAAGAGAGAATGCGGTCTCAAGATACAGAGTCTAGAAACCTTTTTCCCACGTCCACTACTTTTGTAACCCAAAACTTCACATTCTCATGTTCATCATTCGATGGTCGAACTACAATAAAAGAATGGATGTCTATGTCTATTTGTGGCATAAACTCTATCTTCTTGGGTCCACAATATGGATGTGGAAGCAGCAATTCAAACTCATTTTCAAAGAGACCACATGCTGGGCGCAAGTCATTTTTTGGCTAAAATAAAGGCCATTCTACCTTAATATCATCTTCTCACATTTTTGTAGGGTCCTTATTCAATTGGTAGGTCTTGCTAATTACAATAGTAGTGTGTTCCTTTCCAAGAGGGCAATCTCCGGAGCATTTCCTCTCTGTATGTAATGAAAGCTTTTAAGCCTTCTATTTCACCTTTGGATCTCTCGTTGAATTCTTTTATAGGAGCCCATGTTGGATGCATTTCTTTGCTCGGAATTGAAGTTAAGAGACAGTAAGGTTCTTCACATTCCCATTTTGTATCAAGAGAATAGTGTTGCCACTGCATCACTGGTTTTTCATCCTTTAATAAAAAGCAAAAATAGTGTGGAGCGCCATGACCTATCAAGGCATCGCCACCTTTATGTATGAAAGGTAGAATAAAGCTCTTCCAATCATACATCCTTTCAACCATTCAGCAGATTGTACCTTCCTTGCAGCAGCCAACTTGCCTCCCACATTTTCTTATCAAGTCATCCATCGTTTCCATGTCCTTGTGTTTTAGTTCTCTTGATATTGTGCTAAATACCTGATTGATATCCTCATGTGTGCCCAACTAACAAAAACCCAACATGGAGGACCAAGGGACAAAGGGTAGGAAGGAGAACCAAGATAACAATACATTGTATAGTAGTTGTCTGAAAAAGGAATGGGTCCCAAACCATGATGCAATCTCAAAGCTTTCCATAGAGACAGTCATACTATCTTGCAAAGAAGCACATGGGGTATGATGTAGAAGAAAAAATAAAATTACCACAACCAATTATTTCGCACATTATAGAGTTAATAAAGATGCTTGCCAAGGAGGAAGTAGAAGGAGATAGTGCAAATGAAGAATGCCCATGATAATACCATTCAAACATTGAGAAAGACCAAACGTGATGGTGGTTAGATGAGAGTGAATGAAGATGGAACCCAAGCGACATGTGACAATAGAAAGGACATTCGAACAAGCAAATATTTGGATCACCCATTTCTACTTAACTTGCTGTAAAGGTAGAATTAAATTATTGAAAAGGCTACAGAAGATCCTTTCATGTTTTTGGATCACCCATTTGTACTTAACTCACTGTAAAGGTAGAATTAAATTATTGAAAAGGCCATGGAAAATCCTATGTGCAGAGACTCATCCAAAGCAATATTTCTTGTAAACTTATGATAATGTAAAATTGCAAGCATAGCTATTGCTATTTTTTAGAGTACAAAAGAGGCTTCCATCATGTCTCGTCTATATAAACCTTTTAATTTCTTGAATATTCAAGAGTGTTATAGTTTCCTACATCGAAATTAAAAAGATTCTTGCAGGTCAATTGTGTATACCTTTTTAAAATTTTGTGAATCTTCAAGAGCGTGGTTTTTCATGGATTTAAACTAATAACTCAAGGAATTTTTTAATTTAAGAATACAATTCTTAAAACAAGATATATAAAATTAGGATTTAATAGTAGTTTTTGCATTATTAGTGCAACATTGTAGAGAGATGTTCTGAAATGTATTATGTGGAAATGATAGTGCTAGAAAGTAAACTTTTGATTCTTGAGTTTCATAAAGTAAACTTTTCATTTGGGAAGAATTTTAAGCATTAGTCCAAATGTAGACATATGAGTCCAAAATTAATGAAATAAGTGTTTTCATTGGCTTTTTCTCCTAACTTGATGCGAGACATGTGATTGGCAACATAGTGTTGGGCACCTTTGCAGACCACTATTTTGAAGTTGAATTCTTGAAGCAAGAGGAGCCATTTGGTTATTCTTCCTATTGTATATGGACGTTTCACAACATAAAGCAATGGTTGATGGTCAGTACAAAAGACAAAATCATTTGCCAATAAATAGTGTTGAAATTTCTTAACACTATACACCATTGCTAGGGCTTCTCTTTCTGTGGTGGTATAGTTGATCTCTACATCATTGAGTTATTGATTGGCAAAGTAGAATGGGTAGTCTTTCTTATGTTCACCAGGTTGGCAAAGAACACTCCCAATTGCATACTTGGAGCCATCAATATGAAGATGAAAATCAATATCCCAATTGGGAGATACAAGGATGGGTGTTGTGATTAGGCACCACTTTAAAAGCTCAAAGGCTTGGTTGCACTCTTCTGTCCATAAGAATTCCACTAATAATTTGTAAAGTGGTCTCACTATCATGGCATACTGCAAGATAAATCTTCTATAATAGTCGGCATGTCCCATAAAGACCTGTATGCCTTTGGAATTTTTAGGAGCAGTCAATTCCATAATGATTTTGATTTTTTCCATGTCTGAATTGCAATTTCATGTTGAGAAATGATGTGTCTCAAAACAGCTCTGTGGGTGACCATGAATTGGCATTTTGTTGGATTTAGGGAGATGCCATACTCCTTGCATTTGATTAGAGCTACTTCAAGACATTTGAAGTGGTCTTTTTTGTTTGAGTGGCTGCACAAATCATCCAAAAACACCTGGAGAAACTTATTCGAAAATGACTTGAAAGTTGTGAACATGACTCTCTGGAATATGGCCGAGGCATTACAAAGGCCAAATGGCATGACTCTATAGGCAAATATACCCAATTCTATTGCAAATGATGTTTTTGATTGGTCAATGAGAGAATTTGCACTTGGTTATAGCCACTGAAGCCATCCAAGAAGCTGTATATCTACGATCCAACCACCTTTTCCAACACTATTTCTATTAATTGTAAGGGATAGTGATCCTTGATTGTGGTGGCACTCACATTCTTTAACACATATTCTTAGCTTCTTGTTGCATTTAGGCACAATGATGATGGGTGAAACCCAATCAGTGTGCTCTATCACATAGATGAATCTGGCATCTAAGAATTTTTCCAATTCGTCATAAACCATGGTACCATATTTTGGATTTATTTGTCACATACCTAAGGGTGGGCACCCTCCCTAATAGGTATCATGTGTACTACCACTTCTAGTGAAATGCCTTTCACTTCCTTGTATGACCATGGTAGGCAATATTGGTATTCCATTAGGAGTGCTTTGAGCTTTGTTTCATCTTCCCATGTAAGTTGTTTCCCAATGAATACCAATTTTTCTTCCTCCCCTTCAAGGGTGAGGTTTATTGTGCGAGTTTTGGCTGGTCCCTTATAGATTGGAGTCTCTCCAATGTTATCAACTTCTTGCACATGAGATTCTCTTAATGGCCTTGCATTGCTATGGGGACACTACCACTTGTATAGTTCTTGAAGTACTCTAGCAATTCTCGAAGATTAGCCTCTGATGGTGTTGAACTAGCCTGACATGTGGTATGGGTATTGGGTCCAATTTTTGAGGCTCTTGAGGACTTTCTTTTCCTGAAGTCTCATTATCAAGCTTCATCCGCACATGTGGCTTAAACTTTCAAAACTTCTGTTAACATCCACAGAGTACAGTCGCCGAATGTAGGGTAATCAGTGATTAGAGGTGATTAGGCTTCATGTTTTACTTCAACAAAAACAACCATGGAAGGAGTACAGCACAAGATCAGGGAGTTTGAGCCCCCAAATACCCCAAGACCAAAGCTTATAGGCAACGTGCACATTCATGATTGACTTCAATAGATACAGCCATGGAAAGAGTACAACACAAGCTCTGGGAGTTTGAGCCCCAAATACCCCAAGGCCAAAGATTCCAGGCAATGTGCATAGATTGTAGGTTCTAGCTAACACCCCAAGGAAAAAGAGTGCAAGCAACATACTCATGTTGTATGGTCCAGTTGCAAGCTGCGGTTAATTGTCTCATGAAAGTTAAGCCTCGCCACTCTAGGTTTTGAGCCTCGTACATAGGGTTTTAACCACAAATGGCCCAAGGCTTGAGGGCGCTCAGGGAGTTTGATCCCCAAATAGCCAAAGCCTTGGAGGCATGAGGCTAACACAAGCACTATTTGGGAATCAGTTAGGAACACCTCCTAATTCGAGGTTTGTCCCAAGCGCTCTAATATGGTTAACACAAGTGCTATTTCCACTAGTAGGGAGAGATGGAAAGAATAGCAATATGCCTTGGCACCCTACGGGCCCAACAGCCTTTTATTATAAAGAGAAGGAGAGTGCTAAAAGGAAAAGGGTTGGCCCTCCCTTCAAAAGGTGACATGTATAAAAGGCCAAAGTGTTGACTTTGGTCTTCATTGTTGTTTGTACAAGTTTGAATACAAGATCCCCCTTCTCTTCCAAAAGTGTTTTGGGTGTTATCTTGTTTCCATTGTAGTGCCCTTGTGTTTGCCACTCCACCCCCCTTCACTCTCCTCTTCCCTTCTCCTTCTTGCCCTCCCTTCTCCCCTCTCTTCTCCCCTCTCCCCCTTCCCTCTTTCTGTCGTGAAAACACATTGTGAAAACACATTGCAACAATCCGGAGGCCGCTTGAGTGACACATGCGGACGGCTCGTGCCTTGTATTGCTATCACAAGGAGTAGCTTGGTGTGGAGGCTCCATCGGCATCTCTTCAACATCCCCACGACACGTAAGTCACCATCGAGACCTACACATTTTTGGCACCGCTGCCGAGGAATCAAGGTATGCTTTTGCATTGCACTTGTCTTCCTTCGTTATCTACCCATTGCACAAGGCTTCAAGCTTAACTTGGAGCTTTGTTAGTGGAGTTATAGGGGAGGAAAGAGTGAAGAAGTGAGAGTTTTGGATGGAAAGGTTAGGAAAGTTGTCATTTTCTGTTGGAAAGTCATTTTGGATCATTTGAAGCTCGTTTTTAATGCTTTTTAGTGTTTTGAGTTGATAGAAACTTAGTTTGTGAGATTGCTAAGGAGTGTGTGATGTCCAAACACACAAAAAAACAACGAAAAATGATGATTCTTACTGAATTTTGAAGTTGTTTTGTGTGCTAGAACCGCTCCCTCAAGAAATCTTGCATTTTGACTTGCAAATTGTTTTTCCTTCAAGTTTTTTTCCTTGTGTAGGTAGACGAGGTAGTGTAGCACCCCCCTTAGCATTAAAAAACCAGAACAGAAACTCAAAATCCCCCAAAATTCCACAAAATGAGTCGGCGATGTAGTGTTCCACTATCCCACGAGTCGGCGCATTAGAGCTTTTTCACTGAGATCAGTGCGTTAGTCGTATCCCACCGATCAAACCACGTTGACCCGGTGTGTTAGCCGTATCCCACCAACCTAACCTCTAACCACGGGCTAGCCCGTCGCCTTGATTAAATGGGTGTCAGAGTTAATTATCCCGCCGACCTGACAGCTGTTGACTCGTGGTCTTAGAGCTATCCCACCGACCGTTGCTATCTTGTTATTCCACCGACCTGTGCGGTAAGGCCACCCCCATGTCCATGGTCATATTTGTATGCCACTACCCATTGTGTTATGCCTATTATGCCGCCATTGCTATAATTATTCCACCAGCCCAGACTCCTTGTCATCCCGCCGACCGTCACTATTTTCTATCCCCATGCCCGTCACCATAAATATACTGCCAACCAATACATCATCCTAAGAAAATGGAAAGAATACTCGCTAATAGGGAGGGGACATATTTCATTTTGAAATTCACATTACCTGGGGGGGACATATTGACAAGGGGAAGGGAGAAGACCCTTAATCTTCAATTCCACACACTTAAGCTCTACTACTAAGCTATATAGCACTCTAATAGGTTTCCAATTCCACACAATTATAAATGACCACTCCCCATTGTCTTAACCTTATCCCTATGCCCGTAGGGATACCTCTTGTGTCTTATCCCGCCAAACATGTGGCAAGATTTATTCCACTGATCGGTGCGTTACGCCTACTCCGCCGCCCGTCGCTATAATTATTCCATCGACCGCTGCTGTACCGGTATCCCACCACCCATTGTGATACCTTATCCCTACGGCCGTTGCCATAGAGATATCCCTACGACTGTTGGGATACCTCTGGGGTAGTCCAGGAAATAAAAAAATTCCAGAACCTCAGTTCAGCCTAAGTGTGCCTAGTTAGAGGTCTCCTACATGCACTTGAGGTCCTGGAGAATTTTGTCCAAGGATTCCATGCTAGAAGATAGTGCTTCGAGCTACACTCAGAGCCCACCCTTCGCCCTAGCTAGGGATCCGGAAGCTCGATAGCCCCCACTCATTAATAGGCCTCTGATAGGAAGATCTATCTAGCTCCAATGAGACGGAGAGCTTGGATGAAGTAATGCAAGACCCCTCAGGTCCAAGGGCTTCCGAAGCCCCATTCACTAGTGTGGCCTCTCCCAACTCTTTCACACCTTCGATTGCATCCAGGTTGAGAGGTACATTCTCCAACATGTTCGGATGTTTAGGCCAAATAGAGTCCGCAGACATGGAGAACCCCTTCTCCAGCATGTCTCCAGGAAGGGAAGGTCAACAACATCTAGCTCTCGAACCATAGACCGGGATGGAAACCACCTTTGTAGACCCAAGACCCTTCGGCTATGCAAGACCTCCCCAATGGGAATAGATGGATGATGAAGATCCATGGGATGAGGGAATTCCGGGGGCAAGATCCTAGCTGAGGGGATGTAGGGAACGTCCAAGGAGGGGCACCTTATGAACCCCCAACAGCCCAGGTGCCACCAACTTTCGTCAACTATGGGGCACCATAGTTCCCACCTTATCACCCATTGCATGGAATGAATGTTCCCATGCCCCAGGACCCACCTCCTCCGGGAGTACGTCCCTTCCCATCCATACCTGTTGCATCGATGAACACAGGCTTGGGCACATTTGTCCCAATGCCGGTATGAGCATCCACATGGATACCACCAAGAGAGCTAGGCTTAAGGCTAGCCTTGCATCCCGTCAGGCCCACAGCAATACCACCCCCACTAGCCGTTCAAATAGTGTTAACTGATGAGGCAATGTGCATCTTGGTGAATGCGCTAGGAAGGGGGACCGCACCACCTCCACCCACCCCATTGTTTCCTGTAGGGATTGCGAATCCCTCGAGGAGCCGACCCATAGCCATCTCCAAGTTAATGACCAAGTTCCTTGGAGAAGAAGACCCTGTCTCCCACGTGGAGCGATTTGAGCAAATTTGCAAAGCTTTTGGTGCTCCCGGGGACCTAGAAATGGCCAATGCGTTTGGTCTCAGCTTGGATGGCAAAGCAGGCCAATGGTATAGGGCTCTCACCCTAGAAGAGAATATCAATTGGGAGACATGGCCTTCATTGTGGGGTTCGCCCCCATCGGCCATAAATGGAGCCCAATTGATCAATTGTATGAAGTAAAGCAAAACAACAAGGAATCCCTAAGGGATTCATTGCCAAGATCAAGCACCTCAATGCTCGCTATGAATTGTATGAGCGGATGAGCGACAAACAACTATTGCCCCACTTCCTCATCGGGTTGGCAGACCCAAAGCTGCATGACCACCTAATGGTGATGAACCCTACTTCCTTTGATCTATGCAGCAAGGTGGCCATCTGCATAAGTGACAACATGATGGACAAGGCGAATTTGGATAAGACCCCAAATCCCTCAAAAATAGCTCCATTAGTTAGGTCTTCAAGTGTAGAAACAATCAAGAAGGAGACCAATGAGCCCAAGGGGTTGGATATGAGTGAGATGGCACCCTATCTGCTAGATCAGCTAGGCAAGCAATGGAGGACAGGAACCTCCAAGGAGGCGCCTAACAACCCCTACTTGTTTCCACGGAGAGACAATGTCTCGTGTGGGGTATGTAATGGCAACCACCCCTCCAATGAGTGTCTGCACCTAAGGGCAAGGCCGACACTCTATTGCGCACACTGCCATAGGTAGGGAAACCATGATACCTCCCAATGTCAATTTTCGAGGTCCCTTCCCCAACCCATGTATCGAATGAGACTCCCATTAGCCCTAACGGCTCTGCCTAACCCCTGAACACACAGGGTGGTCCTGTGGCTAGTTCAAGCCAATACAGCAGCTCCGTTACCACCACCCATATTGGGCCCACAATCGCCACTACCTCATATAACCCCAGTCAATCAAGTGTTGGTAGAGGAAGTGCCCAATGACTGGGAGGAGATGGATCCAGATCATGGACCTCACGATTACTACCCCTATGAGGAAGGAAGTGGCACCCTGAGCCACTACCTGCCCCTAGAGGATCAGTAGGTTCCCGTGTTCCAGACCGCTCCTGTGAACTCATCAGAGTCACTCCTTTTGGATTATTGTAGGCAGCGTGTAAGTACTCTACCAATGTGTGGCCCAGCATGAGCAATCCGCAATCTTGTACAAAGCCCTTTAGAAATAGTCGAAGGACACTATCAGTGATACAATCAACCAAAAGATCCTTTAGATTGGATTATGGTGACCCACAGTCCTCAAATATGCAATGATATTTGCTCGATAGTGTGACATGTGTTAATGATTGTGGCAGCCCAACATCAAGCAACACACTTTGGTACTACCCCTTGAACCCTTCCAGAAGTGGGGCCTAGACTTCATTGGCCCATTCAAACTAGTTACCCACCCATCTAATAATAGGCATGTGGTGTTGGCTACCGAGACTGACTACTGTACAAAGTGGGTTGAAGCAAGGACCATGCATGATAATTCAGTGACCTCAATGGCCAAATTTGTTTATGAGCAAATTATGACACTTGCGATCGTTAGTGACCAAGTTGTCATCCAAAATGACTAAGCGGTCCTAAATGACTAAGCAACATATGATTGTTCACAATGTCCACAGTCTACTATGCCCAAGCAAATGGGCAGGCTAAATCCAACAATAAGGCCATATGACCATGGTCTTGAAAGATATTGTTAATGATAATTACATCCACTGGGAATAGATGTTGTATTCAGCATTATGGCCATATCGTATGGCCTAAAAGGTCACGATTGGCCTCATACCTTTCAAAATGGTCTATGGGGTAAAAGCAATGGTTCCCATGGAATGCCCATTCTATGTATCATGGCTACTGAAAGACATTCAGACCCAAAGAATCACTTACTAATCAGATGGATCAGCTAGCTACATGAAGATTGCTTCGTTGCATCATACATCTCCAATGTTGTGCAACACTGTTGGAAAGTGGGTCACGAAGCTCCATGTGTTTAAGGAAAAAGATGTAGTCCTCTTTTAGTCCAAGCAAGGCCTTCACCTGGGGGAATTCAGACTTCAGTGGTTCGGACCATATTGGCCCATTAAGTGCTATTATGAAGGCACATTTTCATTAGGCATGTTGTAGGATGAGCGTTTCAAGAAGCCAGTTAATGGCTATAGACTCATATGCTATTTTGGACAGATGCCTCCTTACCCATTTCTTGAGGAATGTCATTTTGGCACATGTGGACATCCTTTGGCTAGATGCAGAGTCATCCTTTTGGCACATGTGGACATCCTTTGGCTAGATGTTGAGTCATCCTACCCAGACACCTACTCTTGTCATCAAGCGACCTCTATTGTACATCATGTGGGGTGGGCTTCCAAGAATAGCCATCATGATTCTTCATGCATGCAACCACCACTTTTAGCACCGCCCACCCCTATTTCAAAATCGTATCTTCCCTCTCAATTGCTGATGATACTCATCCTCTTACTACTTTTCTATACTTTGTCACTTGCTCCAATACTCATTTGCCTTTTTGCCGTCCTCATGATCTCTCACATAGTAGCTCTCTCCTTCCTATGGAGCTTCCCGCAGTTCTCCCACATTTTTTGCCATGAAGTACAATCTCTTATCTAATTTCAACCTCACTCCTACCCATGTAGGTGAGATCTGCATGCCTCATAGAAGTAACACAATTGCCATGGAGCTCTATGCTCTCACCCTGAGGTCCATAACATTCACGCACAGTTAGCTCACAATGATGTGGTCAGGGTGGCGAGAGGTGCCTTTCCAAGCAGCCCGTGGTGCAGTAGCTACATTTGCCTATGGATGGGCATAAGAGGGTGCCACCATCTCTCCTCGCGGAGATGGAGATGAAGTTTGGCTCCACCAAGAAGCCCAAGGGCTCCAAGAAGAATATGGAGTACCTCCTCAGTTAGCTCAAAAACTCCGAGGACATTCGCTATTTTCGCTTCTTCCTAGATCTAATCTTGATCCAAAATAAAATCATTAATATCTCAGCAAGAACAGGATACATCTAGTAGGCCAAAGCAGGTAAGCCCATGGCATGGTCGCACCTATTCTTTGACAAGATTCACAAGGAGGTTGACCACCTGCAAGAAGCAGACGACGTTAATGTACACTCCCTCCTTAGCCAGATCTATTTGTTTCTCTTTCCTTATCAGTAGAAGGTGCAACAGTAGGCCTAGAGCATGTGGTTGGTAGTGCACCCTCATCAGAAGGGCATCGATAGCCTCCAACCCCATGGGCCGATGAAATTTGCAACGGAACAAGAAGCTCCAAAAGAGACAATGACAAAATGACAAATAGTGGAGGTGTAGAGCTTGGAAGACACCAAATTGGAGGAGTCAAATCACTACACATTAGGCCACTTTCCTGGAAGATACCAAATCGGAGGAGTTGGATCACTGCACGTCCGGCCACTTGATTTTTCAGACAACGCCACCAGACCAGAGCTCAATTTCTTGCTCACTCACTTGGTATCCTCCGCTATATGGTAGACTCAAATTCTCCCATCACGAGAGGCTCTTTAGTGGCTCCGGTCAATGTTCTCAATCTCTTGGATGCAATTTCCCATCCGACTCCAGCACCCTTGCTGCCCGTGCCCTATTCATCAATGGTCCACACTAGTACACGAGCTAGGAATATCCCCTCCCCTAATGGCACCCCAACCACATGCCTCGCTCTCTATCTCACCTTTGCCAGTACCACGTGCCCCAGCTGTTACTCCCTCCATCCGATGAAGGATCCCTGGACTCCTCCCTTGCAGACATGTTCAAGTGGCAACGGTTGATGATGCCAATAGAGTCTACTGCCTCTAAGTGCCCACATTCAGAGTCAGAGGTGGAATTGAAGCTGGTCATTACTGTAGCCAATTGAGATCCAAACCCTGAGCCTCCCCAGTCAATTACCAGCACATCTGAATTTATAGGTAGCAACATAGTGCATCCAGTACTTGGCGTGCTACCTCCAACACACTGAAATGAAGGTTCTCTGGCAGGACAACAAGGTCCTCCTTGCCCATGTCCACAACACAGCCCATTGCTCCATCGAAAAGCAGGCCAAGATTGAGAAGAAAATATTGCAATTGTACGGGGAAGTGGCTACCCTCTAGGCAACTCAACAGACTGTCGGTGCAAAATTTATCCAACGCTTGGACATCCTAGGAAGGCGGAATGTGGCAGTCCACAGCAAAGAGGCACTCTTGGAAGCACCAGTCTGGAGCCTCACCACCCTATGAAGAGGCTATCTCCATGAACCCCAGCAGCATCAAAGTGCTCTCGCCGATGCCATAGATAGGGAGCTAATGAACAAAATCGTGGCAGGGACACATTGACTAGCTCGCTCGCATCTTGGTGCGCAGCTATAAGACAATGTCAATCCCATGATGATGACAACCAAGGGAATGCAGGTAGCCAATCCATCATGTCATCCCAGGATCTTATCCTGACAGTAGGCACCAACTCAACATTCACAAAAACCCACCCTGGCCCAAGCAAAGGGATTGCACCAGCACAGGCCGCACAGGCCCTAGTAGCAATGCTAGATGTGCCTCACCGAACTGGCAAAGAGCTTGCTACATAGTAGGCAAAATTGGATGCCTCGGCCTTTGTGGAAAACTTGACTCAAAGATCCACAATGCAATGCCTTGATGCCGAGGTATACAAGGAGAAAATTCTTGTGTTGCAGACAAACTATGACATTGCTCGATACAAAATAAAGCTGGCTGACCTCCACTACAAGGAAGAGATGGAAATGGGTCAAGGAGGAATTGTGGGGTGTTCTCAGAAAGCAGCAAAGCCCAACAAAGGGCAAGAACAGGGATCGGGGAGGAGTAGTGACTATGTAATCGGAGCACCCTCCTTCCCCACAGAAGCCTCTGACCACCCCACCCCCGATGGGAGTAGCTTTGATTATGCCAGTGGCCACCTCGAAATCCCAAAAAAAGAAAAGAACATTGCAACCATTTAGAAGTGCATGCATCTCACTAAGGATAAGTGTAAGTTGCGTCCTAAGGTGGAGGACCGTTGCAAATGGGTGGTACGAGCTACGACGTGCCTTCGATGTTTGCAACAATGAGTCACGGACCTCCAGTGGGAGGGGATCTGTCACTGCAGCAGTTGCTTGATGATGCCTACCTTAGCATCCAACATTTGGCACAATTGGTTGCATAAGCAGGCATCCCACAGCCCCCTTGGTACCCACACCTTTTCAGTTGGTCCCCGCAATCTCTTGCAACTTGGCTACCCTACCTCAGCTTATGCCTCCACCCCCACTAGTAATCGTCAATCCTTCAATAGTAGCAGGCCGAGTTGTTGCCGCGCTAAATCAGAATGAGGATCGGAAAGAAGTCATGGATGGATGAAGATTTGTGGGGATGTTGGAGGGCGGACCTCCAATGTCCAACCCAATCCTTGTGAGCCAAGCAAGATCGTTTCTGAGAAGATAGTCTGTGTCACCATAGCCAATGTACCGTGCTTCTAGCAGCAGGAGATTCCCTTGTGTTGTAATCTGCCTCAAACGGCTAAATGGGGGCTTAAGGAAGTTGATTTGTGAGTAATGCGCTCATTCTCTTGCCTAAGATCCTCCTTCCCTCCAAGGTTTGAATTATCACAGCAGGGCACCAAGAGAATGCCTTCAGCAAAAGGAAAGTAGGAGAAGGAGCTATTAGGATGAATTCTCCATAATCTTCAAAGGCTACTTGGTGCCCTTGGCATCCAATGCTGGGTCCTATGCAAAAACAATGGACATCAGCATCATTCAAGTCATTTATGATAGTATTCATACATCATTTGAGTACTTTAGGGTTCTCTGCCTAGTTACTGCCTAAACAAATGTAAATATTATTTTGGTCTAAGCAGTTTTCCACTCCCATTTCATTTGGCTTCTCTTAGGCCCATGAGGTTCTCGGATGGTTATCCATTCCCTTGAGTGTTCTTAAGTGTTACCCATCTGACCCCCGCGCTCCAGTCACCTGACCAGGTAACACCGATATCTCCAACTAGTAGCCAAAATAGTCCAGCTTTGAGTTAGAATCCTCCTCTGACAGGGTTATTATCTCGTCATTATGACTCCGCCATCAATTTGGCTAGGAAGTTATAGACAGTTACAACTCAAGCAGCTGTGTCAGATGTTTCGAGCATCCTCACACCTTCTCACTTTAAAGTCCAGTGGCATCCCATGTCCTGTATGACCATTGGTAGGAAATTATTTAAAGGCCTTCATGCCTCATTGTAAAGGTTACCAATTTAGTTTGTACGAGAAGTTCTTGCTCACTTGATCTGGGCATTGAGTTGTAGACTCCGTGGGGACATTGGGCGTAGTATCCCTTCCACAAACTCTAGCAATTCTTCTGAGTTTCAGCTATCGTTTCTATTCATTTCTTTTAGATTTCTTCCAATCTTTGTCGTTCCACTCTACATTCTATGATTACTCATATGCTTATGCTATTCTGACTCGCCATTTTTGACTCACTGTTACGTCGTGATTTGACCTTGTTACCATGTTCCAATCCAGGAGCTGTGCGCTTTCGCATTGTTGTTCGACCCATTCCATTAATGCAGCAATCATCCCGTTAACAATCTCAAATATTTAGTTAATCACATATGGGAGTATCACCCACATTGTAGACATGGTAATCTAGAGCATCATCCACAAAAACTTTGCAAAATCACCTTTTGAAACCTCAAACCTACAGTGTTATGAATTGTCTAAATCGAAGGGTATTTCATTTTGTTTACTTTGCATGTCTTCTTTTCTACATAAATCCATTTGATTATGTCTTTGATTGCATAAGTTCCCATGTGTCTTTCTGAGTTTTGAACTGGAAAATGTCTCAACTGACTTTGTGTACACACACACACGTCTCTTTATCAACTCACTGTCTTTGCTTAAGATTCACTAATTTCCTAGTGCTTATGGAATGCCAATATTTCTTGATTCCCATAGCCTCTCGCTTCATGTCAAATGTTGTCGCTGATGTTGAGACTAAGGCTACTCTAGTCCAATTATAGACAAGGTTTGCCATCAATCCAATCTCCATTTATCTTAATTACCTCATACAATCATCCTTGAATCTTCACGGTACACAATTCATGAGCCCTTTAGTATTTTCCATCATCATAAGAGCTTATAGGCTGCATTTAGTCTTGCTCATGCAAAAACTAGTAAGAGCACGACTTCCCAAGCTCCCAAAAGACTTAGATGCACCCACAAGATATCTCCAAAACTACAAGCATGATGAGTTTCTCCCTCAATGGAAACCTAAAAACTAGAGGTTCTTCTATAGATCTTCATGCACATGCTTGTGGGATCCAATTTCCAAGGTCATGAGCTATATCTCATTCAAGAGCCAGCTAGTAGTCTCTACATATAGGGCACTAGCTCTAGCTATGCATAATAGTGTAGAATAGAGGCTAGCATAAAGGGTAAGTTGCTAAAGGACATTTTGGATATTGTAATGCAAGCACAACAACACTATAAAAGCACTAGAGCTCTAGACCTATGTACCTTTAGTCACCTATCATTGCTTCTTCAAGGGTTCCTCAATGTCCTGCATGCCCTAGCAAACCTTGCATGTTCTCGATGAACTCCTATGTAGGAGAATCACAACGAAAATGTGGTGAATAAATGAATAACATTGTCCTACCATGGCAACATGTCCAAACATCTGGCACATGGTAGATATGGTAAGATAGGGTATCACACCAAGTCTTAATCCATGGCACTACTACATCATTAGATAAACTCTCAAGGTGGATTAAGTTGAAATGTTCATTTTTTCTATCCCCCTTCTTGTTTGCAAGCAACTCCATCATAAGTAAATGTGGATCCTATGGCTCATGTCAAAAGGCATCCATGTACATAAGTAAAAGTGCATAAGTAAATGCACATCCCATGGCTCACATCAAAAGGCATCCATGATGGTGTTGACATAGATTTGATGTCACAAAGATTAAATTCTTCTCTGTATTTTGGATGTGAACAAATGTGATTTGACAATTGATCTACTACATGGTGAGCATGTCTCTTAGCCTAACTTCCTATTAGATAGTAGTTACCATAACTGCTTGAGGTATATGCATGTTCATAAAAGAAGTTATTTGAAACTAATTTTTCCAACATTGGAAAATCCACGTAAAATCAAAGGAATGGAAGCATACTTAAATGGAATGAAAGTGAGATTATTACCATAAAGCATGTTTCTATTATTGGTTCTTTGCATATTATAATTTTATCAAACCAGAATTATGTACTCAATGTGCACTTCACCCCATGCTTTGTACTTATTTACAATTGCTAAACTATAAAATGGGGAAGTAAGTCATGGTGGTGGAGTTAGAGAGAGAGAGAGAGAGAGAGAGAGAGAGAGAGAGAGAGTATACTACTGTTTTAGGCACCCTCAAGCAGCAAATAAGAGTAAAGAAAAATTTACTTCTACCTATCTGTTTCCCATATTATTGTAAGAATATGTTAAGCATTGTTTAAACTCATGACTTGAAGGAGACCATAAAGGACGTTGTTGTTTCAATGAAAACCTCAACTTCAAAATGCAAAAATGGGATTTTGATTTTTGATTATAAACAAGGAAGAAAAGATCCGCTTTTGCCATTTTGAGCTCTTGGAAATCTAGCCTTTGTGACAACGAGGTTTTTAATGTGGCATTTACATAATGAAGAGTACCTTGGTCTTCTGTTCAACTATGTGTAGGACCTAGCCTTTGGATTTCTAGACAAGCTAACGATTTGGATTGCATTGTTTCTTATTTTATAGATTATGCTTGACATCCCCTTGGATTCATAACCTAAAATCTGGGAAGGAGAGAGAGAGAGAGAGAGAGAGAGAGAGGGTTGCAAGGTTGTTTGGAGGGCCAGTGTGTGCCTAGTGAGTTCATCCTTCCGAATGGCATCCTCTAAGACATGAGGCAGTGTCATGTTGTGTACCACTTTCCATTTATGTTAATACCTTTTCACTATTATTTTCCCACTCTAAATCGACAATGCATCTACCATAGCATGTAGAGTCTGGTCAAAGGCCTGATGTGTTCAAGTAATGGTTTGAAAACATCACATGGCAAAATTTGTGGTTCCTCTACTCATTGGTGGTGGCAATGTATGTAGGGGAACACATTCCATTGCATACATTCACACATAATGCACACTTACACTTACATCTACAATAACATTCCAAAAGGCAGGGCCTTAGTGAGATTCCCACCTTGTTTCTTTTGGGAGAGACTAAAATGAAATTGTTGAGCCACAAGTTGTTTGATTAGCCTTCTCCTTTAATGCTAGCCTTTTGATTAGCCTTTTCCTTTAGTGCTATCCTTCTCCTTTAGTGCTAGCCGTTTTGTGGCCGAGTCTACCTTCACCTCTAGAGTGCTGATAGAAACTCCACCTTCGTATAAATGGATGCTCAAGTATGTGTGGGTGTGTATGTGTGGGAGCATATGTTTAGATTGTGGTTTACACCCACTATTGGGCATTGACGACATTGGTGGCAATGTCATCGATGTGTGGATTTGTATGTGGGGGAGCATATGTTTATACAGTGGTCTACACCCACTGATGACATTGGGGGGGGGGGATGTCTTCGTAGCCAGTCCCTGCTATGCATAATGGAGTTTATATTTTTTAACTACGTGACTATCATGAGGTTAAATCTACACACTGTGTGGTGTTTTTAGAGGACGATGCTCCTAGATTCATCTAGATATATATATTTTCTTAATCCACATTAGTCAAAGTCAACCAAGAATTGTGGACAGAAAGTGCATGAGTTTATTATTAATGACGACAATGCAGTCGACTGATTGATGCAGGACTTAATAGCATTTCATCATGGTCCTACGTTTACAAAAAAGGTGTATGTGAATGTGGGATTGTCAAGGTTGCTCCATGTATGGTCTAAATAAGAGTCTTAAGTTATTGTTGGTTCTTGAATTCTACATTGAAGCGAAAGAAGTCAATCATGGTTTGTAGATTTGTTGATTGTGGTCTTCTTTTAGATATATCTATGCTGAAGTCACCACTACATCCCTGCTTTCAATAAGGTGACGCAATACTGAGTCCCAGGAATGAGGCCGAGGAATAAAGAGTGATGCTAACTGCTGGAAAATATTACAATAAGATTTTCCAATGACTTGTAAAAGGGAAACGAAAGGTGTAAATTGGAAGGAAAGGGAAAGAGAAACAATGTGAATGATAATAAATCATTCATAAGGCCTGCCAGAGATCCAAATAGCAAAAGAGGGCAGAGATGATGAATTGAAAGGGATGAGGGAGACACACACACACACACACACACACACACACACACACACACACATACAGAGGCCCTGATAATGTGGAGAAAAATAGCAAGAAAAAATCATGATTTCTAAAAAATAAAAGATGGCCATTTTCGCTTCTGAATCGCGCTCACCTTCACTTAGGCCTCCCTGTCGTCGCGGGCCAAAAAGCCAGTGAAGGTGAATGAATATGGGGAAAGGTAGATGAGTTAAAGAGAGAAGAAAAGATATAAAGAGGGAACTCCTGATGGGTTGGAGATGGTGCTCCTGAACAACTGGGTCCTATTCACGGAAGTTCATTTTGACATCTTCCCTGATGCTTGTTACTTATGCAAAACCAGTGGCCATTTTGCCAGGGACTGTCTATCCAGACAACTAGAAGAAAATGCAGAACCAAAAGAGGTCCCTGGCGAACTTAAGGTGAGTGAGAAGGGTGCCCGTGATGCTTCTAATGTGATGTCGGTGGAGATGGAAAAGGATAAATTGGCTAGTAGTGGTGAAAAGATTGAGCAATCTAAGTACAAACAGCATGCCACACAAAATCAGATGCATGGCAAAGAGATTGAGAAAAGAGAAATACCAATGACCAAGGTTGAAACACAACAGAAACCTACCCAGATAGCGGCTGGGGGCAGCGGAGATCTAGGAGCAGCCAAGACTACAACCAACACTCTCATGGTGTCTTGTTTGCGGAAAAACTAGGAGAGTTTCTCCTTATTGAACTAAGCTTTCAGTCAGCTTCACTATCACTTCAATCTATGCCCCTAATCAATCCATGCAAAGAATAGCACTTTGGCAGAGACACAAATCCAAAATCCAAAGGCTGCATGCTGTTTGCCTTGGATGGAAGATAAGTCTGATTGCTCCCATGTGGGATCAGAAATGGTTGAGCAGGAAAAGGAAGTCTGGGATGATCTTGTGAGCTCTTGCAAACTGGTAGACTGGACTGCCTTCGCCTCTCTCTCACACTTCTAGTTCTTCACATGGAACAATCGGCATGGAGACGATAGGATCTACTTCACAGCTGATGCGTGGTGGTAATGTATTCCTGGATATAGTATCTTCAGGTCACCTTCCTTTACTATTTTTTCTAGATTTTGTAGACCTTATTAGTACAAACAAAGGTCCAATCCCCTTCAATAATTGGACGTTGGGTCTTCAAGATTCTGATCGGGCTATTTGCTCTCTGTGGACATGAATCCATGACCAGATTGGCCAAAGCCTTTGGTAGAGAGAGAGCTAGGAGACTTGCATAGTTGCCAGCCGAAATGGAAACGAAAGAAACGAAAACAGGAAAAACCGGGGAAACAAAGTTTCCAGCCCCCACCGAAACGAAAACGGAAGAAATGGCAATATGGTACAATTTATGTATAAAGAATTATTTTTTATACATAATACTAGAGTGCAAATTATACATAATACGTTTATCTATACTTGAAGCATCATGCATGCTTCTATGATTCTAAATTCCTATGATGATTGATCTATCTTGTATCATCTATTATCCATGAATGATGCTTCAACAATCAACATGTGTCATGAACTAAGTTCTAACTTCTAACTTCTAATAAGTTTGAAGTTACAACAATCCGAAGTTTGAGAGGGAGGATGGAGAGGTGACAGGGAGGATGGAGAGGTGAGAAAGGATGGAGAGGTAGGAGGAGGATGGGGAGGTGAAAGAGGATGGAGAGGTAGAAGGAGTTGGAGGACAAGGATGAGAGGTAAGAGAGGAGAGGTAGTGGAGGGGTGGAGAGCAACTGCCAGCCTGCAGGATGGAGAGGATGGAGAGGAGAGCAGGCTGCGGGTGCCAGGGCCTAGGAATCAAAGATGGGGAGGCTGGAGAGCAGCAGGATGTATTGTAGCAGCACAAGAGGCAGCGGAAACAACAACAAGAGGTGACGAATCGGGAAAAAACGGTTTAATCAAAAGAGGGCCAACCACCCCCAACAACAGCAGCAGCAGCAGCAGCAACAACAAAACAACCGCCCAAAAAAAAGGAGGAAGAGAAAAAAACCCAGTGATACAAAACGGCATTTCTTGAAGAAACGCCGTCTCCGTTTCGCCGTTTCCGTTTCCTGGCAAGAAACGGGTGTTTCTTGCAACTATGTGGGAGAGCTAGGACTGAAGAAGGAAACGTTGTCTGGGCAAGAACATGCCTTCTTCAAGCAATCCAAGATTCCCTCTTTGATGCCACGCTGGAAGCTCTCGTTAAATCAATTGATGCCTTTATCAGATCTGCAAAACACGGCAAGCTAGCTATGGCAAATATGCTTTCTGATTTGAGATGGTTGCAGGAAGGAGACAAGCTGTCTTCCAGACATTTGCGATGCTAATGGAAATCACGTTTGTGGAGTAGTAATATTGTGAAGGTCGTTGCAGATCATTAAGCGGTATAGTGGGATCTATCCTGAACGGAGTTGCCAACTACAACAATTGAATCGAGGCCTTTCTAGCTAATCTCCAAAGAAGAGTGATGCCTTACAAAACTATCCAGTTGCAACGCCTTTTTTTCAGAAGACAAGATCAAGTTTACTGTGATGAAGATGCTCAAGGAAAAACCACCTGGGATTGATGGCTTTCCAGTGGAATTTTTCCAACACTACTGGCAGGCTTGTGGTGCAGACATGACCGCTTTGATAAAAGCTTGCTGCACCTCAGGACTTCTGCACTGTAAGATGAATTCTGAAAACTCCAGATAAGCTTCAGCCCAAGAATTGGAGGCCACTTTGCATGCTTAATTGCACAACAAAGTCTTAGCCAAGGCAATGGCTAACAGATATTGAGAAGGATAATACACCCTAGACAATACAAATTTTTGAATGGAAGAAACATTCACGACCCGTTTTTCAATGTATTACTTGCAATAGATGATGAAATTACTCTAAATGAGAAATTTGTGATGCTAAACCTAGACCTAGAAAGGGGTATGGCAGACTGAGCTAGGACTTCATACTCAAAACCATGCAAAAGATCGGTTTGAGTGAGGGTTTTTGCAGTCTGACCAGAATGCTTTTCTCAAATTCCCATGCAAGAGTTCCTATCAATGGATATCATTATCAGAGGTTCGAAGTTCAAAGGTCAATTCGGAAGGGGTGTCCTTTGGACCCCCTTACTGTTTGCAATAGCTACAGAGCCTTTGCTCTCTCAGATAGATTACTTTCAGAATCTGTGCCTGATTAGGGGCATTCCGTGGCCAGATACCTCGGCTTATTGCTCTCAATTCTTCGCCCAGTATGCTGTCGGTACTGAGAAAATTATAAAAAGACTCTTGGAGGTCTACGAGGAGTTCACGGCAGTTTCAGACTCAAAAAATGATCTGTTGAAAACTTCAGCCTTATGGCTTGGGTGGGACCAACTCCCAAACTCTCAGTTCCAATGGATAAAACCAGGTCAGCTGGTAAGATATCTAGGATGCTCAGTTGGCTTGGGCATTTCTCTCAGAGACAGGTTTGAGTAGTTCTTTCAAAGGCTCAAGAGCAAGTTTGAAAAATGGAAGGACACAAGATCTCCTTGGTAGGTAAACTGCGGCAGTAGCAAAACACATCTTATCCTCTTATGCAGTGTATGCCATGACAGCATTCCTATAGACAAAATAATTAGAGATTTTATGTGGAAGAAACAATGGCATGCCCTCTCCTGGGATTTGGCCACAACTCCTAAGATAGCAGGTGGATGTTGGATTCGAAAATCTCTGCATGAAGTGGTTCCTGCAACTTCACAACCTTATGCCAAAACGGTCCGCATGGCGTAAAGGGACCTTGGCAAGACTTAATCTTGTTGGATAGTCCAACCACAGTTAAACAGTATGAAATTCTATCGAAACTAATATATATCTAGAAGAGAAAGATGAGAGGATGCATTTGGATAGTAAAGGCCAATTCATGGTGATGGCTCACTGGGCAGATCTTTATTATTAACAGATTGGGCAGTCAAAAGAGGCCCGCCCTTTCTTCAAAGTAACCCATGAATTTCCAAAAAGTTGTTTCGTAAAGGTGTTCAATCTTACAAGGACATATGGGATCCTACAATTAGCGGATGGCTTCCAATTGATGTAGCGACTGTGCTCTACTCATTATCTGCCAGGGAAAGAGTAGTAATGGGTGAAATGATTGGCTTTTTTCTCAGAGCTCTGGGAAACCTCTCCACAAATGCTCGGCCAAGCCTGTTGGGACCCAAAACCATTGGAAGGCGTATGCACCTCTAGATGATATCTCAATATGGAAGATAAGAGTTACAAGACCATGGAAATCAACACCTTCTCATAAGCTGAACCTACTCTTATGGAGAATGGCTGTCTGTAAGATGCCTATTAGAGATAGAGTAGCAAAGTGGAATCCGAGAATCTCCCCCATGCACTTATTCTGGGATTGCTATGCCACTCGAGGACTTCAATGGCTTGAGAAACACTTTCAACCAACCTGGAAAAATGCCTTACCGGGGGGCAAAGGGAAAATGAATGAACTTATGTTTGCAGCATGGCAGATTGTTAGAGCTTTGATTATCTCCAGCATTTGGAAATTCCGGAACAGAATAGTCTTCAACAAAACTGGACCTGAGGGGATAACTGCAGAAATAGCCAGCACATTCAAGTATTTTGCCAAGGGAAAACAGGCTTTGACACAGTTTGCCAAAGCTGTCTGTTATGTTCCAGATCCTACCCCCCTGTGGAGGCCGTTACTTTTTATTTCTTTCCTTTGTAGAGCGCTTCTCTTTTGTTAATACAATCACCTTTTTTACCGCCCCCCAAAAAAAGTCAATATAGGTAAACACAGACCATACGATGATCAGCTTTCTGTCAGTGCAAAAACCATCGATTTATATGTATTGTATATACAATGTCTTTAAACGGTCCTGGCTGTATAATTCAGAAACTAAAAAATGCTGTGTGGACCTAGAATATCCCTCCTTAGAGAATTTACAAGAGAATGCTCTTCAGCCCTTCTGCCATATGATGAATTCCTAGAAATCCCCAAAACCAGTGTCCCAATTTTGTAACAGCAGAAGATATAGTTTGGGCACTGTTAGACAATGCTGGATAGACTAGAGTTCCCAATATGAACCAGTTAAAACTGAGCAGAGCCACAGCCTCAAAACCTGGCCTACCATCAATGGACAGAAAAAACTGTACTACAGTTTTCAAGGACACACAGACTACCATTAGCAATGCCAATACCAACGGTATACAGGAATCTTGTGCCTCCCAGGTTATTATTCCTACCAGCAAAGAGAGAAAACCACTAAACATGCTAGAAGATAATGCAATCCCTCTGCCCTGATGCATAGCCTCCTTATTCACAAGGAATGGTCTCTCCATATTACGTACTGAGAATGTTGGAAAATGTAATGTTCCAGGAAGATCCTGACATATGTTTCTTTGCTGTGAAGAATCTCTTTTGCCATCCTGGAAAGCCTTTGGAATTCTTTCTTCCTGTATTTTCAGAGCAACATTTTCATTTTCCAATTGCAGTACCTGAAAAAGGACAGGACAGATGAGATACTGTAAACAAGCTTTGTTCTTGGATTTGTGTTATGCACTGATATCCTTCAAAACAAGAAGCCCAGAAGGTCTGAATAAATATATTATCTTACACGCAGTTGCAGCAATTTGAACTTATCAATTAGTCTCTTTTGCTTGATTTCAGCTTCCTTTAGCAACTCATTTGCTTTCATATGGTTTTCAATTGTGAGCTCCAATATGTGTTCCAACTCTGTGTTTCTTTGCTCCGCTTCACTGTGATGAATCTTCAATTCCTGTAATTGAGCTTCCAGCTGACAGAAATTCAAAAGATGGATTTGTAATTTATGAGGAGGTATATGTTCCCCTATTGTTGTCAGAAATAACCTATAGAAAGAGTTCTGTGAAGGTAGCAATTTCCATACATAAATATTTTTAAATCATCAAGGGGATTATGGACACTATACCGATTCCTCCCTTTGTATTGCAGTCAAAATCCAAACAGGCATGAATAGGAGCTTCATAATAAGCAGAAATATTCCACCACATAGTGCAAGGTACAAATTAACGCATAACCAAAAAACTTTGCGCCAAGGCTGTGTCACATAAGCCACAAAGTTGACGGAAACCTCCCCAACAAAAGCCACTGCATGCAAGGGACAAAACAATAGTAGAAGTTTCGCTGCAAGCAGCCATAAAAGGTCCATCATGCCACATGCACCATGCAGCTTGTAATCGTCTCATTCTGTCATTGCATACTGCCCTGATTTTCCGTCCATTAAGTACCTGTACATAACAATAATAGTTTTCAATTCCAGTCTAATTCTAACACAATGTGAGTACAAGCATGGTGACTATCCTTTACTAAAATCTGATGAGGTGCACTTCCCCTCCATTTTGTACCTTGAAAAAAATAGATTGAGTGTCTCTGACTTCTTTGATTAGGAGTGTACAAAAGTCCATAACCTGATTCGATATCTTGAAAAAGTATACATGTTTGATATCAAGTATAATAGAGGGCGAGAGAGCTTTGCCCATTAAGGTGTTTCTCACATCGCTTATCACAGGTGCTACCGTTTAAATTCGACTTTTGGTCCCATAGGTCGTATTTGGTCTCTATTGGAGTTTACTTGGGGTGCGCCAAGCAGCATCACGATGCCAAGCAACTTCTGGCATACGAGTGTGGCTGATTGAGCCAAGGAGAATGCACCAATGGCAGATCAACAAACATGTTTCAGAGACACAGAGACACTTGATGCGATCCAAGCAATGATCTCATGTAGTTGTGTGCGCTCGTAGGATTGGTACAATCTTGCTAACCAAGAAATTGCACAACAATGGTGTCAATCGCATTTAAAATATGACAAAAAGCAGAGTATGCTGGACACACTAGAAGGGCATGTTACTCGATCTTCACCGATACCTCCTTGCAACATATTCTACCACAGTATCTGCTCCTGTCCGCCAATGTGCCAATGACTTATCTCACAACTCAAGCCTGTTCATATAGAAGCCACTGCTCTGTGGCTTCTACAAAACCAGCTCAAGCTACTATGGCGGTGTTCAGAGGCTTAGTTCAACAAAGACATTGCCCTTATACAACGGGTTTAAATGCTGCGTACAATATAAGGATGTTTGTGCACACCTCTCTTCCATAAGCATGCCGTTTTGCTGGTACCTTCACCCTACGAACCACTCTCACCCAGTGGTTATTTAGACTACAAATATTTGTGAATATTATGATGAAAGGTAGCTTAAAATGGATTGATAGCTGCAGAGTGCTCAGAAACAAGAGAAGCATTCACCTGGAAACCAAAAGAATCTATAAGATTCACATATGTAGAACGATTCATGAGTTGTTGATTAAGTTCAGTACACCGCTTTAAGATGTATGTATGTTACCCGAGGACGATCTAGGCCTAGGCCTAATGGAATCTATAAGATTCACATATCTAGAACGATTCATAAGTTGTTGATTAAGTTTGGTACACAGCCCTAAGATGTATGTATGTTACCCGAGGACGATCTAGCCTAATGGTTAATGTCAGTTATGAACCCTAGCTTGTAGGGTTCTTTCAGCCTCTACATAGGATTCCTTACCTGGGTTTGAATCTCATGTGTTCAATTAGCAGTAACTTTCCCATGAAAGTCCATTTAAAAATTTTGAGTTGCAATTCACTAAACCAAGTTCCTTCAACCAATATTTTGGTTACATGATTCGACCAGTTGCTGCACATTAAAAGTTGCAGTTTCAACGCTCAAGGAGGGCCGTCTCTTTTCCCAACGAGATTCCAAAACTCGTGATGAAAATCTCCCGTCTCTACGTTCCATCCCTCTTTTTTTCTGAAGGCTCCTCAGTAGGCTGTATTGTTACTCGGGTTTCCGTCTGACCTGAGATTATCTGCTGCGAAATTTTCCACAAGCGAAACGAAAATGATAATTGCAGGTGAATATTGACCTGCATCTCAGTATAATCCAGGTCCAGGCCTCCGCTGACGCCTACGAGGTACACAACATAGATATCCAAGGCAGAGGCAGAAAATTGAACACCAAAAGGCCAGGCCCCGCATGGACTCTCCGCTGAAGAATTCGCTCTGTCTGCAGCACAAAGGAAAACACGTTCGCTTAAGCGCAAGCGCACGAAATAAAATGTGAGACATCACAAAGCTACAACAGCTTTATCAGGATGTGACAAAGTTTTCCATAGTGGGTGCACAAGCTTCTGCGATTTTTTTAGTGCTCGAAATCTAATAGAATTTTCCTGGCTCATTCTATTGCTATAAATCTGCTAGACTTTTCCTTGACTCGCTCTAGTGCCTTGATTCCGAGAGGCGAAGTCAACCAAGGTAGTTGCGTCCCGGAAATCCCAGAAAAAGAGAAACAAACCAAGAGTTGACTCACATAACAGCGAGGATCTCTTCTTTGCCTCTCTCTCTCTCTCTCTCTCTCGGATGGCTTTTAAGCGCAAGATTGGCAAACTTCAGGAGGAGGAAAGTCCAATTGCTATCGGATATTGGGTTGAAAGATTCACCTGCTTCTCTCCTCTCTCTATGTCTGGCTCTCTGTCTCTCGGATGGCTTTCAATTTTACAGCGCGCAAGATTGAAGAGGATGAAAACCCAATTGCAATAAGATATCTGGGTTGAAAATTTCACCTGCAAATTGAGAAGCTACTCTCGCTCGCTCGCTCGCTCTTTCTTTCTGTTTGGCTCTCTGTCTCTCGGATGGCTTTCAATTTTTACAGCAGGCAAGATTGAGGAGGAGGAAAACCCAATTGCAATAAGATATCTGGGTTGAAAGATTCACCTGCAAAATTGAGAAGCTACTCTCTCTCGCTCGCTCGCTCTTTCTTTCTTTCTGTCTGGCTCTCTGTCTCTCGGATGGCTTTCAATTTTTACAGCGCGCAAGATTGAGGAGGATGAAAACCCAATTGCAATAAGATATCTGGGTTGAAAGATTCACCTGCAAAATTGAGAAGCCACTCTCTCTCTCTCGCTCGATCGCTCGCTCGCTCGGTCTGCTTCTCTGTCTCTCAGTTTTTACAGCGCTCAAGATTGGCAAACTTCAATTTTTACAGCAATCGCTATAAGATATCGGGTTCAAAGCTTCACCTGCAAAATTGTAGAAGCTGGTGAAGAAGGGCGATGATTGGAAGACGAGAAAAGCGCAGGTGGCAATCCCAATAAGCAACCTTGCCCTCTTGGCATCTTTACACGTGGCACTCTTACATACTCTTCCTATTTTAAGCTTTGAGTGGTATCCACGGACAACACGAATAGCGTCCTTTGTGGGTTTGCACATGTAAGAGACATGCCACGTGGCTTCAAATTGTTGGGGCACATCAAAGCATGGCACTTTTGCAATGGTGGCCATGTGCCCAAAAGCTAGCTTTGTTGTAGAGGTAAGCAAAAAGCAACCAACAATTATGTCATTATATAAAAGGGTGCATGTATGCACGAAAGCACTTGGCTCCAACTTGTGAGGTTGTCGATTGTTTAGTAAGAAATAATAAAAAAGAAACGCTTTGAGGACTCACAAACTCCAGCCAAAGTTCTATAGTTATATGCATGCTCTCACACTGACTGCAAAGCCCCTGCCTTTAAAAAAAAAAACTATAAATTAAAGCTGGAAGGTTGAAGGTTTTACGAATGATACCTGCAAAGTTTTGATGTCAACTTTCTGGGGTTTTTTTTTGGCTTTATTTTTATAAATAGATCCAGTAGACGACAATCTCTTCACCGGCAAGCATAAAGCCCGTTAGATAGGCATAAAGCCCGCTTGGCTAGCATAAAGCCCTTTATAAAGCAAAATGGATTTCAAAAAAATAGGCGAACCTGTTTTTTTGGCAAACGGCTTTTTGGATAGCAAATATTTTTTTCAGGCAATGGCTTCAGCAGCCAACAGGCGAATCGCCTTTAGCACCTTGCTCACAAACAAACATGCGAGACCTGGATGAACGATCGGAAAGCTTGAAGTGACTTGAAGACTTGTAGCTGGAAGAAGGCAAGGCAATCGTTTTAGGGAGAGCTCAAGCATGGAGGGAGAGTGGAGCCCCTGAATTGATTTATAGCCATGTTGGAGGGGGGTAAAAAGCACACACAAGCTAATGAAAAGCCAACAGCCACACACAAGCTAAAAGTTGAAAAGCCAACAACCATCTAAAAGCAGAGGTTAAGAATTTTAAAAATTCCTAATAAAAATTCCTTAAAAACTAAGAATAATCACAAAACTCCCACTCAACTCAATCCTAAAATAGTGTCTCTAGGAGAGCCAGTGCTAATAAGGTAGCTTGCTAATCTCTAGTCACATGCTTTCTTCTAAGATTGAGCATCAATCTCTAACAAGAGTGCACAAGTGCATGCTCCTAATATAGTCGTAAAACAAGCACTTTTGGATGTAAAAGAGAAAGCAAAAAGGACTTTGGGCTATTAAAAGGTAATTTGAAACTATGGGGCCACGAGCATTTATGCTTTCTTATTTAGTAGGGCTATTTGTCAATGAAAGTGCTCACATAGGAGAGCTATGTGGTTTTGAGGATTCTTTTTCCTTTGTGAAGATTGCATCCATCCCCTTTAAGGACTTAAAAGAAGTGTTCCAAGACTTCAAAAGATGGAAACTTGAAGCTCAAGTTTGGGTGAGCTTGATGGGAGCTCCTCGAATTGTGAGTTGATGTTATAGAGCAAACAAGCGTCACACAGTCGAAGGGAGAGTTTAGTCGATTTTAGACTGAGGAGGCTCGAAAGGTCCTGAGGACATGCACGGAAGGAATTTCAGACATGGAGATGACATGCAACCCCAATTCGTTTGCGGAGGTGGCCAAAACATCGTGTCTAAGTATTGATCCAATCGATTTGATATGCCTCGAGAATGACCTTTAGAAGATTAACATTAGGAAGAGACGGTCAATGCAGGGGAGTGATGCTATCTCCAAGAGGATTTTACGGTTGCCTGTTGGTATTATTCCTCAGTATTTGTGTAAAGAATATAAATGGATTCAAGCTAGTGGCTTTTTAAGGTTTTTTAAAGGGAGAGTGTCTCAAGAGGATGAGTTTGAACGATGGTTCAACTATGCTTATCAAAATAAATGCAGTTTGGTCGACTATCGGTTCATTTGGGAAGGGATTTTCTCAAGCTATGGTTCGAAATGCAGGTGAATGAGCTTCGCTGGTGTTGAATTGGTTGGGTATCGTGAGAATTTGGTTTATGCTATCCCTTGAAGTGCTGCCTAGGTGGTCTTACAGTATGAGTGCCCAGAGTGGGTGCAATTTTCGAATATTAGTGAATTGCTCTTGATTGAACTGCGAAAAATTTCTTCTCTCCTTGGAAGGTCTGGAACTCAAGCTTTCTAATGGGTGGAATGCGATTGTTGAAATTAAGTCTAAAAAATTTCCTGATGCATGCTATCTATGTAGATTGTCTGGTCGCTTTGCTAGAGAATGCCCAACTCAACATGCAGAGGTCTTTGAATATATGCCTGGCTGAGAAGATGTTTGCATGTAGGGAAGGCAAAAGGCTGGTGACATGTAGCTAGAAAAACTTGATGAAACGAAGAGTTACACTGCTGGCAAGGATAAAGATAATGTATTAAAGTCTATTGAGCAAGAGCTGTAGAGTACTAGAATGCAGAAAAATATGCATGATCAAAAGGATGCTAAGCAAAGTCCAAAGAGTGATAAGACTTGTAGGAAAAAAGGGAAGGATGCATTGTTTTCCTTGAAGGAGAGTGCCAAGAAAGAAATGCAGACAAGGAAGTTGGATAAGGGCTTGGAGGTTCCATCGAATGAAATGTTAAAAAAATGTGAATCGTCACATGTGGCTAAGGGAAAAGCAAGGAGAGCAAGCTTTGTCAATCTCTTTGCTCCATTGGCGGAAGAGATGGGCCAAGATTTTGACGCATAACATGAACTCAGTGACGAGTA